>NC_053027.1:1043235-1372344 GCF_003073215.2 Triticum urartu
CTTGCGTGTGCGTAGGAATTTTTTTGAAATTACTACGTTCCCCAACAACTCATTCACCACTGACACCATCTTCCCCATCCTCCTCCTCCACCTCTCCACCATCATCTCCAGTCCGTCGCCCTCTCTCACCGTTTCCACTCCACTATACTCGCCGCCCTCGTCCTGAGGATGCTTCTCCTAACTCGCCTGACGCACCTTCCACCTCTGGTGCACCACTGCTCACGCCCCCCCCCCCCCCCCCCCCCCCCCCCCCGGTTCATAATCTTCGTGCTCGGCCTCGCCCCCCGCCTGATCGCTATTCTCCTGATCGGTATGATCCCTCTGTTATTGCTGAGCCCATTTCCTATCGGACTGCCATGACTCAGCCTGAATGGTAGCTTGCGATGGCCGAATAGCTTGCGGCCCTTGAGCGCTCTGGCACATGGGATCTGGTTTCCCTCCCTTCCGGTGTTCGTCCCATCACTTGCGAGTGGGCTAATAAGATTAAGACTCGCTCTGATGGTTCTCTTGAGCGTTACAAAGCTCGTCTTGTGGCCCGTGATTTTTAGCAGGAGCAGGGTCGCGATTATGATGAGACATTCGCTCCTGTGGCCCACATGACCACTGTCCGCACTCTCCTTGTTGTCGCTTCTGCTCGTCAGTGGTCTATCTCTCAACTTGACGTCCAGAACGTTTTTCTCAATGGTGAGTTGCGTGAGGAGGTTTATATGTAGCCACAACCGGGGTACTATGCTCCTGATGGTATGGTCTGTAGGCTTCGTCGCTCCCTCTATGGTCTTAAACAGGCCCCTCGCGCCTGGTTTGAGCGCTTCGCCTCTGTGGTGATTGCCGCTGGTTTCTTTCCCAGTGATCATGATCCCGCGCTGTTTGTTCACACGTCTCCTCGTGGTCGGACTCTTCTCCTTCTCTATGTGGATGACATGATCATCACTGGTGACGACTCTGACTACATTGCCTTTGTTAAGGCTCGCCTTCGCGATCAGTTCCTCATGACTGATCTTGGTCCGCTTCGCTATTTTCTTGGGATTGAGATCTCCTCGACCTCTGATGGCTTCTACATCTCCCAAGAAAGGATCTTCTTGCTCGCGCTGCTCTCGGTGATGAGAGCACTGTTGTGACTCCTATGGAACTCAACGTTCAACTTCGTGCTGATGGTGACCCTCTTCCTGGCGGTAAGAACATAAACAGGCGAATTAAGAGGTGTGCCAGTCCAAAGGAGCTTCTTCTTTACTGTTGTCCAGTGTGAGATGGAAACCATACCATGTACTGTATAGGATGTTTGAGGAGTCACTCAATGGCACATAAGAGCATTCATATTTGACGTGTCTGACATACATATTCACATGAAATTAGCATTGAATAGTCAGTTTAAATTTAGCATGTAGAGTGCCCGGTGAGACTTTTTGGCCACTAAATTTATATAGATTTTGTTTTCCTTTTGCGGGCAGTGAGGTTTATATAGCTAACTAATCATGTAAAATTTGTAGCATAAATCCATTTTAAAGATACAAATTCAAAAAGTGATATACTAATAAGTACATGGTAAAAATTTGAATAGTGTTTTGATAGTTAGTGGTCAAAGATACTTTTTTTTACTATCATCTTTCAAAGACATCATAGTTTTGGAACGGCTAGCACAGTTCCCGGTTTTCTTGGTAAACTTCGTATTCAGTGAACAATTTTTGTTCAGGTTTATCTTCCGTGTCTCACAGTTGTACTGTTGCAGCACGACAACCTTTGCCATTCAGAGGGGGAACATCGTAGACGATAATGCTTGGGTTTCTTTTGGTAATTTCAGATTATTAGAGTATAATTTATGTTTCCCTTATAGTATATGAATATGAGGAGATTAGCAAACTCGGATAGATATATATCCATGATGTTGATGATATATCTTTATATAGATCAATCTTCACCGTTTGTCTCATATCGCTTTAATTGTATAATAATCACCGTTTGTCTCTTGAAAGCATGTACATGCGCATGCTCAAATGTATAATCGCGATGTTGTCTCCATCCTCCAGTCATCGTCTGCTAGCTAGCTAGCTTCATGTCACTTTCCGGTCAGTTGGATTGGGAATCCCCTCACCTTGTGATCTCCTCCTCCTCCAAGACCTCATCGCATCATCTTTCATCCTGACCACACATCTTTCATCCTGACATAATTCCAATAGAGGGTAAAATTAGTGCAATTGAACATCATGGTCCACCGTTGAACATCATGTATACGTGCAATTGCATCTGAGTAATACATCGTGCAATTCCCACAACATACATAGTATCAATTTTTTAGGTTACGACCGTGCTTGCGCCCCGCCGCCGCCGCCAACCCAGCCACCGCCCGCGCCCTCGTCGCGCTCGCAGCTGCCGCTCCCTCCCTTCTCCGCCGCCGCGCTACTCCATGACGCTGCCCTCGCCGTCACTGCCTCCTGCCGTCGCCGCGACACCCGCAGCCATCTAACCCTAGCGCCGCCGCCGCCAACTCCACTCGTCGCCCCCGCTTCCCTTAAGCCGCCGCTGCCACCCAACCCCACGCCGCCGCCGCTTCTCTAGTCGCCGCCACCAAAACCATAAGCCGAGCCCTAGCCGCTCCACCCAGCCACTGCCATGTCGTCCGTCACCTCATCCGGCTCCTCCAACCCCTACAACCCGTTCGCCAACGCCAGCCCTCCCGACATCAACGACAAACGCAACCTCAACATCTACGAGCGGGCTCCGGTTCTTCTCTCCGAGACGGACACCTCCTACTACGCGTGGAAGACGTACTTCTCCCTCGTGTTCCGGGAGTACCACCTCATCGACCATGTGGAAGGCTCCGTATACTCCAGCCTCGTCCTCAACTTCCATGACTGGTCCACCACTAGTAGAAAACAGGGCTTTGGTTCGGGCCTGGGGAGCCCATTAGTCCGGGTTCAGTCACGAACCGGGACCCATGGGGGTATACGTCCCGGTTCGTGAGCCCGGGGGGCCGGTCGGGGCCTCGTGGGCATTGGTCCCGGTTCGTCTGGACCCATTTGTCCCGGTTCTAGGCACGGACTGGGACCAATGGGCCTCGCTTCTGGCCCACATTCATTGTTCCCGGTTCGTGGCTCGAATCGGGACAGAAGGTGGAGCTTTAGTCCCGGTGCCAGCCACAAACTGGGACAAATGAGCTGCCTATATATACCCCAGCACCGCAGCAGAACACTCCACAGTGCTCTGTATTTTCTGGCCGGCGAGGGGAGGGCATTTGGGTGCTCTAGCTCACCTCCTATGCACATGAGGTGTTCGATGAAATGCCCGAGCCATACTAGTTAAGCTTTCTCCTCTTGAAGCTCGACCTCCAAACTCCATTTTCCCCGAGATTTGCATAGGTTTAGCGGTCTGTCACGTCCCGTCCCGTCCCCGTCTTCACCGCCGTCGATCTCCTGCGCCGATCTCGTCGCGGGCACCACTGTGGTGAGCCTCTTGTTCTTATCTTCTTTCTGAAAGAAAAATATATTCTTACTTTAGCTAGATACTTGTCTAATTTTCTTACTTTTATTATTGCTTGTTATTATATAGTGCGATGGTTCTGGTATCCGCCCCCGTCGTCCCTCGTCCTGGCTATGATTCAGATGTGGTATATATTATCTTTTTATAACTATTTGGTTCATTTATTGTTTATGACAATTATGCCGACCAATGTCACATAGATTTTATTTATGTAGGAGGTAGTTGAACCGGAAATTCCAACCGACCCTATTGTCGAGAGGTTAAATTTAGTGGAAGAAGAAAACAATTACATGAAGGAAAAATAAAAAAAATGAGGAGGAGAAGATGATATTAGAGTTGCATGTTGCAGATGTCGTCGATGATCACAAGATCAAGATGGATGCAATACGGTTGTAGATTGTCGCGACCGGTTTTCCGGGCATTAAATTCCAGAAAATGGCCGTTGTGCTCACCAGCCCCAGGATTACTGTTAGCTGATGAGGCACCAACTTGATATAGAAATTCCAAGCAAAGGTACATAATATGCAGTACAAGACCATTCTGGTCTGTGGGTACAACAAGTGGTTTCTAGTGTTTGATGGCGGAAGCGGTAAGTGAGTCATCAGTGTCTATGGGACTCCATTTCCCACAGGAACAGCTGACCAGGTTAACTCCTATCTTCGCGAGGCTGCTATCACCGTTGCTTAGTTCCCGGGGCTGTCATCGCAACGCTCCTCTCCAAGCAAGCAATCTGGCCAAGACAATAGCCAGAGACAAGCCAGTGAGTACTTTGAATGTACTTGCAAACATTATGAGCACTGGAATAATATAATTGATAATCGTGCATTGAAATATTTTATGATCACATCGTCAGTCATAAATAAAACGTCTCTTATGCATGCAAGCAGGTTATTTATATGCAACATGAATAAGCAATAATGGAGTGGAAATAAAATGCCGCAGTCGGGCGTCTGTGCGACACCACATAAAGGGCTTATGAGGTAAGTAAATAACAAGCAATGCCACAGTCGGGCGTCTCAGCGACGCCACATAAAGGGATTATAAGGTAAATAAAATAACAAGCAATGCCACAGTCGGGCGTCTCGGCGACACCACATAAAGGGCTTATAAATAAATAACAAGCAATGTCACAGTCGGGCGTCTCAGCGACACCACATAAAGGGCTTACAAAATAAATAAACAACAAACATTGCCACAGTCGGGCGTCTCAGGGACACCACATAAAGGGCTTATAGAACAATTAATCACAATGAATATCCAGGAGGTAGAACCGTCCCAGGGATACTCAATGATATGATGGGTTAGTCCATAATAATAATAATAATAATAATCTTCACAAGTCACAAGTTGCAATCCAAGTTTTGGTTTAACAATATCTCCTCCGAAGACCGACACTGAGACCAACCCTTGACCCATCCCAGACTGTAGTCCTTAACCATGGACACGGTTATTCGAATAGGTTTAATCTCTGCAGAGGGTGTACTCTTTACCCACGAGTAACGGATTCCATTAGTCCATCGGGACTAATTCCGTCTACGGTCTTTTAATTGAAAACACACCTGACTTGCACACACCAGCTTAACTCACCGGTGTCTGGAATCACCCACGACACTTGTTAAGCAAAACTCTAAGTGGAGAGGCTACAACCTCGCGTAGCATGGGATCAAATTTATATCGCGTGCTCTAAGGGGTGGCCTCCCCTCTCGGTCCCAACCGGAAACACCAATGCCCCCGGACCAGGTGGGCAGCCTACTGGCTACAACCGGTATCTTCCACCATGGCCTCTCTGTACGGTGTGTGCTTGAAAGGGGTTGACGACTTACTGAACCGTACCCTACCTGCGGCAGGGACAAGTGGTAGTACGAGGCAAGTATGGGGGTTACTGGAACAAGACTCGATCTACGGTCGACTCAGGAGGTTTATAAATTCCCTGCATGACATGTATAACAAATATATTTCAATCAACAAAATCAACACTCATTATACCTTACTATGCCATACCGGACGTAACCGTCCCGACGGAGGCCGGCGACAAGCTCATGCCTACCCAAGGCAGAGGCTTTCCCGGATTCCTTTCCGGCATGCATGCAAGGCACATGAGGATGATTACCATCACATGTATATTCATTTCCAACAGCAAGGAAATCACTAATATGCATCCATGCAAATGATCATGTCACATGAAATAACAAGTTCTCCGTTATAAGGTGGTGTTATAAACGTGTCAACTAACACACCAAAAATATTATTCCGGGGTTCAAAATGCTTGCCTTTATGGTGTGGAAAGGCAGGGTGCACTCCAAAACATTTTGAAAGCTTTCTCCTCCCTCTCCAAAATCCTATTTAAAATAAATTGGAATTAACACACAATTCCAAAACAGCACAAAAAAGGTGTTTGTAAATTTTTTAAATAAATTTTAAAATAAACTAGACAAAATTTGAGGAAGGTAGGAAAAAGAATCAACTCATTTGGAGTTATAATTAAAAAGTTATAGGCAGTCAAAGTTGTGATCAAAATCTGCTTTTAAAATAAAACAGAAAAAAGAAAAACGATTCGAATAGATACGTACACGTCGAAAGCGTATTCTGGAAATACGCCTCCACTTATCCAGCGCGGACCGCACGTGGGTCACTGACAGTGGGCCCGCCTGGCCCACTGGTCAGGTTTGACTGGTCTTCCCTCCTCTCCTGTCTCTCTGCCCGAGCGGGGCGAAACTCCGGCGAGGGTCGCCGGCGAACGGCGGGTCCTTGCGGGGAGCTGAGGGCGGGGATGGATCCGCGAGACCAGGGCGGTCCTTCCGGTGGTTTCTTTGGCCTCTGGGGTGGACGGAGCTGTCGGCAGCGAGCTCCGCAGCAGTCGGCGGCCGTCGGGCAAAGTGAGTTTGTGGCTTCGGTGGCTCTCCGTCGCAGCTGGGGGTCTGGGTTGCTCCGCAAGATGGAGTGGAGTCGTTTGGTGGCGTTGGACGGACGGGAGGGGCTCTGGTTGCGGTAATGGAGCTGGGACGTGGCGGCGGCCGAACCGGCCGAAGTTGGGGAAGACGGCTTTCCCCCGTCGATTGCTGGCTGTGGGGGTG
Organism: Triticum urartu; assembly: GCF_003073215.2. NCBI lineage: Eukaryota > Viridiplantae > Streptophyta > Magnoliopsida > Poales > Poaceae > Triticum > Triticum urartu. The sequence goes on from NC_053027.1 coordinate 1,049,784, forward strand.
CCATGGGGGTGGCCTGAGGTCGCCTGAGTGCTCGGGTGAGCTCGGGGCTTCCTTTCATAGCGCGACGAGGTCGGTTCCGCGGCGGTGGATAAGGCTGCCGGCGACCGACGTTCTGTAGCTTGCAGGGCAACGTGGCGGGGCTGGGGATGTCGGCAGGAGCTAGCGGATGAGCGGGCACTGCTCCAGGGGCGAGCTGGCGAGCGGGAGAGGCTTGGGCGGCGCCGACCTGAGCAGGGCTGTCGGGCGGCCGTGGCGTTTAGCTCCTGGCTCGCCGGAGACGTGGCGAGGGGCTCTTGGCGCGTTGCGCTGAGTAGCTGTGTGAGTCGCGCGGCTCTGCAGAGCGGGCGGAACCCAGGGGCGCAACGCGGCGGCTCGGGTGCGGCACGTGCAAAACGCGCGCTCTGCTCGCGCTCCGGGCGTGCATGGAACGTGCTCGACGAAATGCTAATGCATGCCACAGAGCTTGGGTGAGGCTGGCACTTAGCAGACCTAGGTTAGGAGTATCTGGGAGTTTAGTGGACATGTTAGTTTGCTCAGAGGTGCAAGTTCACAACACAAAACTTTCAACCATGCCAAATCTGTCTATGCACACAGGGTGTTTGACAAAATGCCAGAGGCATTTAGGAAGTTCTTGGAGTGGCCAAAACTTCCAGAGTGGGGTCTCTTCAGAAGAGAAAGAGGGTGGTGAGGTTAGTTTGTGAAAAGCACAAACTTGTTAGTGCAAGTTTTACAAAACTTCAATTCTGGACAGGAGATAAATGGCAGTATTTCATGAACCAAAAATGATCCAATGGGTGCATGCTCCTGGACTTAGGGGTTTGGTAGGGTTGACTACAAGTAGGAGAAAGCACAAGGTCACTGGAGCAAAAATAAATAGGGTTGCAGTAGAAATCACAAGGCTGGACCAGAATGGAAAAGAGGTTGATTCACTCATATTTTTCAAAGAACATCACTAGGTTTTTGCATGAAGCTGAATCATATGCTATTACCACCATCCCATAATTTTGGTGGAGGCTAGAAGAAAATATTTAAATGGGTTGTAGTGCAAAATTGCACTCTGGACCAGAGAAGAAAATTGGGTGTAGAGCTCAAAATATTATATGAATAAAAGTTATTTTTGTATAAAAGTGATTTAAAAACATCACATGACATCTCCAAATTTTGGTTGTAATTTTAAGTGAATTTATCAAATGGTTGTAGTACAAATATGGCCATATAACCTTGGAAAACCATTTTTCAAGAAAATAAAGATCAAGAAAATTAATTATGTAGTTAGTTCTACTAATAAAAGAAGAGTTTTTCTTGAGAGGTTAAACAAGTCCAATAACATATTTGAAAAGTTTTCAATTTGGGGAAAAACTCCACAATAACAAGGAAGAAAATGGTTCAAAAATCAAAAGGGAGCCCAGAAAATAAAAGTCTTAATTTCCTGGCAAAATTTAATTTATTAAAACAAGGTAAAAATTTTGGGGTGTCACATAGATGGGAAATATTGGAAAATAAGCCATTCATACCGAGGCTTGGTATCATTATGCTGTTGGATCAATTGTTACCTTGGTTGTGATTATGATCGCATTTGTTGTTGCATTGAAAGGTTTTAGATAGTTTCAATGTATGGTTTAAGTAGATGCTCTGGAGAGCTATATGTTGTTCAATTTGAACTATGTATGTACTTTGGTTTCAATGTGATGATGAACTTTTATTAATTTGGTCACTTAACTATCCATGCGAATCTGTAATGGTTTTGACGCACATAATTATATATAATGCAAGCAGATGAACCGGCAATGGATGTACGGTGATAGACACATATAATTATGTTTCTCGAAATGGCTGAGGCAAACAAGCAGAATAGTTGCATGAAAAATAACAAATGAAGTCAGAAAGGGTTGAAAATTGATGATGTGGCTATGACTGGTGCACTTTGAACACACAAAAAGTCTGGAGTTCAAGTAAGTTAAAGAAATGAAATCCCTTTGTAACAGATGAGTTTTCGTCTGAAACCCTAATACTTCGAAAGAGATTGTCCATTTTGTACATGAAGTGCATCTAGTTTTTGCCGTAACCATCTGTACTTTATAGCACATGCTATGTTGGTGAAATGATGATACCATGCCAACTTTCAACCTTTTCAGAGTTCATTTGTAGTGCCTTTCAATTTCAGGGTCATTTAGTGCAAAAAGAATGAACTAATAGCAAAAATAATGAACTACAAAACTTTTATGAAACTCTGATAGAAAAAATAATAAACTAAAAGAATGAACTAGAAAAGTTTAATGAAACTCTAATAGAAAAAACAATGAACTAGAAAACTTTAATGAAACTTTAATAGCAAAAGGAATCAACTAAAAAGCTTTCATAAACCTCTAGTATTATTGAAACTAAAATTATATAAAATTTATGCAACTAAAATTATCAAAGTATTTTCTGTTCAAAACATTATAAGCAAAAAGAATATTCATAAATAACTTTTTTTGTTAGAAACTTTAATAGCAAAAAGAATTATCATAAAAAATTTGTTAGAAACTAAAATAACAAAACCTTTTTTGAATATAATGATAAAACATAGTAATATTAAATAGCAGGAAAAGAATCACTCCAAAATCTATTTTTATAGTAAAGTTAATCATAAACTAGTGATTCACACAAATTTTAAAGAATTCAAATTTAAACAATTCAAATTGGAAACCAAATGGCACTAACAGAAAGTTTATTATTTTTCTTACTTAAACTCAAAAGGAATCACTGAAAAACAGTAAGTATTTTATTTTTATAGTAAAGTTAATCACAAACTAGTGATTCACACAAATTTTAAAGAATTCAAATTTAAACTATTCAAATTGGAAAACTAATGGCACTAACAGAAAGTTTATTATTTTTATTACCTAAAATAAAAAAGAATCATTGAAAAACAGTAAGTATTTTGTTGTAAGTAGAAACAAAACAAAATAAATAAAGCAACAAAGATAACAAAAAAACTGGAAAAAAAATAAAAAATGCCATCCACTAGGCCACCACGGCCTGAATACGACTAGAAACCCACCCATGGGCCAGGATTCAGGCCCATAGTAGGCCCAGTAGGCCCATAGGCAGATAAAATGTCTTTAGGCCCGTAAGCCTGCATTAGAGAGGAGCTCGAAGTGGTCAGCACAGTAGCGCTTATAAACCACTATCGAAGCGTCTCGGCTAGGGAGGTGCGACTAAACATCCCACCGCACCGCGACAGTTCCAGCACAAGGCCGTTGGTACCACCAACCGGGACCAAAGGCCTGTGCTTCCCGCCCTTTGGGCTACTGAAAAGAGACCTTTGGTCCCAGCTGATGGCACGAACCGGGACCAAAGCGGGCATTCGTCTCGGTTTGTGCCACGAACCGGGACCAATGCGCCGTGTATATAAGCAAGACTTGTGAAAAATTCCACTTCTCATCTCGCAGTTGCCGCCTAGACGACGCCGACGACATCGACGCCGCCAGGCTGCCGCCCCCGACCACCATCTCCGTCGTCGCCGTCGCCCCTGCCCCGGCCTCGCCGCACCCTGCCCCGACCTCGACGCGCCCTTCCCCGACCTCGCCGACGTCAAGCCCTGCCCTGACCTCGCCGCGCGCTGCCCCGACCTCGCCGTCGCGCACGCCGAGCGCCCTGCCCCGACCTCGCCGCCGCTCGCCTGCACTGTGAGCCTCACCGCGCCGTTCCCCCTCCTCTCCCCCTTTCCCCCCGCGCCCCAACGCTGCCGCCTGCCCCGATGTCGACGAGGAAGGCCCTGTTCACATATATAGATTTTTTTGTTCATATTTTAGTAGTAGATGATGACGATGATGATGTATGTATGTTCATATGCAAAAGTTAGGATTTTTTTTCTGTTCATAGAATTTTTTTGGTGATATTATTGTAGATATGCAAATGTTTGTATGTCCACCGCCCACGCCTCAGGAACCGCGAGTGAACTAGATTATTCTGTAGTATTCGATCTATATTAGCTAGCTAGCTAGTGATGTATTCGATAATATTCAAGACGATGTATTTGAGATTATATATATTATTCAATAATATTCGAGACGATGTATTTGAGATTACATATATTATTCGATAATATTCGAGACGATATATTCGAGATTATATTCGATGATGCATATTATGTACTATGATTCAGTTTTTCCTTATTGATTGCATGCATGCATTGAAATTTGAATACTAAATTGTTTTATATTTCTTCTGGATTAGTAAAATAAAAGCTATGGCAGACAATACCGGCAGAGAAGGAGAAGAGGTCCTGTTCGAGATCATACGCTCCCCTCGCGGGCCAGATGATCAGAATGAAGAAGATGACGGCTCCCAATATCTGAACAATACTGGGGAGGGTGATATGATATACGATCAAGACGACCGAATTGATGAAGTCCAGGACTATGATTATGATGACGAAGAAAATGTTGATCTTGAAATAACAAAGACCGGCGAGGGATATTTATATAAGCAGGAATCTGGTGATCATCACATGTTTTAAATAATTTGTATATTTATTAATGAATTGATCTTTCTTCCTTCAGCCCTTTGGATCGAGCAAATCTTCTACAGGAAGTAGGATAGTGCGAGGCCCGGCCAAAAAGTTGAAGGAGGGCGTAAAGTACAACATCGATGCCATCTTATCTTATCTTATCTTATCTTATATCTACTAATTGGAGGCATCTTTCTTGATCTCTCATTAATGCACATCATCAAGATTAATTAAACCGTTAGATTATAAAATTTACGAACAAGATGAAAAGACAACTTGCGTAATGCAGACGATCCAATCCTATGAAAAACGCACCTGACACGTCCACCTTATAGTCAAACGAAACAAACAAAACCACCCGCAAAAAAAAGCCTCACATAAAAAAACAAGGAAATCCTCACATAAGAAAAACTACACCCATGCCCACAAATTAGGAAGGAAAGCTGTCGTTTAAACAAAAAAAACTCCACGCAGCAAAAAAAGCCTCACGTAAAAAAGAAACAAACTCCACGCAACAAAAAAAGCCTCACGTAAAAAAGAAACAAACAAGGAAATCCTCACGTAAAAAAACTCCACCCGTGCCCACAAATTAGGAAGGAAAGCTGCCGGTTAAAACGCTAACGATAAAGTACCAAAACAAATCCAACGATAGAAAGGAAACAAATCCACGATCCGGCTGATTGCCACTGGAAAAAAATAACAGACAAACAAGAAAATCCTCACGTAAGGAAAACAAGGAAAGCATCCATCTGTTCCGACAAATAAAGAAGGTAAGCGTCCATTAAAATTCTAATGATAATAAAATACCAAAACAAATCCAACGATAAAAAGGAAAAGAATATTCACACAAACAAAATCAATTAACCGTTAGATTCTAAAATTTATGATTCAGGACTAAAGGAAAAATTGCATAACGCTGATCATCCCGTCCGACAAGAAAAAAACACATGCGACACGTCCAACCTTTCTCAAACAAAAAAGGGAAAGCCTCACGTCTAAAAAAGAAAAAAAACAAGATAAGCCTCAAGTAATTCTCGCAAAAAAAGAAGCCTCACGTCAATTAAAAAAAAGGAAAGCCCCACGTCCATTCATAAAACACAGAAAGCCTTCTCCCGTTCATAAGAATTTCGATATTCAGTTGATTGCCCGTGAAATAATAATAAGCATCCATGGCTCTGTCAATCAACTATTCACTCGAGAAAAATCTGCGTGGAGTCCTCTGTATAGGCCGTTGTCTCCTCCTCTGCTTTGATCCTGCTCTCCTCCCTATGGTAGTAGGGATAGAAAGTACTGTAATGTTCAAGCACAATTATCATAAAACAAATTCTTTGAAGATTCTTTTTTGGTACAAAGAAGATCTTGAAATGTGAATTATCTATCACACAGTTCCCAGCCTATCATACAACACTTTCTTTACGAAGTTATTGGTTAATAGAATAACATAAAATACAAATAAAAAATGGTCCTTAAAATAATTTTAAAATGCAGAAATCTTTTTTGCTACAGTATCATGTTCTACTACTAGGAATTGTACTACTACTCCAAATGATCGTTTTTAGACCGTATATAAGATTTGGTGAATTCAAAGATCATATATTTGACCATATTTATATGAAAGATATCAACATCTGCAATACTAACGTTATACAACCTGAAAATTAAATTCATTGCGCATCTAATGATATTGATTTTGCATTATGAATCTTGATTTTTTTTCAATAAAGTTGGTCAAACTTTATGAAGTTTTACTTCTGACAAATCTTATATGCGGAGTAAAAGGGACCAGAGGAGAATTTAATATTAGAAGTGCTAGCCCGTGCAGATGCACGGGTTGATGACTAGTTAAACCTAATAGCGAACCAAGCGCGCCTAAGAACATTGCGAACAAGTTTGTTCCTCTGTGCGGAGTTCTTGTGAAGGACCAACTCCCGATCTCCATTCAAGAATGGAAAGAGCCAACAAAGAAACGTCCAGATCTTAAGGCCAAAGAGCAAAAGAAGACTCCAAAATTCACATGAACACTGAAGAAGCAAAGAGATCACTGGCCCGCTTTCGTGAAATTCAAGGAATCGAAATTATCTAACGAACGGTCAAGAATAAATAAGGCCAATGCCGCAAAAAAGGAGCATTTCGGATTGTGCATTTGGAGTTATGCGCTCTAAGTTTTTGGGTTGTCATTCTCATCGGATATGGCGATGTAAGCCGGCAGTATGAACCGATTTCACAGGCCATGTAGCCTTGATTATATGACTCATCATTGAGAATCTTTTAGTTTGATAACCCGCCCTGATAGCGGACGATTAAGTCGCCAGGATATCTCTGCCTCGAGCAATCAAAATCATGATATTGCATGCCTACGGGTCAATACCCGTGACGGATTATAATTATTGAGGTATCACCATGATATCAATCTCCAGGTATGTTTTTCGATAATGGTATGAACATTTGGGGTTTGGTAACCCGCCCTGACTATGGACTTGTCGCCAGCATAATTTGGATTGCGCAATTGGAATCATACAGTTATAAATCTTTGGGTTATCACCCTCACTAGATATGGCAATATAAGCCAGCAGTATGAGTTAATTCTATAGGTATGTTTTCCTGGTTATAAGAATATGCGAGGTTTGATAACCCAGCCTGGCTTTTGACTTTAAGTCGCCAGTACATAATTGCGTAAGACTATACTATGTTTGGGTTGTTACCCGCCCTGGTTTTTGACGTTAAGTCGCCAGGGCATATGTTGTTTAAGCTTTGTGCAGGACATGCAGAGCTATGGTTTACATAAATGATTTAAGTTCAAACCCATCATCAAGGATTAAAATTGGTGTTTCTAAAGAGTTATCAATTCTAGATTTTTATAAAGGCTATAAGCCGCTGGGTTGCAAATGTCCCAGATTGGAATGAATGAGCATTAAGTCTTCATCGGCCAAAGAGACACTGGGTATTTAAACTCTAGATTTACTCGTCAAAAGACAAGATCTTGTGATTGTTATCACACCGGATTATAGTATTCCAATCTTAAATAGCCAATATGGCTGGATTTTTATTATGGTTATCAATAACCAGTATTAGGATTAAGGTTTCCAAAGGCCATTTCAGTGCATTGGCTATTGTTTCTTCTTCCAAGAACACCAGCTCACATCAAAGAGCATGGTTTAATATTGAATATGCAAAGGCTTTTAGTAACATCATCCGGGTAATTGATATGATTTTATTTTTCAATGGAAGGAATAGTCTCGAGTCGCTGCAAGCACACGACCTGACACTTGGGGGCTACATTATTCAAATCATGATTATGTCAAATATGGAAGTAAGTCCCATTTCGCTGCAAGCATGCACCATGACACTTGGGGGCTATTGAAAGGTCGTTTTTAAGTCACCTTATTGAAGACCTAACTCATCACATCATAATGAGCCGACCCTTGGGGGCTACTAATTGCTCCTGTCAAAGGTAACCCAAAACATGGGAGGTACATCATTTGGTGTTATTTTTTGAAATACACATAAAGTCCCAGCTCAGTATTATCTTACTGAGCCGGCCCTTGGGGGCTACACACTGCTGCTGAAATCTACATGATCATATCTACAAAGTCCCTACTCATTATAGCATAATGATTCGGCACTTGGGGGCTACATATGTAAAGTATAAAATATTCAGTTTATGCCTGGTGGCTTAGATGAACAATCCGAATTTCTCCAAATTGCAGCATTAACATTAAAGCAAGTCTTAAGTTGTTACTGCGCTCCCTTCTTAAGACACGGGGGCTACAGGTGATATGCATATAAGGGAGGTACACCTTCAAGCTTGGCAAACTCTACATATTTACAAACTGGCAATTTTGGCAATCATAGCTTGGGAAACTCTACATATTTAAGCCGGCTGAAAATTGGATGAGTATTTCAAGACCAATATTTTTGTCAAAGCTAGAGCATTGCAAGCCGAGTCAAATAGATTATTCTTTATAATATTTTTCTGCAAGAAGCCAATGTCAGCAAATTGACTATGAAGCTGGTCTATTGACCCGAAATTTTCAGAAGAAGTGCCCGATTCTTTGCATTAGCAAAGTTTGAACATATCTGCTAAAGGAGATTTGCTATAAGATCATGGACACGTATCAAGGAGGAAATGATAAGGACTTAAGGATGATCAGGTGCCGGCTCAGAAATCTTTTAAACCCAGAGCACAAGCTATCAAATTTGTTCTTGTGTTTATTTTTGTAGGATCGGTTTAACATGGATAAATCCAAATTACACTGGGGCTAATGTCGGGGATATACCCCGCGGTATGACTTGGCCGAAAGTATGACCCGGCCGGACATGACAGCTCACTAGTGACCCGCCCTGACTTGGCGACTCACTAAGTGACCCGCCTGGATCTCTCCACTCACCGATGACCCAGCCGGGCCTGGTGCCTCATTGGTGACCCGGCAGGCAGGACAGAGGAGCGACAAGACCCGGTGGCCCATAAGGCGGTTCATGGGAAGGCGGACTCACATGATGGTGGGCCGGTTTAAGATAGAAAACGTAAGGAATACTCCTTTACCAGGGAAGCAAGACTAGGACTCCACTTATAATAGTGTAATCTTAGTCCTACTAGGACTCCAAATGTAACCCGCCCCTCCAACTTATATACGGAGGGACAGGACACCCCAAGAGAGACAAGTTTCACAAGTTGAGCCAGACAAGTCAATAGCTCTCGAGATAGAGGTAGGGAAAGAGCACCCTTATAATCGTGAGCATTATCGTCATCAATATCAATGAAGCAGGATGTAGGCTTTTACCTCCACCGTGAGGGGCCGATCCTGGGTAAAAGCCCGTCTCTCTCGTCCCGCTCAACCCCTCTCAAGATACCACATAGATGCGTTGGCCTAACGACTAAGTCCTCACACTAAGGGCATCTGCCGTGACAAATCCACGACACTGCATGACGCTGCTAATGTGTTCCCTTGATCGCCACGTCTTCCTCGCCGAGACCGATTATGTCCACCTGCTGTTGTTTGCTTTTGATCTTCATCAAGATCTCGCCTATTTCCTTATTTGCATTTTCTGATCACGCTGAGAACCACGCGCCAGCCGGCTGCATCTCAGACTTGATCCTTCCTCTCTAAATCAACAATCCGTAATCCTCGAACAACCTAGATCATCATACGATTTGTTAGAATAAATCTGAGGCATACCGTCAATCATCCGAGAACCAAGCGATCGCACGAGGACGACACCGAGATTTGTTAACGAGGTTCACCGATAGGCTACATCCCGGGCCTGACTATGGGTGCTCCTCCCCATGGTACCGCTACAATATGCATCCGGTCACCTTGGACGCCGACACATGCCGCCGGCTTCCCCTGCATTCCTGTGCTATTATGTTTGCATAGATTATATCGTGTGTCTACCCTTGTTGTATCTGAGAGGCCTAGGATACAAGTGTTCTATTAGGACAGGACTCCATATTCTATCTAAACACAATACTACTCAGAGTCAACCTGTAACCTACCTTGTACACTATATTCGACACAACTCTAACACTCAAGTTGTTAATCTTGAGACCCTCTTCATCTTCATCTTACATTAGGAAATGATCACTCCCAGTGCAATCCTCTTTTGAATCTTCGTTCGAATTTTTATTTCAGCCCCCAAATTTTTCTTAGATAAAACGCTCCAGACAGGCCTAACTTTGAGTTGTTAATAAAGCCATCAACATGCCCGGAATTAAAACAAACACACACATATCACCTGAAAAATACAAAGGAGCACCCTGGATAGCTTACAACTAAACACAAGATACAAGTAAAAAAATGCATGGAAAACACTACTTGCACTAGCCGAACACCAGAGCGCCCAGGAACCAAAGACAGTGAATAGCAGTAGCACGACGAGGCCCTGCCTACACACATATTGGAGTCTTGGACTTGGTCAACACACATGGTTGGTGAGAACCAAATAGCTTCCTTCTCAATCGCCCCAGAGGGGGAAAGTGTCCGTCTGCTCCCGAGCTCAAATGAGCTCGGTGAACTGTAAATTCAAACAAATTTAAAAAAATCTGATTTTTTTTGTGACAAACATTGACAAAAGTTTCAAGTGCTTGTGAACAATTGTCATGGAATCAAATTACTTTAAGGACTGGCAAAAAAATAATCAGTGCTCCAAAATATTTTTGATACTGTATCCACGTCGGTCGAAAATGATCTGAAGCTGTATAGGGGACCAAACGTACGTATCCAGTTTTAGAAGTTGAGCGAGTAAGGTTTGCAGGTCCAGGAATTGAGGGACCGTTACTATATATATTTTCAGAAGATTTGTGGGACGAAAAAATATGGTTTTTTAATTAAAAAATTATGAAAACACTACACAAACCTAAAGGAGTTTGAATTTATGCATTGAGATGATACGAATTTGACCTGACATTTTTTAGCAGGTAGTAATACATTAGCCGCCAATATATAACTAACGACAGTTTTCTACAGATATTGATGAATGCACACTACCAAACAACTGCAACGGGGCGTGTAAAAATTCTTTTGGAAATTACACATGCTCAAGTTGCCCACATAGAAAAGAGTTTGATCCGATAAAAAAGGCAATGTGTTACATCAGCGAAGAAACACAATATTCTTTTGGGTAAGTCATAGCTACCAATATCTCCTCATTGCAACTATAATTAACCAAATGCAGAGTGACTCAGAGAACAATGACTAAATGTAGGTATTGCAACTGGAAATGGATGTGGCCTTGGCTTCATAATTATTGTTTTTTTAGAAAAGGAGGACGACCCCCGGCCTCTGCATCTGGACGATGCATACGGCCATTTGGCTTCATAATTATTGTAGTCTGTGTAGTTGTATTCGCCAACAAGTGGAAGAAAGGCATCCAAAAGAGAATTCGACAAGCACACTTCAAGAAAAATAAAGGCCTACCCTTGCAGCAGTTGATCTCAGATGAAAGCGCCACAAACAAAACAAAGATATTCTCCTTGGAGGAACTAGAGAAGGCAACCAACAACTTTGATGTCACTCGTGTTCTTGGTCATGGAGGACATGGTATAGTTTATAAAGGGATTCTATCTGACCAATGGGTGGTGGCTATTAAAAAATCCAAAATTGTGGAGCAGACTGAGATAGACCAGTTTTTCAATGAGGTTGCTATCTTATCTCAAATCATCCATCGCAATGTGGTGAAGCTATTTGGTTGTTGCCTCGAATCTGAGGTGCCTTTTCTGGTGTACGAGTTTATATCTAATGGTACATTGCATGACCTTCTTCACGTTGATGTTACTGCCAAATGCTTGCTGTCATGGGATGATCGCATTAGGATTGCGGTAGAAGCAGCAGGGGCACTTGCTTATCTGCAATCGGCTGCTGCAATACCAATTTTCCATAGAGACGTGAAATCTTCTAACATACTATTGGATAGCAGCTTCGCTACAAAGGTTTCTGACTTTGGTGCTTCAAGGTCTCTTTCCCTCGATGAGACTCATGTGATGACTATTGTCCAAGGAACATTTGGTTACCTAGATCCAGAGTATTACCATACCGGGCAGCTAACTGAAAAGAGTGATGTGTATAGTTTTGGACTAATACTTGTGGAACTTTTGACAAGAAAAAAGCCAATTTTTATCAATGGTCTAGGTGCAAAACAAAACCTGTACCATTATTTCGTGGAAGGATTGCAAGAGGGAGCTATCATGGAAATAATGGATCCTCAGGTTGTCAAAGAGGCAAATCCGGAAGAGATTGATGATATTTGTTCACTTGCAGAAGCATGTTTGAGACTCAAAGGAAGAGACAGACCTACTATGAAAGAAGTAGACATGAGGTTGCAATTTCTGAGAACTAAGAGGCTAAGAAAATGCAAAATTCTCCCGGCTATTGATGGAGAGATTGATTGTTTTTTATGCCCAAAGGTTAGTAACTCTGATGCACAGATGAAGGTTGTCAATTCTGGTAATTCAACATCTGAAGGTATCTCCCGTTGCTACAGTCAAGAGCAAGAACTTTCATCCTCAGTCACTTTGCCACGCTAAGAATACATGTGCAATACCACAATCGCGTCCTTCCAAGTATTTCATCTGAATTACCACTTATTTTATATGGAGTTGGAGTATGTTACATAGATCACTTTAGAGGAGAGTATGTCATGTAGTTTCGCTTCCTGTATGTTTGCATAATTTATTTCTAGTCCCATGTCAATTGTGGACAATATATTACAATTATTTGCAGCAAATATGCCGATAAGGAATAATATAATATTATTACAATATTTTTAGCGTTGTCAACAAATTTCATACCTTCCGTTGCCGTTGGCTTTCTTGGTAGAGGCTCAGACTGGATCTGACGGATGCCTGATTAAGTTTAGCCAGACGGGTAGTTCACAGTATTTTTTATATTAACATCGTAAGACTTGCCAGACCAGATAAGTAGTAGCCAAGGCAAAATGAGAGCAAGAGTAAGGGACTGTTACATTTGATGTCTTTGGCTCTTTGCACAACGAGTATTGATGGCTTGGATAGCGCCAATTTAATTCTTTAGAAATGCCAAAATCCTGCACTCTGCAAGAGTCTTCAGCAATGTCAAACGCTCTAGGTGGTACGTCGTCTCGACCAGCACAGGGTGCAGGCTCATCACATCGGCCTCCCTGAGGACCTCTTCCACGTCACGAGCTGCTCGTCATTGGTTTTCAGGAACTGAACATTCGTTTCATGTACCATAAGTATTTATACGTATAAATATTACATAGGAGTATATTAAATCTATATCAAACGCACATGGCGGTCGCATAACAGGATAGGAGTCTAGGGAGCTTATCCTCTTTTTTGCCTTACCGGTTGTGATTCTGGGCATGTACTTTTATTTTATTTTCTTTGCTCCACTTGCGAACTGTAATACCTTTATGACTTTGTGCTACTTCGAGACTTTTCAATAAGATGGCTGCATGCATCATTATGATGCAGAGGCCGGGGCACGCCTCCATTTCCAACAGAAAAAAAGGAAGCTTAGCTTGCCTTTGACGAATTTCTAAGCCGTGTCGAAGTAGATCAGGTTCATATTGAAGCCGCCAATCTGACACAAAAATTAAGTCTGTTTTACATTGCTCAGAATGATATTGCTACGCATGTCAGACATTTCAACAGGTTGAGATGAGATTTATATGTGGAGGATGTATAAATACCATCATCCTTGCATAATTAAGCTGAGCCAATGTGGGCTGCTCTCTGATGATTCCAATGGTCTGCCCCTTGAGCAGTTCCTAACAAACCTCTGGTGGTAATCCCTCTGTATTTATTACTATTACATACAGCATATACATGCTACAAGGGAAGGTGCTTCCATATGAGATGTTGGTGGCAATCGTTGGTGCGGAAGGTGCTTCCATATGAGATGTTGCAGCCACACAAAAAAAAAAATCATTACAGCCAGTTGGACTGTTACACAGACCAACCATTCTGAAACGATGGTGACAACCATTGTTGACCAAGATCTAATTATGTGATTTTGGTGGTCATCGCCAACTTGCAATGTTGATGCTGATGAACATTCTCCTATTAGCAAAAGGTGACACCTCTGGAAAAGTCTACAGCAAGGTGCAAGGTCTAAATTATTTCAAGGAATTGAAAGTGAAGGGACATAAATGTTAGCTATTCTAGTCGCTGCAGTTTTTTCTTCAGTTAGTTTGTTTTTCGTCAGAAAATAATGTAGCTAGGCGCACGAGCTTGCGAGTTGTTGTGCGAGCCGCGCATGTAGGCGATCTGGGCACGATCGTTGCCCGATCGATCGGGGTGGTCAGCCACGAAACCCACTCGTGGGATGGCGCGAGTTTTAGGGATCGTGGCACTAGGACCGGGCCACTTTTTCTCTTTGTAACAGAATAAGTAGACGAGATCAAAAACAGAAAAGGTCATAAGGTTGAACGTGACGCAAAAACCTCCTGTCTCTTCTCTCTGTGTGTCTGGTGAGTTGAGAGAGGTCGAGCGACTCTGACAATTGGCATCAGAGCCTGTTTCCGGCGATCCTGGCGCCATGGCTGACACCGCAGTTCAGCCGGTCCAGACGGCGGCGGCACCCCACAACGACGGCGGGGATGGGAGCCGCTCGCGCACTCCATCATGGGGGCGCAGCCGTGGACGGAGCCGCGCACGGAGGGAGCGGCAGGTGGTGATCCACCAGGCGGCGGCCACAGAGCGCGCGCCACTCGTGCCCGGTGCGGGCACCACGTTCCCGACGCTGACGTCCACGAACTACATCGAGTGGTCCCTCGTGATGAAGGTGCACCTGGAGTCTTGGGGGCTCTGGGACGCGATCCAAGGCAACGCACAGCACGTGCGCGACGACAAGACGGCGCTCGGCGTTCTGTTCCGGGCCGTCCCCCCAGATATGCTCGGTGTCCTCGTCGTCAAGGAAACGGCGAAGGAGGCCTGGGACACGATCAAGGTCATGCGCATGGGGGTGCACCATGTGCGCGAGGCGACCGCGCAGCGACTGCGCGCGGAGTTCGAGCAGATCACCTTCCGCGACGGCGAGACTCTCGACTCCTTCGGCATGCGGATCACTGCCCTAGTCAACCAGTTGCGTACGCTGGGGGACAACGTCGACGAGGTGCGCGTGATCCAGAAGATCCTTCGTGTCGTCCCCGCCCGCTACGCCCAGATCGCAGTCGCGATCGAGACGCTCCTTGACCTGACCACAATCTCGGTCGAGGAGCTGATCGGTCGACTGCACACCGCAGAGGAGCGTTGTGGTGGCGGGGCGGCTCAGGCCAGCGGAGGCGGCCAGTTGCTCATGACGGAGCAGCAGTGGGACGCGCGGCGCCGGGAGCGCGAGCAGGGCCAGGGGTCCGGCTCGAATGGCGCCGGCAATGGGAACGGCAACGGGGGCGGCGGCAACTGCCGCCGTGGCAAGCCGCAGAACCAGAGGGGCGGCAACGGCGCTCAAGGCCAAGGTGGCGGTAGCGGCCGCGACAATACCGGCAACGGCGGGCGCGACATGTCTAAGGTGAAGTGTTACAATTGCAATAAAAATGGCCACTTCTCTCGTGATTGCACCGAGCCCCGGTGGGAACGAAAGGGGCAGGCTCACCTGGCGCAAGGTGGGGCAGAGGAGAGCTCGCTCCTCCTCGCGACTGCGGACGTGTGGACCGCGGCCGAACCCACGCCGGAGCATGTACTGCTCAACGAAGAGCACTCCCAGGCGCGCGCAGCGGCAGACGGCCAGCGATGCGATCTAGTCTGGTACCTCGACACGGGCGCCAGCAACCACATGTCGGGCCGGCGAGAGATTTTCTTGGCGCTGGACACCGGCGTCCGCGGCGCTATGAAACTTGGGGACGGCTCGGCGGTCCAGATCGAGGGGAGAGGGACGATCCTCTTCCAATGCCGCAACGGTGAGCACTTGGTACTGTCAGATGTGTATTACATCCCAAAGCTCTGCAGCAACATCGTCAGCATCAGACAGTTGGACGAGCTCGCTTACGAGACCCACATAAGCTTCGGCGTGCTCCAGCTCCGTGATCCTGGTGGGCGGCTCCTCGCGCGAGTGCATCGGAACCAGGGGAGGCTGTACGTGTTGCAGCTCACACCAGCCCAGCCAGTGTGCTTTGCGGCGCACGCTGAAGAGGACGCATGGCGCTGGCATGCGCGCTACGGCCACGTGAACTTCCGGGCTCTACGTCAACTTGCCCAGAACGAGCTGATTCGCGGCCTCCCGCTCTTCGACGAGACGGATCGTGTCTGCGAAGCATGCCACGCTGGCAAGCAGCGTCGGGCACCCTTCCCCCAGCAAGCTCTCCGCAGGGCCGGCGAGGTCCTTGAGCTGGTGCATGCGGATCTTTGTGTTCCGATCTCCCCTCCAACGCCAGGAGGGAAGCGGTACTTCTTGTTGCTGGTAGATGACAAGAGCAGGCACATGTGGCTGTACCTGCTCGCGACCAAGGACGAGGCGCAGCCCGCCCTGAAGCGGTTCCAGGCCATGACGGAGCTCGAGTCCGGGCGGCAGCTCAAGTCGCTGCGCACGGACCGCGGCGGGGAGTTCACCTCCGCCAGCCTCGGTGAGTACTACGCCGACTAGGGAGTCAAGCGCCAGCTCACGGCGCCCTACACGCCTCAACAGAACGGCGTAGTCGAGCACCGGAACCAGACCATCGTGGGTATGGCGCGCAGCTTGTTGAAGACGAAGGGCGTGCCGGCGCGGTTCTAGGGGGAGGCCGTAACGACGGCGGTCTACCTCCTGAACAGGTCTACAACCAAGAGCGTGGCGGGATCGACCCCGCATGAGGCTTGGTGCAGGCGGCGCCCAAACGTCGAGCACCTACGCGTGTTCGGGAGCGTCGCGCATGTCAAGGTGACACGTCCAAACCTGTCGAAACTTGATGACAGGAGCACACCCATGGTATTCCTCGGCTACGAGCCAGGATCGGCGGCTTATCGTGTCTACCACCCGCCGTCGAACCGTGTCCTGGCCTCGAGGGATGTTTTGTTCGACGAGGAGGCCGCGTGGGACTGGTCTCAGGTCGCGGCGACAAGCAAGGAGCCGCAGTGGGACACCTTCTCCGTCGAGCTCGAACCGGTGCCCGCCGAGGTGATCGGCGGCACCACATCTGGCGCAACATCCCCTAAGGCGCCGAGCTCTCCTACAACGCCGACATCGACGCGCACCAGTGCGCCCACGACGCAGCCCGCGACGCCGATCTGCGCCACACCAAGCCCAGACCGCTCTGGTGTGGAGTTCGTGTCTCCACCACCGGGGGCGTCGGTGCCGCCACCTGACAAGGAGGCGCCGCGGCGGCGGTACCGCACGCTGGAGAACCTATGGGACACCACTGAAGAAGGGACAGGTGATAACAGTCAGTACAGTTACTTGTGCCTCTTCGCAGGGGAGGAGCCAACCTCCTTCAACGAGGCGCAGAAGGAGGGAGGATGGAGGAACGCCATGAACGAGGAGATGCAGAGCATCGTCGACAACAACACATGGGAGTTGTGTGAGCTCCCGCCCGGGCACCGACCGATAGGCCTCAAGTGGGTCTACAAGCTCAAGACGGACGCCCACGGCACGGTGGTGAAGCGCAAGGCACGGCTGGTGGCAAAAGGATACGTCCAAGTCCAAGGAGTGGACTTCGAGGACGTGTTCGCTCCGGTGGCGCGCATGGACTCGGTGCGCGTACTGGTCGCGCTCGCCGCGCACCACGCGTGGCCGGTTCATCACATGGACGTCAAGTCCGCCTTCTTGAACGGGGACTTGCAGGAGGAGGTCTACGTCGTTCAGCCGCCTGGGTACGTTACCCCTGGCGAGGAAGGGAAGGTGATGCGCCTTCACAAGGCGCTGTACGGACTATGCCAAGCACCGAGAGCTTGGAATGCCAAGCTGGACGAGAGTCTGCGCTCTCTGGGCTTTGAGCGTTGTCCCTCAGAGCACGCGGTCTACCAACGCGGGGAGGGCGACAAACTTCTGCTCGTCGGTGTGTACGTCGACGATCTTGTCATCACGGGCGCGGACAAGACGGAGATCGACGCGTTCAAGCACCAGATGACCGCGCTCTTCCGCATGAGCGACCTTGGTGAGCTCAGCTACTACCTGGGCATTGAGGTGCACCAGGAACGCGACCGCATCACGCTCTGCCAAGCAGCCTACGCAAAGAAGCTGCTGGAGCGCGCTGGGCTCGAGGACTGCAACCCCGGCAACGTGCCGATAGAAGCTCGGCTGAAATTGAGCAGAGACAGCAAGGAGAGGCCGGTGGACAGCTCGGAGTACCGCAGCATCATCGGAGGGCTGCGCTACCTCGTGCACACGAGGCCGGACATCTCTTTCGCCGTCGGCTACCTGAGCCGCTTCATGGAGGCGTCGGTTTCAGACCACTACGCGGCTGTGAAGCGTCTGCTAAGGTATGTGGCAGGCACGCTGGACTACGACTGTGCCTATGTCCGGGGCAAGGGCACACCGGAGCTGCTGGGGTACAGCGATGCGGATCACGCCGGCGACATCGACGATAGGCGGAGCACAACGGGAGTGCTCTACTTCCTCGGTGGCAGCCCAGTGAGTTGGCAGTCGCAGAAACAAAGAGTGGTGGCGCTCTCTTCATGTGAGGCGGAGTACGTGGCCGCCACCACCGCCGCTTGCCAAGGGATTTGGCTGACTCGGCTGATCGGAGAGATGCTGGACACCGACGTCCGGCCACCGCGACTTCTGGTCGACAACAAGTCAGCAATCTCTCTCTCCAAGAACCCCGTCTTCCATGATCGAAGCAAGCACATTGAGATACGATACCACTTCATTCGTGAGTGTGTGGAAGAAGGGCGGATCGACATCAACTACGTCTGCACCAACGATCAGCTTGCCGACGTCCTCACCAAAGCACTTGGACGACTCAAGTTTCTGGAGCTCAGGGGGACGATTGGCATGACAGAAATAATTCGGCAGCGACAACATTAGAGGGGAGATTTGTTAGCTATTCTAGTCGCTGCAGTTTTTTCTTCAGTTAGTTTGTTTTTCGTCAGAAAATAATGTAGCTAGGCGCACGAGCTTGCGAGTTGTTGTGCGAGCCGCGCATGTAGGCGATCTGGGCACGATCGTTGCCCGATCGATCAGGGTGGTCAGCCACGAAACCCACTCGTGGGATGGCGCGAGTTTTAGGGATCGTGGCACTAGGACCGGGCCACTTTTTCTCTTTGTAACAGAATAAGTAGACGAGATCAAAAACAGAAAAGATCATAAGGTTGAACGTGACGCAAAAACCTCCTGTCTCTTCTCTGTGTGTGTCTGGTGAGTTGAGAGAGATCGAGCGACTCTGACAATAAACAGTGATTTAGACATTGCTGGAGTATCACAGCACATCACTTGCAGTACGCGGGGATATTAGACCAGCATTTGCACCACGCACAAGGCAGGCCAGCATACATCACCAAGTCAGCAAGTACATATATAGAACAGGTAAATGCTAACCTGGCAACCAAACCAAGAGTAGCATGGCAATGAGGGTCATCGCCATGAGGGCCATCACCATTATCTTATGGTCATTTCTCCTCGTCCAGATGATGGACACGGCAACAGCTAGCGACAAGGCCACGCTGCTTGCTTTCAAAGCGCAAGCCAGCGATGGCGGCCCGTTGTCCTCCTGGAACAGCAGCGCCGGCTTCTGCGGCTGGGAAGGCATGACATGCAGCCATCGAAGGCCGGCGCGGGTTGTGGCCTGCGTTTTGATTTTTGGTTTGCCATTTTTTTCGGCCCTGAACGAAATGGCCGAATTTCGGTCATTTCAAAAATTACGGCAAAATTTCAGACGAAATTATAAGATCAAATTTTGAATTTTCAAACAAAATTTGGCCGAAATTTGGCCGAAATTCGGCCGAAATTTGACCAAACATTCACAGAAATTTGAAATCAAGCTAAGCAAAAGCATAGCAGCCCAACAACCATCAGGAGTAATCATATAATGTTTAGCAAATTAGCTCTAGGGATTAAAATAAGAGCGTCAGTCCAATATGACCCTCACGCACATTAGTTCTAAACTTACAGTCCACAACCATCACATCATAGTTCAAAGTTTAAATACTTCAGTACAACCAACTCTAGGAATTTAAAGGATTTCACATAGAAACAGCTCCAAAAGACAACCATCAAAGCATCACACCGAACAGCAAAAGACAACCATCAAAGCATCACAACGTACAACAACTCCAAAAGAAATCCATGAAAGCATGGACGGGGAGGTCTTGTTCCATTGAAAAAGCTCCAGCTTCCATGCTCCAAGCCTCCAACTAGCATCATGCTCCAAGCTCCAGCTAGGTACCATTTAAAAGACAAATACAAGTGATAAGTAGCATTTAGAACAACACTACTACATCATAAGTAGCAACTAGAATAGCACTACTAAGAGATAAGTAGCAATTAGAACAGCACTAGTAGGTGAGTGGTAGCAATTGGAACAGCACTAGTAGGTGATAAGTAGCAATTACAACAGCCATACAAGAAGATAAGTAGAAATTACAACAGTACTACACGATAATTGACAAGTAGCAATTAGAACATCAGTATTGATCATTACACAGTGAGCATACACATTAGAGCACCAGAATAAGAAAGCAATGTACATCAAGCTATTTAAAGATCAACCGCTTCAAACATATGCATCAAGCTAGATTTTTCAAAGTAATCATCATGAAGAAGAAACACCGAAAAGAAGAGACTTACCAAATCTACGAGTAGAGGCTGTTGACTTCCTTGGTCTTCTTCCTAACAAGTCAGATCTACGAGTCTCCAAATTGCCAATGCTTGCTTGTGTCTCCTTTTCAACTTGTACTTGTGTCTCTTCTTCCACTTGCATTTGTGTTTCTTGCTGATCTTGTTGATCATCCTCATCATCCTCACTCACCCCATCATCATCCTCACTCTCATTATCAACATATTCATTCTCGTTGTCGTCATCCTCACTGTCAGTTTCGACATACTCATTCTCCTCATCATGATTCCTCTTTCTTTTCTTCTTATTAGCCTTTGTACCAACATAAGAATCCTTCCTGCTTGAGTTGAGGCGCCTTATTTTCTCAAAAACAGCACTGGCCGCATCGGCTCCATCCAAAATTGGATCCTCTTCATCCTCATTCAGCCACTCCATTATTGGATTTGTCTCATCGAACATTGTTGTATCTATCAGCAGTGCACTTGGATCAACCTCTTTATCTATATCTCTCTCTTTCTCTTGATCTTCTTCAGCTCGTATCTTCAAGGTTTGAATAGTAAACCAAGTAAATTATATGACATGCAAGGACAATACAAGGTACAAAGTAAATTCGAGTTGGTTTATACCTTTAGGTTGTAGCGGACAGAAACTAGCTTGTGGAGCTTGTCATATAAAAGGCGATTTCTTGGCTTTGTGTGCACCAAAGCAAAGGCGCTCCAGTTCCTCTCACACCCACTAGATGAGACACATTGTGAGCAAATTCTCATTGCGCACTTCTGCAATGCAGGAACATCCCCTCCAAATTGAAACCACCACTGGGCTGCAAGATATCACCAATGAAATTTTCAGAATTACACAAAACAAAAGGAAATGGAAATTCTAAAACCAAAAGACCACGACTTACTTGGCTCCATTCTCGCCGCAGCTTCTTGTGCTAATCTGGTCCCAAACCTTCCTTGGCACTCCCTAAACTTACTAACTTCATCAATGGCTGAAAGAGCACTCTTTGGATCTAATATCTTCGCTATCGCATCTGTTAGTGCAGTAGCATAATTTGTATGGTTGCAAAGGTTGAGGCTATAATGTGTATATGGATCAAGGACGGCAGCTGCAACCATAAACGTATCTTCTTCCATTGCATCTATCCTCTTGCACACCTTGCGCATGAAACTAAGGTACAACCTTGATGTAGGGCCTAGATGTGCTTCCATCCGTTGTATAGCAAGCATCATACTTTTTTTGAAGCCAGAAAGAGTGCATTGTTTCTGCGTATCAGCATACCTCATGGCCTTATAAAGTGGCCTTAACGAACCTAGTACCCACTCTAGTGCATTCCACCAAACATTACTAGACAAACATTCTTCAGAAAACACATATCCAGGCTCATAGCTCCACTGACACTCCTTCCAATCCTGAGAAACCATCCACTCCCTAAATTTATCTTTCTTCAAATGGTAACTCTCAAGGAACATGAAGACAGTCCCAAACCGGGTGGCATTTGGTCTAATTAGTTCACCACCTATGTTCTTCTTCATGTTATCATGTAGATTATTGTGCTTATGCAAGAACCTACAGATTGTCTTGGCACTCTTGACTATCAATCAACCTCAGGAAACTTGGCTATATCTTTTAACATAAGATTGACGGTGTGAGCAGCACACGGTTGCCAAACAATATGAGAGTACTTTGGTTCTTCTATAAGGGTTTTGCAAGCTTTTTTATAATTGGACCCATTATCGGTTACGATTTGAACTATATGTTCATGGCCTATCTCTTCTACAACCTTCTCAATCTGTCTATAGATAAAGTCTGCAAAATTATGTAAGATGCATATACCTAGTTAGAAAAAAGCAAGTATTTTAAGAACATAAAACAATTCTAGGACAGATCCAAGTATTCAAGAAGCATGTATTGTAAGAACATATGTAAAATGCATATATACCTACTTAGAACAAAGCATTAGGAACATAAAACAATTCTAGGACAGATCCAAGTATTCAAGAAAAGTATTGTAAGAACATATGTATATACCTAACTAGAACAAAGCAAATATTTTAATGAACATAAGACAATTCTAGGACAAATCCAAGTATTCAAGAAGAAAGTAGAACGCGAAGAAGAGGAGGAAGTAACCTGAATTCTGAGTCTGACCGGATGCATCAATAGTATTAAGGAAGAACATTCGTGTATTGCAATACACCATGAAGTTTATGAGACACATTCCTGTTGGACCAATCCAAGAGTCACACATAAGAGTCACACCAAAGTTTTTCCAATCTTGTTTGAATTTCTGAAGAAACGAAGTTGCTTCATCATAGTTTGCATCCAAGTATTTTCCATCAATCTCCTTCGCGGTTGGTATAGGAGTAGGTCCTAATTGTTGAGTGATCTTCAAAGCAGCTCGGAAGTATGGACAGTCAGCTTTACGTCCAGCAATATCATTGGCATGAAAAAACTTGGACCAAGCTAGGCCAAGTGCATCTCTCGAATTAGGATCCAAAGCACTACTGATCTTGGGCTGCATAGATACTTTGTTGCTGCATAATTGCTTGTCAAAATATGCGGTGATACTCTTTTTGCCAACAGCAACTCGCACATCACCCACACTCCCCTTGCCAATCCTCATATCAACTCTGCGGGAGACATTCGGGTCACGCAATGCCTCTCAAATATTCATCTGAATTTCTTCTTCATCATCATCTATTATGTTAATCACCCCTCCTTGTTGATACAGCCCTTCCATAATATTTCTTTCAATTCTCAGCCTGCTATTTTGTTTCTCTCTTTTCTTCCTCTTCGATTCATCCCGGCACTCTCTCATTGCATCTCTCACATTTCTTGGCACATTTGGGCAGCTCCTCACGTTACCTACAATCCAACCAAGGTGCTCCTTGGCACAGGTTGCACCTCCACCTTTGTGCTTTAGGCCACAGTACATACAATGAAAACCCCCAGAATACGGCCATGTATGGTTCCAAGGATCATATAAGTTATTATCTTTAATTCCTGCATTGCAAAGTTACAAACAACATCACTTTAATTGAACCTAACAATATTCCATTTGCATCGTGTGAACAAGCAAAGCATAGTAATCTAGCAACATACCAAGCAAATACTCTAGAAATGTGCACCAATAAGATCAAGATATATGCCTTACTATATAGAAATATGAAAGAGAGATCCAAATACTCTAAACTGTGATCATCCTCATCTCACTACATGGACAACGCAGTGTACTGTTATGTACAATTTACAAACAAATACCAAATAGTTTCATGGAAGTACTGAATTAAGTGAGAGCTCTATGCCATCTTTTTTTATTTGAACCAAGTTAGAGCTCTATAAGAAGCACATGCAATCTCATAGCTCATATCAAGTTAGTATATTACCTTTCCAAGAGCTTTGAGAACCACTTGCACTTGCATCATGGTTGCCGCTGCCATTCCTATTTGCAGTTCCATTACCTGAAAATCAAGTGACAAAAGGACACCAGTCAGTTATGAAGAGTAGGTAACTAAGGAAGCAACCCTTGCTTACTAGGGTGTCCTCATATTAATGATAAAGAAAAAACAGTACAACCCAATGCTCTAGTTCACATACTAAGGAATAAGTAATTTATATACAACTCGATGCTCTAGTTTGCCAAACAGACAAGTCACATACTGTACCCAATGATGCTTAGTTCTAGAACCACCACTTAATGGTACCACTGACCATTGAAATTAATCATCGGTCAACATCTACTTTTCTGTGCAAATAACTCAAGTGTGAAGTCTGATAGAAATTAGCACAAGAGGCAGCCTTTACAGGAAATTGACGGCATGGCGCAGCTCAAAAACATTAGAGCACAGAAGGCCTACCGTGCAAATAAGAAGTTCCAACAATATCATTAACATAATAATCCGATCAATAATATCATTAACATAACAATCCGATCGACAACACATTATTACGTACAATTGCATATTCTCAACAACACAGTTTACGGGGGAGTCACTCGCAACATCCATCATACATAACAACTCAAGTTCAGCAGCAATTCATGGGCAAGCGCAGCTGAACCCAAGGCCTGTTCGGGTAACACGCGCGGAAGGAAACATAACAGCAGCTAGTGCGGTGTGCTTCTGCCTCGGCCAGCAGCAATTTTATCCAAGTCAGTGGCTTCAAGGAGCAGTCCCCTTGTCCATGGAACAATTATATATTTTAGGATGTTCATAACAAAGTTTGTAACCAACTTTCTGTTGGACCAAAAGAAATATTACCAGATCTAGAGCATCCTTGGTGACTACAAGATGCATGTATAATTCAGATTAATAATGCCACTACTGTGTTTAACTCATCAAGACTCGATTTTTCTTACCCCGGTATGATATATGCATTTGCCAAGCCATTTACCAGGGACCTATCCTAAATCTAAAGCAGCACAAGTAGACACAGATTATAACCAAGAAACAAATCCACATCGATCTGAAATTGCTGAAGAACTGAAACAGCATACACGTACTTGGACGAGACAAATTGCTGAAGACTGAAACTGCATACACGTACTGAAACTGCATCAAGAACATATGTACCTTCCCAGTCAAGCGGACGCCCTCCATGCTGCTGCCGCTGCTCCGTGCTACTGCCTCCGTTGAACTGGTCGGCTTGCGCTCCATCAGCTCCGTTGCCGCAGCCGCCAAGCACCATGCTGCAGTCTTGGAGAAGCAAAGGACAGGAAGTGGATGGGCTGGAGGCGAAGAGATGTGGAGGACGGCCAGAGAAGCGCCACAGGAAGAGGGACAGGGAACGAGTGATTCTAGGGTTAGGCCGTTTGGATTTCGTGGTTTTGTCTCAGCGGAAGCTAACTAGAAGGCTCTCGAAGCCGGGCCAGGCAAAAAAAAATTCAAACTGGGCCGAATTATTCGGCCGATAGGCCCATATATCGGGCCCTAGCGAGACGGCCGAAATTCGGCCGAAAATCATTTTTTTCGGCCGAAAATCAAAACGCAGGTTGTGGCGCTGAGATTGAATGGCACAGGTCTCGCTGGAACACTCTCCCCGGCCATCGGGAATCTCACGTTCTTGCGGACCCTCAACCTGGGCTTCAACTGGCTCCACAGGGAGATTCCGGCATGCCTCCGCCGCCTCCGCCGCCTTTAGAGGCTCAACTTGAGAGATAACACATTCTCTGGCACATTACCGGTAAACCTGAGTTCCTGTGTCAGCATGACCAAAATGACACTGCGCGACAACAAGCTTGGTGGGCGCATCCCCGCTGAGCTCGGTGAGAAGCTCACGTCCCTGGTAGCCATCTCACTGAGAAACAACAGCTTAACAGGGCCCATCCCAGCGTCATTGGCCAATCTGTCCCATGTACAGTACCTTGATCTCAGCACTAACCAACTTGTGGGCTCAATCCCATCAGGGCTCGGACTCGTCAAGAGCATGTCTTATCTTGATCTTGCTGAAAACCTCCTCACTGGTATGGTTCCACCTTCTCTCTACAACATGTCATCGCTGGAATACTTTTATGTAGGTGCAAATATGCTATACGGAAGCATTCCGAATGATATTGGAAGCAAGTTTCCCAAGTTGAAAATTCTTATCTTGAGTATTAATCACTTCACAGGAACCATCCCTTCCTCAATATCAAACATATCTTCCCTCACTGATCTTCACCTCAAGTACAATAGATTTAGTGGGCATGTGCCCTCCACATTGGGGAAGCTAAGAGCTCTCCAAGTACTGAACTTTGGTTACAATAAGCTTGAAGCAGATCCCTATAAGGGATGGGAATTCATCACTTGTTTGGTAAACTGCAGCCAACTACAGCAATTGGCACTCCACTCCAATTCTTTTGGAGGACAACGACCAGGTTCAATTGTGAACCTCTCAACGACTCTCCAGCAGTTATACTTAATGGACAATAGGGTCTCTGGGGTTATTCCTGCAGACATCGGAAACCTGGTTGGTCTTGAAACACTTGCAATAGCAAATACTTCCATGTACGGAGTGATTCCAGAGAGCATTGGCAAGCTAGAGAACTTGGTTGTGCTAGGCTTGTACAACAATACCTTGTCTGGCCTCATACCGCCTTCGCTAGGAAATCTTTCGCAGTTGAGTGTGTTAGACTGTATATACGTAGCCTCTGTATATCTGTATTTGTAACATTGTATTGGACCCTTCGGGTACCTCTATATAATGAGATAGCCACACCCCAGGTTAGGGGTGTCGAGCAGTTCCCAAATCACGTGTTTTACATGGTATTAGTTTAGGTTATGATGTCTTCCGCTGCCGCCTCCACCGCCGCCGTCGCACCGATCCTGGCCCCTCCCGCCGCTGCCGCGGGGCCGGCTCTCGCTCCTGCCTCGCCGTTCCTTGCCTCGCAGCCTCTCGCGATGGCCCATGGCGTCTCGTCGTCGCCTCGCTCCCCGATCGGATCGGGAGACCGCGGCGCTACCCCGATCGTCGCTCCCTCTGGTTCTGCTCCCGTGATCCATGGTGGGCCGCCGCCGCCCTCGTCCTGGCCTGCGCCGCCCCTGCAACAACCCTACGGCGCCCCGCCACCGCATGGCTACTATGCGCCGCCGCCGCAACCCTACTCGGCGCCCGCGCCGCCCGCAGCTTCGACTGCGGCGGACCACGATGCCCTCGCGGCACCCTACGGCGCTCCCGCGACCCACTACAGTGCTCCCGGGGCGGTGTTCCCTGGCTCCTACCCGCCCTACTCGGTGTATCCCGTGCACCCTGGGGCGGGCTCGTCGATGGGGCTGTATGCATCACCGCATGCCCATGTTGATTCGGCCGCGGTGCCTGCGCCGTTCTACTTCTCGCATCTGCTGCCGGTGAAGCTAGCGCCGGACAACTACCTGTCCTGGCGTGCCCAGGTGCTCCCTCTTCTGCGGAGTCGCTATTTGGAGGGCTACGTTGACGGATCCACCCCGTGTCCGCCCCCTCATCACCCGGCGTACCACACCTGGGTGGCTCAGGATCAGGCCATCCTCTCCGCAATCCAGTCCTCGCTCACCCCGAGCGTCTCGTCCCTGGTCATCTTCGCCGCTACGTCCCGGGAGGCGTGGGCGGCTCTTCACACCAGTTTTGCCTCGCAATCTCGGGCGCGTGCTCACTCTATACGCACCGAGCTGGCGAGACGAAGCTGGGTGACCTCAGCATCACCGACTACTTCAACAAGATGCGGGGTCTCGCCGACACGTTGGCCTCAGTTGGCCAGTCGCTGCAGGATGAGGAGTTCAACACCTTTGTGCTTAATGGGCTTGATGATGATTATGACAATCTCATTGAGAACGTTCATGGCCGTGATGACCCGCTTCCACCTCGTGAGCTCTATGCACGTCTACTTGGCCGTGAGCAGCGCATTAAGGCGCGCCGGGCCTCCCCCAGTTTCACCTCTGCCAATGCTGCAACTCGTGGCAAGCCCCCACGGTCGTCATCTTCTGGAGGCAGACCGGCGCTGCCTTCCCAACCGGCCTCGCGGGGCAATGCTCCGACCATCACAGGTGGCAACCGGCCGGTGGCGTGCTGTTCTTCTTGTGGTGCTCAACAGGCCTGCCAGTTGTGTGGTCTTGAGCGCCACATTGCCTCTCGCTGCCATCGCCGCTACAAGCAAGATTTTCTGGGCCTCGGCAACAACGGCAAAGGGAATGACAAGCAAGCCGCCGCTGCAGTGACGAGTCATGATCATGGCCGTACTCCGTCTTACTCCGTTGATCCTGCATGGTTCATGGACACTGGAGCTACCAACCACCTCACCGGTGAGATGGGCAAGCTCTCCACTCAGGAGCCATATCGTGGTCATGATCAGGTGCACACCGCCAATGGAGCAGGTATGCGCATCTCCCATGTTGGTCAGGCCTCTCTTCTTGCACACATTTTTCGCACTTTGCATCTCTCTAATGTCCTTCGTGTTCCTTCTGCTAAGCGTAGTTTGTTGTCAATTCCTCAACTTACTCATGATAATAACGTCCTTGCTGAGTTTCACCCTTTTCGTTTCTTTATCAAGGATCGGGACACGAGGGCCGTTCTACTTAGCGGTCGTCTTCGCCATGGCCTGTATGCACTTGATGCGCCGCGCCCACCTTCCATGCCGTCCTCCCCTCAGGTGTTCAGTGGTGTTCGTGTGTCGCCTACGCACTGGCATGCGTGCCTTGGTCACCCGGCGGCTCCTATAGTTCGACATGTTTTGCATCGTCATGATCTTCCAGTTGTGTCCAATAAAACTGCTGAAACTATTTGTGATGCCTGTCAGTAGGGCAAGAGTCATCAACTTGCTTTTTCAGAGTCTACTTGTGTTGTGAAACATCCTCTTGAGCTTGTGTTTTCTGATGTGTGGGGCCATGCCCAGACATCTGTTAGTGGTCACAATTATTATGTCAGTTTCATTGATGCTTATAGCCGTTTTACCTGGTTATATCTTATTAAACGTAAGTCTAATGTGTTCGATGTCTTCATTCAGTTTCAAGCACACGTTGAGCGTCTTCTTAAGCAGAAAATCATCCATGTCCAATCCGACTGGGGGGGTGAATACCACAACCTCAACTCGTTTTTTAACAAACTTGGGATTTCGCACCGTGTGTCATGTCCTCATACACATCAGCAGAATGGTACTGCCGAGCGTAAGCATCGCCATCTTGTTGAAACTGGTCTAACCTTGCTTGCTCATGCCTCCGTCCCGTTTCGGTTCTGGAGTGATGCCTTCTCCACAGCTTGTTTCCTCATCAACAGGCTTCCCTCGCAACTTCTGAAAATGCAAACCCCTCTTGAACTTCTGCTTAACGAGATTCCAGACTACACTTTTCTTAAAGTGTTCGGCTGTGCATGTTGGCCTCACCTACGTACTTACAACAAATGTAAGCTACAGTTTCGGTCTAAGAAGTGCGTTTTTCTCGGGTATAGTTCTCTTCACAAAGGGTACAAATGCTTGAATGTCCTACCAACCGCGTCTACATCTCTCGTGACGTAGTGTTTGATGAAAATGTGTTCCCTTTCCGTGCACTTTCCACTAACCCTACCACTTCTACACCACCGGTGCCTGTGTCCACACCTACGCCTGGTCAATTTGTGGATGTTGCGTATGCCCCTTCGTTGCTTCCTAATCATGCTGCAGGTATTGGACGCGGTGCCCAGCTCGAACTCCTTGATGAACAGGTCACCGATGAGCAGACTAGTCGGGACGTGCATGTGCCATGCATGACGGGCGGCACCCGCCAACCCGTCACCGTCTCGCCTGCATCGCGGGCGCCGGATCATCCTGGCTCCACGCTGGCCTAACGGGCGTTGGGCTCGCCAGCGCCAGCTTCGCCTGGCCCGCAGGCCTCGCCAGCGCCTGCTTCGCCCGGCGCGCAGGCCTCGCCAGCGCCAACCTCGTGTGGCTTGCCTGGGCCACTGGCGGGTCTCTCGCCTGGGCCGGCTGCTGCTGGAGCCAGCCCGGAGGCCCTGTCCCCTGCTCCGGCCCGGTTCGCCTCGGCGCTTGGGTCGCCGACCAGCCCTGCCTCGGTCACTGGCGAGCCTGACTCATCCGACTCGGTGCTGGCCTCGTCATCGTCCTCTACTGCACCAACTTTGCCAGCTGAGCCTGCTGTTACTCTTCGTCCTCGCACACGAAGCCAGTCTGGTGTTTTTTGTCCCAAGAAGAGGACAGATGGCACGGTTGCGTGGCTTGCTGCGTGCATGGCTCACACTGCTGGCGATCCCACTGCAGAGCCTCGTCACTTTCAGGCTGCGCTGAGTATTCCTCATTGGCGTGCTGCAATGGAACAAGAGTTTCAGGCCCTACAACAGAATGATACTTGGCGTCTTGTTCCTCCAGTGTCTGGTGTCAACGTCATTGATTCCAAGTGGGTTTTCAAAGTCAAGAGACATGCTGATGGCTCCATTGAACGCTACAAGGCACGGTTAGTTGCCAAGGGCTTCAAACAGAGGTATGGTCTTGATTATGAAGACACTTTCAGTCCTGTCATCAAGCCTACTACCATTCGATTACTACTGTCTCTTGCGGTTACTCACGGATGGTTCCTTCGTCAACTTGATGTGCAGAACGCCTTTCTGCATGGCATTCTGGAGGAGGAAGTTTATATGCGTCAGCCGCCTGGTTTTGTTGATCCGACACGACCTCATCATCTCTGTCGTCTGGTTAAGGCACTGTATGGACTCAAACAGGCTCCTCGTGCATGGCATGCTCGCCTTGGATCTGTCCTTCGGGCTCTTGGGTTTACTCCCTCCACTGCTGATACGTCACTGTTTCTCCTCCAGCGCCCTGAGGTTACGATGTATCTTTTGGTTTATGTTGATGATATCATTCTCATCAGTTCCTCTGCTGCTACTGCTGATCGCCTTGTGATTGCTCTCCATGATGATTTTGCTATGAAGGACTTGGGTGCTCTTACTTTTTCCTTGGTCTTGAGGTTTCGCGGTCCTCTGCTGGTTTGACTCTCACTCAGAAAAAGTACGCCTTGGATTTGTTGCGTCGTGCTGGAATGCTCTCATGCAAACATATTAGCACTCCGATGTCTGCCACTGATCGGTTGTCTGCTCTTGACGGTGACCCTCTCTCGTCTGATGATGCTACTGAGTATCGCAGTATTGTTGGTGGTCTGCAATACCTTACTATTACCAGGCATGATATCTCCTATGCAGTCAACCGTGTCTGTCAGTTCTTGCATGCACCGAGGACGTCTCACTGGACAGCTGTGAAGCGTATTTTGCGCTATGTCAGTCTTAGTGCCTCCTATGGTTTGCTTCTTCAGTCTGCACCGTCGTATGAGCTCTCAGCTTTCTCTGATGCAGATTGGGCTGGTAGTCCAGATGACAGGCGATCCACGGGGGGCTATGCGGTGTTTCTGGGTCCTAACTTGATCGCCTGGAATGCTCGCAAGCAAGCAACTATGTCTCGCAGCAGTACGGAGGCTGAGTACAAAGCTGTTGCTGATGCAACTGCTGAGATCATATGGGTACAGTCACTGTTGAGAGAGTTGCGTGTTCCTCAAGCTCGTCCTCCGGTCCTGTGGTGTGACAACATTGGTGCGACATACCTTTCCTCTAACCGGTGTTTCATGCTAGGACAAAACACATTGAGGTGGATTATCACTTTGTTCGGGAACGTGTTGCACAGAAACTACTCTGTATCAAGTTCATCTCGTCAAAGGATCAACTTGCTGACATCTTCACGAAGCCTCTTCCACAACCACAGTTTGTAGGCTGTAGGCGCAATCTTAACTTGCTTTGTACTTCAGGACATAGTTAAGATTGAGGGAGGGTGTTAGACTGTATATACGTAGCCTCTGTATATCTGTATTTGTAACATTGTATTGGACCCCTTGGGTACCTCTATATAATGAGATAGCCACACCCCAGGTTAGGGGTGTCGAGCAGTTCCCAAATCACGTGTTTTACAGAGTGTACTTGGTGCATCCGATGGCAACTTGGAGGGCCCAATTCCGGCAAGCCTTGGGGAGCTGAAAAAACTTACTGTACTTGATTTTTCAAGTCATTACTATCTTAACGGTTCAATACCTAGAGAGATTTTCAAATTACCCAGCCTTTCTTGGTATTTGGACTTGTCGTACAATTCACTTTCTGGGCCACTTCCTAACGAACTTGGTAGCTTGGCAAATATTAATAAACTGGTCCTATCAGGAAACCGGTTGTCTGGCAAGATACCTGACAGTATTCAGAATTGCGTAGTGTTGGAATGGTTATCATTAGACAACAGTTTGTTTGAGGGGAGCATACCTCGATCATTGACAGATATAAAGGGGCTCCGCCTATTGAACCTGACCATGAATAAGTTCTCTGGTAATATTCCTGATGCCCTTGGCAATATTGGAAACTTGCAGGATCTCGACAAAGGGTGTTTTTATTATTGACTCATAACGTAGCATCAAGCGATACAAATGTAATGAGCACCCACCCGGCCTCTGCATAACCAGGATGCACACAGCCAACACTATGCACACACACAAAAATCACATTGGCAGAAGCAAAGTCATGTAAGACCGAAGCTATGCCTAGGCAAAGAAAAAGAAAAAAAAACCCAAGCGGTCGAAAAAGCGATCGGTGATGTACAACAACGACCATAGACACAATCATCTTTTGACAACATAAGGACTACTAGAAGGTTTCTCCAGAAGCAACACCTTCAAGAAGGAAACGACGCATATACGCCGTCGTTGCCAGATCCACCACTGAAGGTTAGATCGTGGGTTTTCACCCTGGAGATCAAGCCCGAGCAAACTCCAAGCAATGCCTTCAAAAAGGTAACGATGCAAAAACACCGTCATTGCCAGTTATAACCATGTAAGGTCAGACCTAGGATCTTCATCCCAGAGCTCAAGACCGTGTACTTGAGAAGCACCACCCTATCGAAAGTCATCCTATGTTATCTTCTCCACTTTCCATGATTCCGACAGCTTGACGAGGGAGGAAGGTCACATGCACATTCAAATCCCGAGTTTGGGACGATCTTGCGTACCCGTGCCGTCCTCACAAGTGGCAGTGGATGACCGATCTGCATGAGACAACATCACTACATGCCGCCACTACCAACGTCATCATAGCATGTAGCAGCAGAGTACACCGGGTGGAGGACACGGTCGTGGTCAACCTCACTGGATCTGAAGGCCCATACCAGATCGGGACGTGATGGCCGTGGCAACTACGGCCTCTGCATTCCTGCCGGCAGCGTGGGCGTCGGTTGCCGCATCTGATGCATAGCCACCGCCACATCTTGGATTCCTTCTGACTGAAGAGGCGCCTTGGAGAAGCGCTAGCCTGGCTCAGAGAGCGGGCTCTCCAGATCGAGGGACATGGTGGCGTCCCGCCTCCCTTCACTTTCCTCCATGGCCTGGCCGGGGGGGCTGCTGCATGCCGATGCCGCCAGGGATTGGGAAGGTACTCTGCTGCATCTGCCCAGCCATGAACACTGCCACTCCTGCTCAATTGCCTTCCTAGTTGGGTCAAGTCGTCACCAGCACATCGCCAAAGGCCGCCGAACAGCAACACAAACGAAGCCCCGCCGCCGCCGTCGGCCGTGCGGGCAAGCCCGGCGGCGGCGAGGGAAGGAAGCTCGAGAAGAGGGCTGCCTGAAAAGGAGGATCTGCTCGCCGCCCGTGTCGCCTAGGCGGACGACGCGGAGGCAGTTACAAGTATCAAACTTGCAGGATCTATACCTAGCGGACAATAACTTGTCAGGGTCAATCCCATTAGTTCTATAGAATTTGATATCATTGTCCGAACTGGATATATCCTTCAATAATTTGCAAGGTGAGGTGCCAAATGAAGGTGTTTTTAGAAACATCAGTTACTTATCGGTTGCTGGAAATATCAATTTGTGTGGTGGTACACCTGAACTTCATTTGGCTCCATGCTCCACAAGTCCCATAAGCAAGAACAAAAGAAAGATGCCAAAGTCTCTTGTAATCTCTCTAGCGGCAGTTGGACCAATCGTGTTCTCTCTTCCAGTTATTCTTCTTGTTTGGATTGTTTGGAAGAACCTCAAAAAAAGCCACAAGACATTAGCACAAAAATCAATTGATGATGACCATTACAAGAGAATCCCCTATCATGCATTACTTAGAGGAACTAACGAGTTTGCAGAAGCCAACTTGCTTGGGAGAGGAAGTTATGGTTCAGTTTATAATTGTGTTTTGGACACTGAAGAAAGAACATTTGCTGTCAAGGTGTTCAATCTTGGTCAGTCCAGGTATTCCAAGAGTTTTGAGGCTGAGTGTGAGGCCATGAGAAGGATACGACATCGTTGTCTCATCAAGATCATTACATCCTGTTCAAGCATCAACCACCAAGGTCAAGAGTTCAAGGCATTGGTTTTTGAGTTCATGCCCAATGGTAACTTGGATAGTTGGCTTCATCCAAGATGTCAAGAACCCACTATAGACAACACGCTCAGGCTTGTCAAGAGGCTTGATATTGTTGTCGATATTGTGGACGCAGTAGAATATCTGCACAACTACTGTCAACCATTGGTAATACATTGTGATCTTAAGCCAAGCAACATTCTTCTTGCTGAAGATATGAGCGCACGAGTTGGAGACTTTGGCATTACAAAGATCCTTCAAGAAAACACAAGAGAAGCGCTGCAAATTTCATATAGCTCAACTGGAATTAGAGGTTCCATAGGCTATGTTGCTCCAGGTGTGTGAAACTCTTCTAATTTTATATTTTACTTTTCACTCGAATATGGCATGCTAACCACAAGACTATGCATAATTGCAGAGTACGGAGAAGGCTCTATGATCTCAACAGCTGGTGATATTTATAGTCTTGGCATATTGCTGCTTGAGATGTTTACCGGAATGAGCCCAACAGAAGGCACGTTCAGAGATTCATTGGATTTGGATAAGTTTGTCGAGGATGCACTTCCCGATAGAACCTTTGAAATAGCTGACCCAACAATGTGGCTGCACGGCGGACAACATGATAACACTGCAAGTATTGGAATCCAGGAGTGCTTGGTCTCGGTCTTCAGGCTTGGCATATCCTGCTCAAAGCAACAACCTCTAGACCGAGCGCTGACGAGAGATGCAGTCGCGGAGATGCATGCAATCAGAGATGCGTACCTGAAATTTACGGGGGAGCATGGAGCAGAAAGAGAAGTCTCGACTCAAGAAATTCAGAACATCGTTGAATGAACAAGCAGGTACAAGACATGATCCGTCATAATAATAAAATTATGTATCATTTCAATTAGTAATTGTTCTCAAGGCTATGTTGCTCTACAATTGTATTATACTAGATGATACCCCGCGCGTTGCTGCGGAAACTTGTGCTGCTATAAGGAGGGGGTTTATCGAGTAAAAAGAAGTGAGACCATTAAAGGGGTGTATAAATAAATGTATGTTTGTTTGAACCTTTGATAGAATTATATGAGGAGTCAGAAAAATTACTATAAGGTTTTAGGGCATTGGTTCGTCGTATTAAAATTAATTAACAACTAATATCATTCTGGCCTTTATGGTCATTCCTTATGTAAGATCCAAATAGAGTGTTTAAAAAGAAGATAAAAAAGAGTTGGGCACCACTTTAATGGACTCTAATGATTACAAAATGGCAACCAATGGACTCTCTTTATCTGATAATGTTCATGGTCGAATAAACGGGCAAGATAAACCAAGTCATGAACGGCTTATTGATTTGAGACGACCAATCCATATATTCCCGAAACCAATCAATAGTAACTTGCTCGCAGGAAACAATCCATAGATCTATTGTCTTCAGTATTGGACAACACATGTAGGTAAACAACCTAACATGATACTCGAATCAGAAAAAAGTGACGGGCCTTTTTTCACCTAGGAAGTATTCTAGCATGGTACATGATACTTACCAAATTAACTTGTTCGCAACTGATTTTGACGCAAATATAAGAGAACAATGGCATATTTTCAACACAATAATTAGTACAAAAAGCTGCAAAACAAATGTTTCCGTGATGTGCCATATATGAACTCAATACGCCATCCTAGTAGTATTTTTGCAAAAGAAAGAGAACATCATGTCCCTGAATATGCAGATACAAATAGTAACCTGGTACGTAAACATATATAAATTAGTAGCCTAAAACCAGATAGATGATAATTAATAACTGAAATCAGTTATATATATTCAAACCCTACAGAATAGGTGAGCAAAGACATACCAAGATTCAGGTTGGACATGATGGATGATAGGATGATTTTCCTTTGCAAGCACTCCTGTACAGTTCCGCAGGATAATCTCATATATTTTCCCGGAGAACGGTGTTTGAAGCGTGGACAACCCTGCCAAAGTTTTCTCTGAGGTGCGACCGAGCACGCCTTCACCCACAACCATGGGGAACGACCCGGGAGGAGGCATCGCACTGGAAGAGGAAATACTCGCTGTGGTGGTACGAAACAACAGCAAGTCGAGTTGCATCTTTTATCAATCTGGTGCCAGAAATGGGGAAAGAAGAGCGCTAGGAGGAGGGAGGCCCTCCTCGATGCTGCCCCGCGGCGGCGCTGTACGGAGCCGCTTGATGGGTCGCTCTCCTCTGTGCGTCCTACACAGGCAGGAAAGGAGAGACCATCAGACCATCATCACTTCGTCGTTGGATTGGATCTCCCCTTTTCTTGATTGCTTTTGGTGGAGTGGATGATTGACAGGAAGGACAAACTACACGTGAGATCTATCTTCCATCAGAGTGCAGGTGAATTTGGCCACTGTACTTCGGAATGGATAGACAATGGACAGTAGATCACACAAGGGGATTAATAGCCAAGGAAACTACCGGAGAACGAAGAGACGGAGAAGGGAATTAATAGCTGAGCAAACTGCCGGAGAATTAAGAGACGGAGAAGGAACAGACAGAAATATTAATCTAGTGGGGAGATGAAAAGAATAGGCCTTATTACGGTTAGAAAACTTGGTCTTCATTATCGATCAAATCACGCCCGAGGAGGTGCTGTACGTGGGGAATGCATGAGTGTGACGTGGTTCATTGCTGATGTGTACATGTTGCATGTCAATATAGGATGATGCGGCACATTGCTGATATGGATAGTGTGCATGGTGAGAAAATAGGGAGTAGTGGGGGGCAACTTCTTAAGAATGTTAGGCTGGTCATAGTGGGGAGTAACTTATACTAGTGTCATGCATATGACACTATTTTAAGCTACTACCTTCATAGTGCAAAGTAACATATTAGTCGTGTCATAGAGGACTTCATTAATTAGCTTGTAGACTCATTTTGTCTTGGAAAACGCTATGTTACAGTAACATATTATGTTACCACTTCTCATTAACTACATGCCACATTGTTAGACATGTGTATATGCTGTAACGGGATTCTTGTTGTAACCTTCCTGTAATTATGGATCGCACCACGCCAGGGCCTGCGTGCCTGTTTTGTAGGGCGTGAGTGCTCCTCTCCATGTATAAATGGTGCACTCTGTAACTGATGTAATCAAGGCAAACATAATTATCTCCCACTTGGTATCAGACACCAGGAACTCTCCATGGCCGCGCCGAACACCTCCGCCGACACTAGCGCCACCTCGTCGCTGGGCTCCCTCTCCTCCACGGCGCCCGCCGCTGACACCACCTCCGCCACTTCGGCGGCCTCCTCCCCCTCCTTCGTGTTCAGTACGCACTCCTCCGGCACCTCCACATCTTCCGGATCGCGCTTCGCCCCCCTCTTCTCCTCCACTGCTCCGGCGCCTCCTCCGGCTTCCACTCCGGCCTCTCTCCTCCCGATTTACCGCGACCACATCACCAACCACATTAAATTTCTCCTCAACCCTGCTAACCACAATTACCACAAGTGGAAGTCTTTCTTCATCATGGTCCTCGTTCGCTACGGCGTCACTCACCTCATCGAGCACCCCCCGCCACCCAACGCCGATGCCGCCTATCTTGAGCTTGATGCCCATGTTGCCCTCTGGATCTACGCCACTCTCTCTGACGCCATGGTGGATCATGTCGTCGGCGCCACCACCACGTTTGCCATTTGGAAGAAGATCCATGACTACTTTCTCTCGAACCGCGCCGCCCGGTTCATGATCCTCAACAGGCAATATCGCAACCTCAAGCAGGGCGACCTCTCTGTCCAGGAGTACGCTCGTCGCATGAAACTCCTCACCGATGGGATCGCCGACATCGAGCACGCCATCACCGAGGTCGACCTCACCACGCAATTCCTTCACGGCCTCGACAAACGCCTCGACACCATCCGCGTGGTCCTCGGTGATCAGGGGCTGCCATTCGACGTCGTGCTCTCTCGCGTCTCCTTGGACGAGGAGTCCATGGCGCAATGCTCCGCCGAGGAAAGCACCTCGGTGTTTGCCCTCCACAACGGGGGCTCTTCTTCTGGCAGCAGCTCGAGCACCGGTGGTCCTCGCGGGGATTGCTCCGGTGGGCGCACCCCGGTCCCCTCACCGCATCCCCCTGCCCGTGGCCGCGGCGACCGCCACGGTGATGGTGGTGACCGTGGGCGTGGGCGTGGTCGTGGCCGCAGTGGACGCAGCCGTGGCGACTCTGGCGGGCGCGGGCAGTCCGCGGTCCCTCCCATGGCGCCCTTCACCGGCTACTTCGCGCCCTATGGGATGGCCCTGCCCGGCCCTCGCTCTGCCTGGGTGCCCCCCAACGCGGCGGGCGTCCTCGGTCCGCGCCCGGGCTCGCATGCGCAGGCCTACCCCGTCCAGCACACGGCTCCACCGACTCCTGCTCTGCACTACCCGCCGGCGCTGTACTACCCTCCTCCGCCGCCCTCATGGGACCATTTCGCTATGCTGAATGCCGCCTACAGCCACGGTGGTCACCACGCCGCCGCCCCCTCCAACGAATGGTTCCTCGACAGTGGCGCCACCTCCCACATCACCGGCAACCAAGGTATCTTGACCTCGTCCAGTTCTTCTTTAAAGCGTTCTACTCCATCTTCTGTGCTTGTTGGCAATGGACACTCTCTCCCTATTACTGCATCTGGTTCTACTACACTCGCTCCTTCTCCCTTTAAGTTGAATGATGTACTTGTTTCTCCTTCCATAGTTCACAATCTTATCTCCGTTAGACAATTCACTCACGACAATTTTTGCTCTATTGAATTTTATCCCTTTGGTTTCCTTGTGAAGGATCTACGAACGCGGAAGGTGCTCCTGATCTCCACTAGCTTCGATGGCCTCTACCCACTCTTCGGCAGCAACTCCCCTTGGCCTACTGCGCTCACCGCCACCACTTCCATGTCGGACATCTGGCATCGCCGGCTTGGCCACCCCGGCGCGCACTCCTTTTCTATTATAGCTAAAGATTTTCTTAGCACTTGTAATAAGCCACCCCACACTCCATGTAGTGCTTGTCAAATGGGTCGGCAGCCCCGGCTTCCCTTTTCTTCTTCCCTCAATAAGTCTTACGCTCCCTTTGATTTAATTCATTGTGATTTGTGGACCTCACCTGTTGTAAGTTTTTCTGGTTTTGAATACTACTTAGTTATTCTCGATGATTACACTCATTACTCGTGGTCTTTTCCCTTATGCCATAAATCCGACACATCCACCGTCTTACAACGCTTCTTTACATTTGTTCATACCCAATTTGGCGTAGTGATCAAGAGCATGCAGTGTGACAATGGCGGCGAGTTCATCAACTCCTCTCTCCGTTCTTTCTTCTCCTCCAACGGCATTGTCTATCGCTTCTCCTGCCCCCACACTTTGCCCCAAAATGGAAAAGCCGAGCGTCTTATTCGCACTACAAATGACATTGTGCGCTCTCTTCTCTTCCAAGCCCATCTCACACCTCCATTCTGGGTCGAAGCCTTACACACCCCCACATACCTTCTCAACCGACGGCCCTCCCGTGCCATCAACAATTACACTTCATATTACCTTCTACACGGCTCCCATCCATCCTATGATCATCTCCGTGTCTTTGGATGTTTGTGTTTCCCTAATCTCTATGCCACAACCGACCACAAATTATCCCCACGCTCGTCTCGCTGTATCTTCTTGGGCTACCCTCTGGAACACAAGGGCTACCGGTGTTATGATCTCACCTCTCGTCGCGTTATAGTTTCCAGGCACGTTATCTTCGACGAAACAGTTTTTCCTTACGCTCCACCCACATGCATGTCACAAACCCCCACGTCCACAGAAAATCCCACCCTGCGGATCTTACCTGCCCGTCCTGTCACCTCGGATCCCGCCACCGATCCACCTCCACCCGCCGCGCCCGGGCCCCACCTGATCCCCTCGAATCGCGCCTCCCCGCCCCACACGCCGCGTCGCGACTCGCCCGCCCAGTCCGCGGCCTCCACGCGCTCCCCCACCAACCAATCGACCGATTCCACCCCTCCCCTGGCCCGCGCACTCCCACCGGTCCCCTCCTGACGCAATCTTCCTCAGATTCCGCACCTTCCCACAGCGCCGCCCCTTCTCACGGATCTTCCTCACATTCCGCGCCTGTCGGTTCGCCCCCCTCACTTGTGCGCCCCACCAGCTCCTCCTCATCTTCCGCACCGCCCACTACACCGCCAACGCGCCTCCCCCTCATGCCGTTCCCATTACACCCACTAAAAACAACCATCCCATGACCACTCATGCCAAGTCTGGTTTTTGCATGCCCAAGCGACTCTTCCTTGTTGACTCCACCTCTCCAGCTATCTCACCACTCCCTGCTACGTACAAATCTGCCCTCAAGGATCCCAATTGGCAACAAGCTATGGTAGATGAATTTAACGCTTTAATGAAAAACTCTACTTGGTCTTTGGTGCCTAAACCTGCAGGTGTCAATGTGGTCACGGGGAAGTGGATTTTTCGTCACAAGTTCAACATGGACGGCTCTTTGGCATGCTATAAAGCACGATGGGTGGTGCGTGGCTTCACACAACGAGAGGGTGTGGACTATGATGAAACCTTTAGTCCGGTGGTCAAACCAGCCACAATCCGTGTTGTTCTCAGTATTGCCACCTCCCAAGCTTGGCCTATCCATCAACTTGATGTCAAGAACGCCTTCTTGCATGGTGATCTCCATGAGACGGTGTATTGCTCTCAATCGGCGGGCTTTGCCGACCCATCCTTTCCTAACCATGTTTGTCTTCTTCGTAAGTCACTCTATGGTCTTAAACAAGCACCCCGTACGTGGTTTCTTTGCTTTAAATCATATTTGCTCTCGCTTGGTTTTTGTGCCTCCAAAAGTGACACCTCACTCTTCATTCTCCACCACGGTTCTACCATTGCTTATTTGTTGGTTTATGTCGACGACATTATTCTCACTGCCAACTCCACCACCACCTTAGAGCTTCTCATTCGTTCTCTCAAATCCGAATTCTCCATGTCAGACTTGGGTGCTCTCCATCACTTTCTTGGCATCAATGTGACCTCTAACCCCTCTGGTCTCTTTCTTTGCCAACAACAATATGCCTTGGAGATTCTAGACCGCGCAAAGATGTTAAACTGCAAACCGGTGTCCACCCCTATTGATACTAGCTCCAAAGTGTCATCCACCGACGGCGCTATCCTCTCCAACCCCACCCACTATCGTAGCCTCGCCGGCGCGCTTCAGTATCTCACACTCACACGACCGGACATTGCTTACGCTGTCCAACAGGTGTGTTTATTCATGCATGAGCCTCGGGATACCCACATGCAACTCATGAAGAGGATCCTTCGCTACTTGCAAGGCACCTCTCACTATGGCCTTCAGTTCTACAAATCCTCTTCCAGTGATCTTGTCTCTTACACCGACGCTGATTGGGCAGGGTGCCCGGACACGCGCTGCTCGACCTCGGGGTTCTGTGTCTTTCTTGGGTCCAACCTCGTTTCATGGTCCTCCAAGAGACAGCCTACCGTTTCTCGCTCTAGCGCCGAAGCTGAGTATCGTGGGGTCGCTAATTGTGTTGCCGAGGCTTGTTGGCTCCGCCAACTTCTGTATGATCTCAAACACCCTCCTCGGCGTGCCACCGTGGTATATTGTGATAACATCAGTGCCGCTTATCTTGCGTGCAATCCCGTTCAGCATCAACGTACTAAACACGTTGAGATTGATCTACACTTCGTCCATGATCGCGTGGCACTTGGCGAAGTCCGGGTTCTACATGTTCCGTCTTCCTCTCAGTTTGCCGATCTCTTTACCAAGGGCCTGCCATCGCCAATCTTCCATGATTTCAGGAGCAGCCTCAACGTCCTTGCACACAGAGTTCCGGCTGAGTGGGGGTGTTAGACATGTGTATATGCTGTAACGGGATTCTTGTTGTAACCTTCCTGTAATTATGGATCGCACCACGCCAGGGCCTGCGTGCCTGTTTTGTAGGGCGTGAGTGCTCCTCTCCATGTATAAATGGTGCACTCTGTAACTGATGTAATCAAGGCAAACATAATTCTCTCCAACTCACATAAGCAAAAATTTCTCGAAATGTGCTATGTTACTTGCTAAGTTACTCCCACTATGACTAGCCTTAGATAAATGGACAACCATGGGGTTCTGTAACAATAGCACTAGAGCAAGTTGTAGGGAATTTCAGAAATCAAGCAGTGTAATTGTTTTCCATTTTCAAAATTGTACACATGCAAGCAGTATTATTACTTCATGCTTCAATTAAATCAGTGGACTTGACGTTCTAGAGTTTGCGACGTTCTTTTTTTCTTTTCTTATTCTTATTTTTTCCAAGCAAATGATCTGAATTTATTTGTTTGTATTACTATAAGGAAAGTGAAGCCTGAAAATGTTGGCACAATATTTGAGAAGTTTTAGATGCGTACCTCATGTACCTCATGTTTGGCCTTGGCTCGAGCCATTTGAGCTGGAGCAATATGATCCTGCAATAACACAAACTGCTTCAGTTAGCAAGCATTTGCTTGTTATCAAGGCCATTTTGTTGCACCATATCAGATAAATGTAATGTAAAATCATCCTAGCGTTGCGCAATAGAACTTCAGCAGCGGTAGGAAGTAATGAGCGGAGGATAGAGATTAGAAAGATTACTTGTGTTGAGGATTTCTAAGAAAACAGTAGACATATAAGTAGACTGAACTTGTATCTTCCAATTGTTGACATGTAACAGTACATAAGCAGGAAGATTTGAGGATTACAATTGACTTTGTAATTGGTATCTTCCAATTGTTGACATGTAACAAATCATCCTAGTCAATTGTTGAAATTGGTGAATTGAGGTGTTCTCTAATACATGATGTAATACAGCTGAAGCAAGGTATAGTGCCAGTTGGTGCTTCTGCATTTATACTTTTCTTTTACATATTCACAGACAAGAACATGCTGATGTTCCTGGTGACTGCAAAATTCTGAACAAAACAACAGTTTAATTATTTTGGTGAATGCTACTGTTGAGGTTGGTGTGGGATTGCAAACGGAGTTTGTTTCTTGCTGGATGAGCGGCTGAGCTCTCGCAAAATAATTGATGAATCAATGGATTCAGAACTTATACTGTTATAAGTACAACTGAATCAAGGAATGAGCACTCACAGGCCCACAAAGTATCTTGTACCTGTATTTCTCCTGGGTCATAGCTGCTGATCATTAGTATAAAAAAATATATAGAACATTCTGACATGGTGCTCTTGCTGCTTGCTACATTCAATTAATATGCATCAAGTCAGAGAAAATAGGAAGACAATTTAACAAAACATATAATTCCATCCATTACAAGAATCCAGTGGATGAAAGAAATCAACATTAATAATTCATATAAATCCATGTTTTTAACAGACGGAGGGCCATGGTGAAGGGAAATTAATTAAACTCATGAATAGAGAAATACTGGCATTCTTTTTTGGTGTAGAAAATCCTCCCACATTCATTTCAGTTTGCAAGTTTTTGCCTCATTCTCTAGCTGTACATTCATCTACATGGTTAGTCGTGGAGACAACAAGTACGCATGTACAACGTACACAATATTAGTTCCTTTTTATTGTCCCTCCTAACCAAATGGGCCTGTCCCGAGCCGTGGGATCCTTATCCACCTCATGTCGTCTTCTTCCGTAACCCATTCCCCGCCCCCCCCTCCTTGCCTCGTCACCGCATGGCAGTCGGCCCTCTCCCTGCCCCTCGCAACACCCATCAATGCCCTGTCCTCCTTGCCTCGTCCCCGCAACGCTCGTCATCAAGGATCACCGCTGACGCTCATCGTCAATCACAAACAAAAAGGCGTTGACTACAACAGCTTTTTCGTTCACCTACCCCGCTGCATCCATATAAGTACTAATATTCATCTTACAAGAATCTTGTTGCGCCTCAATTTGCGTCTCCTCTCTATGACCCATGGACACGGTGTCGCCCGTCCCCTCCTGGTTCTCGTCCTCGATGCCATAAATCTCATCATCCTCGTCTTCATATAAGGCGTTAGGGTTGTGGCATACAATGTGCACTAGGTCCAGCTTGAGCAAGC
This sequence comes from Triticum urartu, assembly GCF_003073215.2. NCBI lineage: Eukaryota > Viridiplantae > Streptophyta > Magnoliopsida > Poales > Poaceae > Triticum > Triticum urartu. The sequence goes on from NC_053027.1 coordinate 1,094,303, forward strand.
GCTTCTCATGTGTGGTGACATTGAGGAGGTGCGGCGAAAGCTAGTTGGGGCGATAGCCACCAAAGATGTTCATCTTGTAGTTGCTTGGGCGGAAGGGGAGCTGGCGTCGGACTCCCCATTACCTGTTGTAGCTCGGTGGCAATGAGGGATCCTCGGTACTGATCTCATATGAGTATATGGCATGGTCGTGCTTCTACAAGAGCCCTTTACGGTCTAGCCACACAAGATGGCAAGGTTGTACTGCGTTGATGGCGGCACCAGCAGACATATTGAAGCTGTATTGTGAATGACACGTGAAGTCCTCGTGACATTTGACGAAGCTCATCTTAATGCCGACCTCATGCACCCCGAGACACGACTGGCCGCACAGGTCGAACACGTCCACGAGGACGCCTTCAGTTCCATGGGCTACGGTCGGGACCGGCACCAGTGCGGTGCACCTCGGTTTCCACATCGAGTATCATCAGCAATTGAGGGGCTTTATTCACCATTTGACGCTTTGCGAAGATGTAGATTTCCCAATGTGATGCGGCAGCGTGGTCAGTTTGTGGTAGACGCTGAATGCAGTTGGCAGATCTCGCCACTCTATACCACCGCCCAAGGTGATGACATTTTCCGCTGCCTGAGTTTTAGTCGAAGTAGAATTGGAAAGCCTTATACCGTTTTGTGGTTAATAGGTAGCAAAGGTCCACCAACCTTATGTACTGGCTACCATTCGGGCGTGGATCCGGCAATCCCTGAATCTCGCCGGTAATTGGGCTGATAACCAACAATGTGTCACATATAGGATTTTGCTTGAGTAAGAGCACGAAACCGTTGCATAGGTGGGCCGAAACAAAGAGTCCAGAGATATGTTTATCGTTGTACATCATCAGCGACACCGACGTATTGATGACCCTCTCGTACTGCCCCTCGCTTGATGCCCTGTAGAGTATCCGCGCCTCAGCCACATCTGTGTCGGCGATGCCACGGACGGCGTCGGCATGTGCCTCTTCCTCAAGTTTTACTTATGTTAAATTTATATCAAACTTTTTTATTTAATTATGAATTATTATTACAACATAATATTTAATTAATTTTTTAGTTTCATTGACATCTGTGTTTTTCGATATACTTTATGCTATATTGAATGTTTAATTGGCAACAATACTTATGTTCATTTTTTTGTAGTGACGGTGTGAACACTTCGGTTGCACCTGTGCTAGATATAAGACAAATAATAACGAGAAAATAGCCTTCTTCACGGATTGATGCCTATAACTAGATATATTGGCTGCCATCTTTTATTATCTTTATCAAAGCTCTAGAGCATATGTGCCTACCAAATATCTTTATAGAGATCCGTAGATACAATGATCATTTATCTCAGATGTAAATAATGGAAACATTATCTTGTCATGGTCCCATTAGGCATGTGCTTATTTAGACACCGAGACAAATAGTCTAGAAACTGATTGGAGCCGAAAAGACTCTTTGGCGTTCGCTCGCTCCCCTTGTTTATACAAGGTTTGCAGGTGATGAGGAAAGATGCCATGTCTATTGCATGCGGCCTGCCGAGCATATTGTCTGCGAGCTCAGTCTAGCTTTGGCTCCATGTTGCCTTTCCAGCTCCCGTTAGAACGCATTAGCACTCTTCTAGTCAGCATAAATGTTTTTTGGCAGGTGTATATTTTTATTTTGGGAAACGTTTGGGGCCGGGGCGCCGGCCGAAACACTCGGCCGGTCGCGTCCACGCGCGCTCCGCCTCAGCCATCCACCAAGCGACACGTAGGACGCGGGCCATCCAAATCGCTGCTTTTCTTCAACCTCCCGCAGATCCCACCCCATCCCCGTCTCCCAGCTCCGCGGATCTCGCCCCATCCTCGTCTCCTGCCTCCGTCGTTGCAGCACGCAGCGCCGATGCCCGCATCTCCTGCCTCCGTCGCTGCAGCACGTGAGTAACTCGCCGTCGGCCATGGAAGATCGATGCCCCGCCGGCCATGGATGTAGATCTCACTCCGCCACGCTTGCAGCCCCGCTCACCATTGGATGCAGTAAGGCCGTTTGACCAATCCCATTCCCTTTGGTTGCAACTCCCACGTGCCTCGTGCTTCTGCCTCGCCGCCAACGAGCCGAGCGGCGATGGACGACACCGGAGGCTTCTGCAGAATCGTCGCACCCCCTCATGTTGCAACCGTTTAAGAAAAAAGCTTCATCCCCCTAGATGAAAAGCTTCAACCGGATGTAGAGAAAGCTACAAGCGGTCAGCGCCATCGCCGGAAAGCTACAACCGTTGACATGAAATGCTACAACCTTTGATTAAAAAAGCTTCACCCGAAACAACACAAAAAGCCTTGACCAAGTGCTGCTAAAAAGAAAATAGCTACAACTTTTGGTAGAAAAGCTTCAACGGTTGTTGGAAAAAGCTCCAACCATTGAGAGAGAAAGCTACAACTAGACACTATGAAAATAAGAAAGCTTCAACCAGCGACGGCTGGAGGTGGAAGAAGATGATAAAATGCTGCAGTTTTGCTACATGCTTCAACCGGCATAGATTTTTGCTACAACTGGCATAGCCTTTTGCTACAACTAGCATCACGTTTTGCTACAACACATAGACGGCGTCACGGTTTTGCTACATCTAGCATCGCTTTTTGCTACAACCGGCATAATGTTTTGCTACATCCATCACGGCCGAGGTGCGACCCGCGACAACGATGACGGCTTTTTGTTACAACTGTCATAGGTATTTGCTACGTCCGGCAACGGTTTTTGTTACATCCATTCATTTTTTAGAATGCAAATGTTTGCTACCTGCAACGGTGAGCTACAACCAGCGACAATGGCGACTTTTCTTTTTTGTTGCAACCGTGTCTCCATTTTGCTACGACCAACAACGAAAAATGCTACAACGGCCAATTATATTTGCTAGAGCCAGTCAATCGCCAGCGAGGCGGAGCTGCATCCATGGCGTGCGCGGGCGGGATCCATCCATGACGAGAGCGGACGGCGAAGCTGCATCCATGGCGAGCGCGGCCAGCGGAGCTGCATCCATGGCGAGCGCAGATCTCCGACGAGCGCGGGCGGCGGAGCTGCATCCATGGCGAGCGCGGTTCTTGGGCAAACGCGGAAGGCCGGCGAGGGCGCCCACGGGCGACGTGGGAACGCCGCGGTGGTGCTTCAAGTTCGGCCTTTTTCTCACGGGGTATAGCGTGGTCTCGGCGGCGCTCAGGACGTTGCTTTTTTTAAAAAAAATGACTCGTGAGGAGGAAGAAACGAGGGACAGATCTGACGGTCTTTAATGACTGCATCGGGCGGCCAGGGCTGGACCGGCCGAAACGGTTCGGCTGGTGCGCCGACGCCTAGCATCGCCCTTTCATTTTCTTCCTCTTCCGGAAACAATTAAGGCAATCAGCGATCTGGCCAGCAGCAGGGTAACCAGTCAGGTTTTCAGAGCAATGGTTTTCAGAGCGATCTAGCCAGTACCACGTCTTCACAACCAGTACCTGCAAGCCGGATCGCAAGCTCAAGACGCATGATGTGAACATGGTTGAGCCAACAGTTCCTGAATACTTAAACTGTTCGGAGCAACCAGTCACCTGGATGATGTTCATAGCATTGGTTATAGATTCTTGGTTGTAAAATTTGAGATACCTGACTTGCATGTCGGTACGATCATGGAGTCGAATGATGCGACTTTCTTTGAAGATATCTTTCCCATGAAGGATATGGCTGCCTCATCTAATCAGGAGATGCCTAGTTTATCTAATCAGGAACCAGTTACAATTACTGAATCTGCCATTTCGATGAAACATTTTGAAAATCCTGTGGAGGAGAACAATGAAGTTCCTACTAGGAGCAAGAGACAGAGGACTGCAAAGTCCTTTGGTGATGATTTTCTTGTGTATCTCATAGATGACACTCCCAGTTCTACTTCAGAGGCCTATGCATCTGAATATGGATGCTGACTACTGGAAGAAAGCGGTCCGTAGTGAGATGGAGTTCATCTTGGCAAATGAAACTTGGGAGATAACTAAGCGTCCTTATAGATGCAAACCTATAAGTTGCAAATGGGTATTCAAGAAGAATCTTAGGCCTGATTTGGGGAGCGCAATCCAGCAGGATCCCTCTGCTGGCTCCATAGACTGTGGCTGATGCTTGGGGCGAAGCTGCCGAGACCATCAACACAAATGACATGGCGATGAGTATCTTGCTCATCGTTGCGCTGCGCCAGTAGGCTAGTCTGTCTGGTGTTTAGTGTTGGTGTTGGGGTTAGGTGTTAGGCTTGGTGCAATTTGTAGACTGTATAAAGGCGACCCCAGGTACGAGTCGTCTATAGTGTCCATCAAAAGAGTAAATGTGGCCAGGAATTCCAGGGCCATTATTCAAATCAGATGTGATGGTCGTTGCTAACGCCAACATGACTCGCCTATGGCCACTGCTTGCTGCTTGCTGATAGCCACATGAAAACGCAGAGTCGATGTTAAGTGAAAAATCTGCAAGACTGCCGACTTGTGAGTTGCCACATGTACTCGATAATCATGATTGTCTAATCCACGAAACGTACTGTAGGAGTAGCTTCCTATCCTTGATAATCATGATTTAATTAGAATTGCTACATCAATTGCTACAAAAAAAAATTTGTAAAAAAAACAGCTGCTACAACTGCCTTAGTTCTAGTGTTTCTTTTTTCTTTTCTTGCTATGAGTCATAGTTCTAGTTTGAAATGGCCAGAGTACAAGTTTAAGTGGGATGCCAATGTATACGGTCGGTCGTGCATGCTTGCTTGCCGTGTGCGTGCTGCAACTGCAGTACTAATAGTCTAGTAATGTCTACATCTCAGTTTAAGTGGGATGCTAATGTATACGATCGGTCGTTCATTTTTCTTAAAGTTTTCTTTCTTTCTTTCTTGCCCTTTTACTTAAAACTAGGGGTTTTGTTAACCATCAAAAATTGATTCTTTTTTTTGATTTTTATCTTTGTCGATTTCAGCATCATGAAGAGCTCGGGGATCGTTTTCGTCATTCCTTGCATATTATACTTCATCACGAAGTTCCCGTAACTTGATGATAGTGACTAGAGAACTTTCTAAATCACTATCTTATCTGGAAGATTAACATCCATTTGATTCAAGTGATTTGTAGTACTCAGACATTCTGAGCACATGCTCACTGGCTGAGCTATTCTCCTCTATCTTGTAGGCAATGTACTTGACAATGGTCTCATACCCCTCGACACGGGCATAAGTCTGAAATACCAATTTCAGCTCTCGGAACATCTCATATGCTCCGTGGCGTTTAAAACGTTTTTGAAGTCCTGGTTCTAAGACGTAAGGCATGCTGCACTGGACTATTAAGTAGTCATCATACCGAGCTTTGTCAAACATTCATAACGTCTGCATCTGCTCCTGCAATAGCTCTGTCACCTAGCGGTGCATCAATGACATAATTCTTCTATGCAGCAATAAGGATAATCCTCAGATCACGGACCCAGTCTGCATCACTGTTACTATCATCTTTCAACTTAGTTTTCTCTAGGATCATATCAAAAACATAAGGGAGCTACAACACGAGCTATTGATCTACAACATAATTTGCAAATACTATCAGGACGAAGTTCATGACAAATTAAAATTCAATTAATCAAATTACTTAAGAACTCCCACTTAGATAGACATCCCTCAATTCATCTAAATGATACGTGATCCAAATCAACTAAACCATGTCCGGTCATCACGTGAGATGGAGTAGTCATCAATGGTGAACATCCCTATGTTGATCATATCTACCATATGATTCACGTTCGACCTTTCAGTCTCCAGTGTTCCGAGGCCATGTCTGTACATGCTAGGCTCGTCAAGTTTAACCCAAATATTCCACGTGTGTAAAACTGTCTTACACCTGTTGTATGTGAACGTAGATTCTATCATACCCGATCATCACGTGGAGTCTCGAAACGACGAACTTCCGCAACGGTGCATACTCGGGGAGAACACTTCTACCTTGGAATTTTAGTGAGGGATCATCTTATGTAATCAAAATATGTGACATGATATGGCCATCATCATCTTGTGCTTTTGATCTCCATCTCCAAAGCATCGTCATGATCTCCATCGTAACCGGCTTGACACCTTGATATCCATCGTAGCATCGTGGTCATCTCGCCAACTATTACTTCTACGACTATCGCTAACGCATAGTGATAAAGTAAAGCAACTACATGGCGATCACAATTCATTCAATAAGAAGACAACCATATGGCTCCTGCTGATAACCGATAACTTACAAAACATGATCATCTCATACAATAAATTATATCACATCATGTCTTGACCATATCACATCACAACATGCCTTGCAAAAACAAGTTAGACGTCCTCTACTTTGTTGTTGCAAGTTTTACGTGGCTGCTACGGGCTTCTAGAAAGAACCGTTCTTAACTACGCACAGAAAACCACAACGATGATTTATCAAGTTTGCTGTTTTAACTTTCAACAATTACCGGCCGCAGTCAAATTAGATTCAACTAAAGTAGGAGAAACGGACACCCGCCAGCCACCTGTATGCAAAGCATGTCGGTGGAACCGGTCTCATGAATGCGGTCATGTAAGGTTGGTCCGGACCGCTTCATCCAACAATACCGCCGAATCAAAATAAGACTTTGGTGGTAAGCAGTATGACGATCATCGCCCACAACTCTTTGTGTTCTACTCGTGCAAATCATCTATGCATAGACCTGGCTCATGATGCCACTATTGGGAACATAACATGCAATTTCAAAAAAATTCCTACAATCACGCAAGATCTATCTGGGAGATGCATAGCAACAAGAGGGGGAGAGTGTGTCCACGTACCCTCATAGACCGAAAGCGGAAGTGTTAGCTTAACGCGGTTGATGTAGTCGAACATCTTCTCGATTCAACCGATCAAGCACCGAACGTACGGCACCTCCGAGTTCTGCACACGTTCAGCTCGATGACGTCCCTCAAACTCTTGATCCAGCAAAGTGTCGGGTAGAGTTTTTTCAGCATGACGGCATGCTGACGGTGATGGTGATTTGATCCGCGCAGGGCTTCGCCTAAGCACTACGACAATATGACCGGAGAAGTAAACTATGGAGGGGGCACCGCACACGGCTAAGAACAATTGATGTACCTTAGAGGTGCCCCTTGCCCTCGTATATAAAGGAGGGAGAGGGGAGGAGGCCGGCATAGGGGGCGCGCCAAGTGGGAGGAGTCCCATTTGGACTTCTAGTCCAATTCGCCCCCCTTTCCTTTTACCTAAAGGGAAAAGGGAGAAGGAGAGGGAGGAGGAGAAGGAAAGGGGTGCCTCGCCCTCCCTTCGTCCAATTCGGACTCCCCATGGGGGGGGGCACCCCCTTGTGGGCAGCCTTGCCTCCCTCCTATAGCAGCCCATATCTTCCCCCGGGGGGTTCGATAACACCTCAGGTACTCCGATATATACCCGATACAGTCCGAAACACTTCCGGTGTATGAATACTATCGTCCAATATATCAATCTTTACCTCTCGACCATTTCGAGATTCCTCGTCATGTCCATGATCTCATTCGGGACTCCGAACAATCTCCGGTCACCAAAACACATAACTCATAATTCAAATCGTCATCGAACGTTTAAGCTACGTTACAAGGGAGTTGAATGTGCATAACTACAACAATTACTGGTAACGGCAGCTATAAGTACACTTGAAGTCCAACATTAAGCTACTCGACCGTTGAAGTTCCCACGTCGCCCCTACGCCTCCTTTGTCCGAGTGTTGTTGGTTGGGCCAACTGAAGGGAGGACGTCCGAGTGCTGTTAGTTGATTCGAGTGGATTACTGGGGATACGCGCATCTGAATACACCAGTCGTCCTCGGACCTTCCAATGATGATGTGTGGCCCGAGGTGGGCCCATAGATGTCAGGCCCATGGGCCCACCATCAGTAGGTGACCCCATGACCAACATCAACGGTACTGCTATTTGTATTACGTAAAAGCCCCCATCTTTCGCGCGCTCTTAGTAACTAAGTGTCATCTACTTGACTGTGTATTCTCCCAATTTGCAGTTATGTAGTCGTGGAATCCATCTAAAAATAAAGACCTTTATTTATCTGTCTACATAAGGTTTACGGTTTTGCTATTTTTCAGCTGACTGATTTTCAATTCGCTTTCATTCAAATTGTTGTCGCTCGATCTCGCGCTGAGATTCGCGCTCGGTCATGTTGGCTTTGTGCTAGTTTCCGGGTTGGTTTTTTACCTGGCGCGGTTTTCTGCTTCAGCCCGTTTTCCTCGGCACCGCTCCACCCCGGCCGGGCACTGTAGGTTTTTGTCGTCTTTGAATTCAGGAGCGGGGTGTCGTTCCCCTTTCTCATTTCGATAAGGCAGATAGAGATTAGAGAGAGCTCGAGCGGCGGAGGAGAGGGAAGGGGATTCCATCTGTTCATGGCGATTCCAAACTCACCCATCATAGGATTTTGATTTCTTCTCCCTTTCTTCTTCGTCCCCCGGCTGCCCTGGTTGGTCGTCCTTGTCTCTCGTGTTTTGCCCGTGCTCTCGTGGCTGTGTAGTTCCAAATCTAGGTGATTTTTGGTTCTGTGGATCAGCGGTAGGTGATTTTTTATTATCCGCGGCGAGGTGCATGTTGTTGCCGTGGTGTTCTAGTCCACAATGGTTGTGCGCCTGAGTTTTTGTAGGAGCTTGCAGCGTGCCATGGTCCTCCATGCCATGGTCTTGTGTTTTTTGTTGCGGACATAGGCCAAATCCCGCCCGGTTTGGATTCCGTAGGCCATTTCCTTGCGCACTGTTCTGCTGTTGATGTGGATGTACGCGTAGATGTAAGTTCTCTGCTCTTGATGTGTAGGTGGGCGTATAGGCGTTAGTTTTCAGCGGTGGATCCCGTGGCTTGACTTCTGAAGATCGAGTTCTGGCTTGACTTCTGAAGATCGAGCCCCTGATTTTAGTCATGTCTTTGTTCCATGATGTTGTTTTATCCCGCTGGTTAGTGAATTTCTCTGTTTCGATGTTCCCTTCTTTGTACCTACCTGAATTTTATGCTTCTTTTTTCAGTGTTCCCCCTTAATAGGAGTGTATGTTACACTGAGATTTACCTAGTATTGTATGCAGTTCTGCTCTGCAATTTTTAACCCTATTAGCTGCCCTATAGCTTCATTGTACCTTGTCATGTGTAGTTTCACTGCAACCTCATGCTTTTCAGTGTTTTTGCCATAGTTTCAGTGTTGATTGCATGAGGATTCCTTTTTCTTGTTGATTGTTTGGTCCAGTAGCATTGGACTAGCTCTGAATTTACAGCTGGCATTGGTGTGTTAGCAGCATTGGTCCAGTAGCATTGGACTAGCTCCGAATTTACTCTGTATTTGTAACTCTGATCTACAATGTAGTTCAACTAGTTCTACTTTTGGTTTTTAGTCTGTATTGTGTCTCTGAATTTCACTGCAATGCCCCCAGTTGTGTTATGATGTATATCTGAAATTACTCTGTAATGTGTGTCTGAATTTCACTTGTAATCCAGCAAGTTGTTATTACGTAAATTATCTCTGAAGTACATTGTAATGTGCCAGAACTACAGTCTAATGTATCTCTAATGTTTTCTGAATTTCACTGTAATGTTATCTGCATCTCTAAATTATAGTTTAATATGCCAGTTGTGTTATGTAATTTGCATCAGTATTTATAGTTTAAGTCCCACAGTTTCTGGGTGTAAATTGTATCAGCATTTGTAGTGTAATTCATGCCCTTTTCTTATTACTCTGTAATTTCCATCAGTATTATAGTGTAATCTCCTTAGTTTTTGACTGTAATTTTGCATCCAGCCTTATTTGGTGTGTAATGCCCCTTCAGTGTAATTTGGACCATTATTACGGTGTAATTTTCCATATTCTTTTAGTGTAATTTGCCTGAATTTTGTAGTGTAAGTTGGATCAGTATTTTAGTGTAAGTAATGTGTGTATTTTGTTTCAGTTCTTCAGTGTAATTACTGCCCTGATTACTCCTTAATTTTGATCGGCAGTATATTGTAATTTGCTTCAAGTTTTTTGTAATTCCTGCCTTGATGTTACTGTCAAATTTGCATTAGTTTTATAGTTTAATTTGCACCAGTATTACATTATAATTTTCCATAGTCTTTCAGTGTAATTTTCTATAGTCTTTTAGTGTAATTTGCATAAGTTCTATAGTGTAATTTGCACCAGTATTGCAGTGTAATTTTTCATAGTCTTTCAGTATTGCATTGATTACTTTATAAGTTGGATTAGTGTTACAGTGTCATTTTCCATAGTCTTTCAGTGTAATTTGCATATGTTCTATAGTGTATTTTGCACCACTATTTACACTGTAATTTTCCATAGTCTTTGAGTGTAATTTGATGCATTGATTACTCTGTAAGTTGGATTAGTATCACAGTGTAATTTTTCATAGTCTTTTTCAGTGTAATTTGTATAAGTTCTATAGTGTAATCTGCACCAGTATTACAGTGTAATTTCCCATAGTATTTCAGTGTAATTGATGCATTGGTTACTCTGTAGCTTAGGTTAGTATTACAGTGTAATTTTCCAGTCTTTTTAGTGTAATTTGCGTAAGTTCTACAGTGTAATCGGCACCAATATTACAACTGTAATCCCCGTGTATAATTTGTTTCAGTTATTTTTAGTGTAATTGCTGACTGCATTGATTACTCTGTAATTTTTTGGTCACTAGTATAGTGTAAGTTGTTCCAGTTTTTCTACTTCCTGCCTTGATGGTCTAATTTGGATCAGTATGAATAGTTTAGTCCTCTGTAGTTTTCAACTTCATTATCTATGGGGAGGCTATGGAAAGTCTCTCACAAGGATTTTCCGGAAGCTTCTTCTATTGAGAGTGCTGATTTTTTTGCAAGATCCCTTCGTGCCCAATGACTTTGTGGAAGAGGGTGCTAATGTTATGTCTTTGGTAGGTATTTATGTGTTTATTCATTAGATTTATTTTCTCCTTTATTCTCCTCTTTTCAGTTTTTTAAATTTTTGTGTTGTTTATTATCTTTTCGGGAGGCTATGAGGGATGATGGAGGACTTGACAAAGCTCTATTCAAGTTCTATACGAACCATGTATGTATTCCAGTTCTGATTTTTACGTGTTGTACTATATAAATCTTTCTGTGCTATTTTTCTAGTTGTGATTGATTCTTGTGTTTTTTTCAGGAAGTAAAACACCTGAAGAGGAAGTTATCCTGTGATGGGAGAAGGAATGTGGTTAGTCTCTTTTTTACTTTTATTTTCTGATATCCTTTTTTTGGTTGCCGAACTCACGGGTTCTCACTGGTTTTTATAGTGCTATAGGTTTAATGTGTTTCTCCTTTTTGTTTTCTGTAGAGGCAAAAACGATCTTCTGATTTCCCCGTTATTCAACCTTCACTGGATATTCTGGGAAATTCTTCTCAGGTGTTGTTGATGGTTTGTGTCCTAGGTATAAGGGTGTCATTGAGAATTGTGGCATGCATTGTCTTCTTAGGTTTGTGAGTACTGAGGTCCCACTTAGGCTTGTTAAGTGGCTTGCATCTAGGTTTGATGTTCTCGCTTCTGAGTTCTAGTTAAAAAGGAAGTTTATCCCCCTCACTAAGTACGATGATATCCTTGACCTTCCAGTAGATGGTGAGCCACTTGTTTGTGACCTTGAGTCTGGTCGTGATTTTATACTATCCCATTTCAATCATACCAGCATTCCTCATGTGTCCTTTTTCGCCAAGAAGCGGATGTTGATCTCCAGTTGCCTGATGAGGATGTCTTCATTTGTTTCATGATTGTTGCTTTCTCCACTTTTCGTTGCCCCAACTCTAGCCTCAGCCCTAGTACAAAGTACCTGCACATCTTCAGGGGTTGTCAGTCTGTTTGTCGCTATGATCTGCAATTTGTGTAAATTGAACAATGTCAGTAAGACAGTAAACAGCAAAATTAAAATATTTTTAATCAGCAGTACCACTGCACATAAGTACGTTGTAATTTCCAGGGCCTTTTGTGTTTTACACTGTATTTTCATGAATTTATCCACTGTAATTCTAGGTTTTCTGGAAATTACCCCTTATTTACATTGGATCATTGTTAAGAATTTCAGTGTAAACAGTGTAATTATGTGCATTTGTACAGTGTAAATCATATGTTTTTACCACTGTGTGTTGCACGTGAATACACTGCAATTCCAGGACCTTGGCCGTGATTAGTTGCCCTGGCGAACCGGGTCAGGTTTAGCCCGACCCGTTTTTACGTTTTTGGCATGCACTCATTTCTGTTTGTCGGGGTGTTCTGTGGACAGACACGTGTCATCTTTTTATTGGTGTAGGAATTTGAATGATGTCTAATTGAAAATCAGTCGTCAAATGTCAAATAGACAGTCCCAAGGTTTATTATCTGTATTACAATTCGAATTTGTTCATCATGTAGGTGCACCATGCACTTCCTGACTAAATTCTAATAAATTTATTGCACAGATAAACTATAACTATAACTTTGATTTATTGCAGCGACATGTAAAAAAAAACACGAACACCCACTCACCACCGACAACCAGAACAAGAAAAAAAATTAGGCACTAAAATATACACCGCATCCCAACCAGCAGCTACGGGCATCAACACTGGTAGTATATAGTATAAGGGAGGGTGTGTGGGTGCAGACCAAGCAAGTCGATGCCTTTCCTTTGGCATTCATCCATCCCAAGTTCCATACCCCGTAGATGCTGCTGCTGCCAGCAATCCTACTAGTCATACTTGCCGCCGCGGCTGAACAGCAGCAGCATCCGGTGCCACGTCCAGGTTGCCGCGATAAGTGCGGCGACATCAGCATCCCCTTCCCGTTCGGCATCGGCAACGGCTGCTTCCGCGATGGCTTTGAGGTCTTTTGCAACGAGTCCTTCATTCCTCCTCGTGCTTTTCTTGCTGACAACAGAACAATCAATCTGGAGAGATCCTTCTACGACGACCGGGGCTACTATCAGTCGTCGCAGCCGCTGGAGCTCTTGAGCATATCAGCCGCCACGAGCAAGGTACGAGCATACGCTGCAGCCTAAATATGACCGGCCGGACCGTGTCCAAGGGAGGTGAGGGAAAAACCTTCTTCATGTCCCAGCATATAAATTTCGGCAACTCGCCGTTTGCTGTGTCAGCAGCGCGCAATGTTCTCATAGGCGTCGGCCAGATAGTGGAGCCTGTACTGGTATATGGTAACGGCGGTTCGGTGCCTAACTTGTATTGCCGCACAATATCAGAGAGACGGTACATGCAGAGGTACAACCCGGTCAAGAATGGGTCATGCGAGGGGCGGGGCTGCTGTGAGACCACCCTTGTGCATCCCGGCAAGAGTTTGACCGTGTCTGTCATCGAGGAGGACGACAACGAGTGGTGGCAGCTCTACCCCTGCTCCTACGCCATGCTGGTGGAGAAGTCATGGTACAACTTCTTTACACCGGACATGTCCGGTAACAAGACGCTGCACGAAAGGCTCCTCCGTGGCGTTCCCCTCGTAATGGATTTCGCTGCCGGGAATGCTTCGTGTCCGGCGGAAGGACAGCCGCCGCCTCCAGACTACGCTTGCATCAGCCAAAACAGCTCTTGTGCCGACGCAACAATTACTCCTGGCTATGCCTGCCGGTGCTCCGACAATTACACCGGCAACCCTTACATCGCTCACGGTTGCCAAGGTACGTACATATTCCTACATACATGCAAGGATCTGTCATTACCAAATCGTTTACTTCCCATGTTTTGATTCTGCAGACATTGATGAGTGCAAGCTCCCTGAAAATCCCTGCTCAAATGGCGGGATCTGCAAAAATATGCCGGGAGGCTATGACTGTCCCTGCAAATTTGGAATGAAAGCGGATGGCCAAGGGGGGACCTGCACACATGTATTCCCTCCAGCAGCAATGGCGACTGTCGGTAAGTAATATAAGCCACTACGTACTTCACTGCACTCTTGAGTATTTTTGTTCAGGTTGCGCGTGAGATCTATTCCAGTAGAATCAGTACCCTCTGGGTGACATACAGTCCAACCAGGCCAATAGTTGGTCTGAAGTCCAACCTACAAAATGCATATTTTTTATTAGGTCTCACCTAAATTATTGATTCACCTTCGGTTATATTTCTTCATCTAGGAACTTGGTTCGCTGAATAATGTATATCAACTTGCTGCATATCAAAATTATTAACATAGAAACGCGTGAAATAGGAACTGCATGCTTTTACATCTCTTGACACATAGCGTACAAGCTGCACATGTAATTATTCCAAAATATTTCAATCAGTCAACTGTATACAGCATAATATCTATAAATAACCTGACTGTAATTTATGAGCCAATACAGGTTTTCCAAATTATATTTCATATAAGTTTTGTGTGAAGTCAAACTTTGTAAAAGAATCCAAAGTATACGAAAATTGACGATTCCAAATATTATACCGTGTGAAAGAATGTTACATGTTAAATCCAGTGTGTTTTAGATGTTGACATTTCTTTCTATAATCTTAATGAATGTGTAAACAACAGTTGACTTGGGACAAAGTTTATATGCTCTATACTTCAGCAAAGAGAGAGTACATGATTTTGTTGTCTTCTAGGCACTTCCTTGGAAGTTTTAACCACTTGCCATTCTTGATTTCGATTAATTTTGTTCTGATAATTATAGTGGTAATTTTTTTACCCCGAGCAGATGATCATAGGAGACTATTAGTTCTTATACTAAATATTTCTGCCAGATTTGCAATTGCAAATTTAGTGATATAAACTAAGTTATATCTTGTCTCTCTAGGCGGAATAGGTGGTATTCTTCTCATGGCAATTATAACGTTTCTGATTATTCTTCACAAAGAGAAAAAGAAGACGAAGGAATTCTACAAAAAGAATGGTGGCCCTATATTGGAACAGGCAAATACCATTAAACTTTTCACAAAAGGGGAGCTCAAGCCAATTTTAAAGAATAGCAACTTAATTGGAAAAGGTTGCTTCGGTGAAGTTTACAAAGGCCTTCTTGACAATGAACAAGTTGCAATAAAGAAACCGATCAATGGTAGCGTGCAAGAGAATGACCAATTCGCAAATGAAGTCATCATCCAATCTCAAGTCATCCACAAGAACATTGTTAGGCTCATTGGCTGTTGCCTTGAAGTTGATGCTCCCATGCTGGTCTATGAGTTCATCTCACAAGGTAGCCTCCATGACATTCTTCACAACCACAGTAAAAAGGTGGCCCTCAACTTGGATGCACGTTTAAGTATTGCTGCACAATCAGCCGATGGTCTAGCTTATATGCACTCACAAGCAAACACTAGAATTCTACACGGTGATGTCAAACCAGCAAATATACTCTTGGATGATAATTTTGCACCCAAAATTTCAGACTTTGGCATATCTAGGTTGCTTGCGAAAGACAAGGAACACACCGAATCAGTCATTGGCGACATGAATTATATGGATCCGGTATATCTACAAGAAGGACTACTCACTGAAAAAAGTGACGTCTATAGTTTTGGAGTTGTGATCTTGGAGCTTATTAGCAGCAGAAGGGCCATACATTCCGAGACTAATGGTGTGGTAAAGAGCTTTCTTGAAGCCCATAAGAAACAGAAGAAAGCAACCGAGTTTTTTGACAAGGAAATTGCAATACCAGAAGATTTAGAGCTTCTTGATAGTCTAGCAAGTATGGCCGTGGAATGCCTTAGCCTTGATGTAGATCAAAGACCCATGATGATGGAGGTAGCTGAGCAGCTGCACAAACTGAGTCGGTCTCGTAAGGTGCAAGATGTTTGTCACTAAGCTCCATTTGAGAAAACCCTCATTTTGGTTCCATGAAAACATTTGTAACTGTGCTTGTACGGTGGCCGAATGCTCGCAGGCTGCATTTGTAATTGTGTTTCTAAGGTGTTGTAACTATGTGTGAAAGCACTACATTTTTACCAAATATGTAACCATGTGAAACTATTGGCTCCAAACAACATTTTATTTCTAAATTGAGTGCAAGAAACAGATCCAAACATTGCACACGGGTCTTCTATACAAACTTGTGGTCCAGCGCTGTTGTTCTCTAGACATTGGATGCTGTCTAACAACGAGATGCTGTCTTTGTATGATTGACATTATTATATGCATGCATAATCTTCTGCTAACAGAAGAGTTGAAGTGCAGTAGCTTGATGTGAAGACTGGTCGTCGGTCTTGGCACATACAGCAACACCACTTGCACTTCCACTTGTGCTCCAGCGTTACGCAAGTGGACTGGATACCATTCATGCACCTGCCGTCTTCCTCGAAAATTCAACCACTGAACTTGACTTGACTTGGCCTCGTCGAGGTTATCTTCATTAAGACGGTCATTGCGCGTTTTCTATCGTTCTCCTCCCCATGCAAGTTAATTAACATGCCCGTACGTCCATTGAATTTGCGAAGCTTTGTCTGCTTTGACTGCAATCAAGTTGGCCAGTGGTCATATATAATGCTACAGTCCTTTGGCATTATTTCATTCTATGTATATGTGTTGTCACGTCTAGTTTAGCTAAAAAGAAAGGTGTTGTTACGTGATAAGGAGTGAATTATAAGAAACCACCACATTTTAAGTTCATGAACAGATTTGCTACCACATTCCTTGGCCGCCCCAAAAATCTACCAATTTCCTTACTAATTTTCTCAATAAACTCTTATGACTGGTTTGAACAATTTAATTAATTAGATTTCTGACGGTTGGCCCACTTGTAAGCGCTGACTCGGCACTGAAAGTCAAATCCATTTGTTTGACCGTTATATTTGACATGGGGTCCACATGTCAGTGTTAGCGCTCCTCTGTCACAAAATACTTTTCTGTTTGTGGCATTTTCTCAAGCACGTTCCGTGCATGTGTTCGCATGTCAGCGCACTCTAGGCTGTCGCGGCGCTCGCAAACGCCGAGGGCATCGCAGCCAGACAGGTCGTCGTTGTTCCCACTAGTGGATGGACGGCGAACGTGACGGACACTCACCCTGCACATCCCGCCATTTCCCCGAAGATGGCGTCGTCCGTTCCAGCCAGCTGCCATGTTGGATTATGGATGGGCTTAGGCCCATATAAGACACTAATCTCTGGTTATTCTTGAGGCCCATGTATGAGATGGCAGGTGGTGGAAAGTTTAGTCCCACCTTGCTAATTGAGGAGAGTTGAGATCCTTTTATAAGGGCTGCTCTACCATTTTTCATTGGGAGCTTGGGAAGAGGAGTGGTTCACGCGCGCTCTTTCTCCTCCGCCGCCCGCCACGACGCGCGCGCGCGCCGCGGGTTGCTTGACTTCTATATTCTGTACGTGCTAGTATGCTTAGGTATCGCTACGAGATGCATACCTTTTATGCCATGCTTACTGTATACTCGTGGATTAGTCTAATCAGAAAAGTGCTAATATTTCCATCAATCCAAAAATCTTATTTTAGGCACTTTTCGATTCAAGGCTTTGCTGCTACTCTGAAACCGGAAAAGTTTACCGGGACGCATTTTAAGCGTTGACAGACTAGGACCACCTTGTGGCTCATAGCGATGAACGTGTTCTGGGTTGGTGGTGTGTCCCCCACAGAAACGATTGCTCCTGAACAGGAGAAGGCGTTTAGGGAGGCAACCACAATCTTTTTGGGAGCAGTTCTGAGTGTGATTGGAGACAAGTTGGTTGACGCCTATATTCATATGGGAGTTGCCAAAAACTTGTGGGATGCGCTCAAAGTCAAATTCAGAGCAACCGATGCTGGCAGTGAGCTGTATGCCATGGAGCAGTTCCATGATTACAGGATGGTTGATAACCGTCCTGTATTGGACCAGGCTCATGAGATATAGTGCATTGCTAAGGAGTTAGAGCTCCTCAAGTGTGAGTTACCGGACAAATTTGTCGTGGGTTGCATTATTGCAAAACTCCATCCTAGTTGGAGGAACTTTGCTACTTCTCTCAAGCACTTGAGATGTGAATTCTCTTTCGAGGATGTCATCGGTCTTCTCAGTGTTTAGCAGATCTCGAGAGCAAAGGACTCACACGTGAAAGGGGCGGAGGGTTCTTCTAGCGCCAATGTGGTGCAAAAGAACTTCCACAAGTTCAAGGGAAAGAACTCTGTCCAGCAGAATACTACCTTTAAGAAGAAGGGTAAGAAGAAAGACAAAAAGAGAGATGGCTGCTTTACTTGTGGTTCAGAGGAACATTGGGCAAACAAGTGCCCAAACAAGTACAAGAAGCCAGCACAGGACTCCAAGTCTGTGAATGTCACTCTCAGCAACAATGATGCGGCAACTGGGTATGGTAATCTGTTTACCATACTTCCAGTTTGTCAGTCCACCGATTGGTGGGTTGACACTGGGGCCAACATTCATGTGTGTGCTGATGTGTCTTTGTTTTCTTCCTACCAGATCGCACGAGATTGTTCCGTCCTGAGGGGGAATGGCTCGCATGCTTCTGTTCATGGTGTTCGGATGGTAGATCTGAAGTTTACTTCGGGAAAGATCGTGCAACTGAAGAACGTGCAGCATGTCCCCACCATAAAGAAGAATCTCGTTAGTGGCTCCCTTCTATGTAAAGAAGGGTTTAAGTTAGTATTTGAGTCTAATAAAGTAGTCGTATCTCGGTATGGACTATTTTTTGGAAAAGGATATGATTGTGGTGGTTTGTTCCGCCTTTCCCTGGAGGATTTTTGTAATAAAGTCGTGAACCAAATTCATTCTAATGTGAACAGATCTGAGGTTTGGCATTCACGTCTTTGTCACATAAATTTCGGTTGTATGACGCGGCTAGCTAAGATGGATCTAATCCCTAGTTTCACTTTAGCCAAAGGCTCTAAGTGCCATGCGTGTGTGCAAGAAAAGCAACCTCGTAAGCCTCACAAGCTTGCGAAGGAGAGACACCTGGCACCATTAGAGCTCATACATTCAGATCTCTGTGAGATGAATGGTGTGTTGACTAAAGGTGGAAAGAAATACTTCATGACTCTAATTGTTGATTCCACTAGATTCTGCTATGTGTATTTTTTAAATACTAAGGATGAGGCTCTACACTACTTTAAAGTCTATAAGGCTGAAGTTGAGAGCCAACTTGAGAAGAAAATAAAACGAGTCTGGTCTGATCGTGGTGGAGAGTACTTTTTCTAATAAATTTGATTTATTCTGTGCGGAACATCGTATTATTCATGAGAGGACGCCTCCCTACTCACCCTAGTCAAACGGGGTTGCCGAACGGGAAAACCGTACTCTAAGTGATTTGGTTAACGCCATGTTAGATACATCGGGTTTATCCAAGGCATGGTGGGGGGAGGCTGTATTGACATCATGCCATGTCCTGAATAAAGTTCCCACAAAGGATAATGAGACTACTCCATATGAGCAATGGGAAAAGAAAAGAACTACACTCTCTTACTTGCGCACTGGGGGCTGTTTGGCGAAAGTCAACGTGCCGATAACCAAAAAGCGCAAGTTGGGACCAAAGACCGTGGACTGTGTTTTTCTTGGATATGCCAAGCATAGCGTTGGCTATAGATTTCTAGTGGTGAAATCTGATGTACGCGACATGAAGGTCGCTACGATCATGGAGTCCAGGGATGCTACATTCTTTGAGGATATTTATCCCATGATAGATATGCAAAGAACTTCTAGACTGGAATCTGATGAGACTCCTGAACCTGCTATTCCGATGGAATACTATGAACATAAAAGTGATGAGAGTTTCGCGGAGGATGACGAGGAAGCTTATGTTAGGAGCAAGAGACAAAGGACTGCAAAGTCTTTTGATGATGATTTCCTCCTGTACCTCGTGGATGACGACACTCCCAGTTCCATTTCAGAAGCTTATGCATCTCCGGATGCTGACTACTGGAAGGATGCGGTCCGTAGCGAGATGGATTCCATCTTGGCTAATGGGACATGGGAAATCACTGATCGTCCTTATGGTTGTCAACCATTGGGATGTAAGTGGGTGTTCAAGAAGATGCTTAGGCCCGATGGTACTGTTGAGAAGTACAAGGCTAGGCTTGTGCCCAAGGGTTATACCCAGAAAGAAGAAGATGATTTCCTTGACACTTATTCACCTGTGGCTAGACTTACAAAACCATTCGAGTGTTACCCGCTTTGGCTGCCTCGCATGGTCTTCTCGTCCACCAGATGGACGTTAAGACGACCTTCCTTAACGGAGAGCTAGACGAGGAAATTTACATGCAACAGCCAGATGGCTTTATAGTAAATGGTCAGGAAAGAAAGGTGTGCAAGCTAGTGAAATATTTGTATGGCCTGAAACAAGCGCCTAAGCAATGGCATGAGAAGGTCAACACTACTCTGACATCTGCTGGCTTTGTTGTGAATGAAGCTGACAAATGTGTATACTATCACTATGGTGGAGGCTAAGGAGTTATATTGTGTCTGTATGTCGATGACATACTGATATTTGGGACCCACCTCAAAGTCATTGAGGAGGTCAAGGCTTTTCTATCTCATAATTTTAGATGAAAGACCTCGGTGTGGCTGATGTTATCTTGAACATCAAGCTATTGAGAAATTCTGAGGGTGGAATTAGACTTTTGCAATCCCAGTATGTTGAGAATATTTTGAGCCGTTTTGGATATTCGAACTACAAACCTTCTGCAACACCATGTGATCCTAGCGTGCGGATTCGAAAGTTCAAAGGCACGGCTATAGATCAATTGAGATATTCTCAAGTGGTTGGTTCACTGATTTACCTACCATGTGCTACTCGTCCTGACATCTCATTTGCTGTGTGCAAACTGAGCCGGTTTGTTTCCAATCCGGGAGATGTGCATTGGCATGCTGTTGAGCGAGTGATGCGTTATCTACAAGGTACTGCGAACTATGGAATTCACTATTTTGGGTACCCGACGGTACTTGAGGGGTATAGTGATTCGAATTGGATATCTGATGCTGATGAGATGAAAGCCACAAGTGGACATGTCTTCACACTTGGTGGTGGTGCCGTTTCCTGAAAGTCTGGAAAGCACTACTAGGAAAAGGGCTATAGATGATATGGCCACTAATGACGCACCAGACATGTGGTGCGCCACTACTATATATACTAATGGCGCACCATGTGTCGGTGCGCCATTAGTGTCCAAATACTAACGGCGCACCACATCCACGGTGCGCCGTTAGTAACAATTTTTTTTCATTTTTTTCCAAAACTAGTAATGGCGCACCAGTGGATAGTGCGCCATTACTAGTTAAACTAGTAATGGCGCACCACATCCATGGTGCGCCACTAGTAATTTTTTTCAATTTTTTTTTCAAAACTAGAAATGGCGCACCGGTGGATAGTGCGCCATTACTAGTTTACCACATCCACAGTGCGCCACTAGTAATTTTTTTCATATTTTTTCAATTTTTTTTCAATTTTCTTTAAAAAAATTCGAAACTAGTAATGGCGCACTGTGTGTGGTGCGCCATTACTAATTGAACTAGTAATGGCGCACCACTCCCACGGTGCGCCATTACTAACTTGGCCCAAAAATTCCATCGAATGCACCCTCTGGACCACCTTTTCAGTTTAAAAAAAATAAAAGAAAATGATGAAAATGTCGAAAATATAAAAGAAAATAAGTTTCCCATGTGATATGTGGTCTACCTGTTGGGAAAATTTACAAATATGAATTTCGACTTTATTTGTAAAATCTCTCTAGAATTTGTAAAATGGGCATAACTTTTGCATACGAACTCGGATTAAAAAGCTTTTTATATGAAAAATCATCTGCTCAAAATCCCCAAAAACCTAACAGAAAAAAGTTACGGGGCTTTTAAGATCTAGAGGGAAAAATGGAAAAAATTTCAAACTTAGTAGTGGCGCACCGTTTGCTAGGTGCCCACTACTAACAGAAAAAAATTGGATTTTTTTTTCAAAATATGATACGTAATATGACCGGGAAGTTTGAAATGTTTTTTCAAAATTTCGTCATACTCATGAACGTGAACAAAGTCCTAGACATCAACAAGGTTTAATAGGATTGATATGATAGATATATCAACAAGTGCCTGTGAAGTGAGCTGGTGTTGGTGTTGGATAGAACTGCGAAGTTAAGCGTGTTCGGGCTGGAGTAGTGTGAGGATGGGTGACCTTCCGGAAAGTTTGACCACAGAGTGCGGTTTGACTTGAGATTAAGCATATTGACCCGAGATTAAGCCATAGTGACCCGAGATTAAGAAAAAAACGAAAAAAATTGAAAAAAAATTTGGAAAAAAAATTTGAATTTTTTTTTTAAAAAAGATTATGATTTTTTTTAAAAAATTGTTACTAATGGCGCACTTCTATGTGGTGCGCCATTAGTATACCAGATATTAATGGCGCATCATGGGATATAGTAATGGCGCACCTGTAGTGCGTCATTAGTATACCAGATACTAATGGCGCACCAGTGGTGCGCCACTAATAAAAAATTCTAATGGCGTGGTGCTAGTGGCGCACCTGTAGTGCGCCATTAGTAGGCAAAACAGGTGCGCCACTAGTAGGCCTTTTCCTAGTAGTGAAGCAGACGATCTTAACCAGATCGACTAAGGAGGTAGAACTCACAGCATTAGACACATCATGCGTCGAAGCAGAATGGCTTCGAGAGCTTTTGATGGATTTGCCGGTGGTTGACAAACCAGTGCCAGCTGTCCTTATGAACTGTGACAATCAAACAGTGATTGCCAAGGCTAGGAGTTCAAAGGACAACATGAAATCCACAAAGCACATAAGAAGAAGATTGAAATCTGTCAGAAAATCAAGAAACTCCGGGGTGATAGCGTTGGATTATATCCAGATGGCTAAGAATCTGTCAGACCCTTTTACGAAAGGGCTATCACGGGTTGTGATAGAAAATGCATCGAGGGAGATGGGTATGAGACCCACGTAAGTTGCCATGGGGGTAACCCAACCTATGTGATCGGAGATCCCGTGAATTAGGACCTGGGAAAACAATCAGCGGTCAACTGAGGAGAGTATCCTTAATAAACCCACTCCGTTGGAGATGCACTAATACTCTCAATTCTGTAAGGCATGCTGACTTTTGTCTTAATGTGTTCCAAAGCTTGTGTAAGCAAGATGCTAACCTACAGAGCATTCTTTGGAGGAACACATCTATGTGAGCCCGACTGATGGTCACAGTCTATGAGATTGGGGTAATCTCTAGTAAGCTCATGAGAAGGTATGGAGTATGACTAATAAGCTCCACCCGTGGGGTTTAGCCTTCGGCAGCTACGTATCAGCTGGCAATAGGCGAAACTTTTGCACAATTCAAGGCATAGTCCATTGTTCAGTTGTGAAGAAGTCTAATCCTGTTGCTCTAGGTGGAAGTTCAACTTAACAGTCTCCACTGAAAATTCTGGTATATCAAACATTGTTTGGAACAGTTGACAAACTTATGTGCCTCGAGATCTGGTGGGGGATTGTTGGATTATGGATGGGCTTAGGCCCATATAAGACACTAATCCCTGGTTAATCTTGAGGCCCATATATGAGATGGCAGGTGGTGGGAAGTTTAGTCCCACCTTGCTAGTTGAGGAGAGTTGAGACCACTTTATAAGGGCTGCTCTACCACTTGCCATTAGGAGCTTGGGAAGAGGAGTGGTTCACGCGCGCTCCTCCTCCTCCACCGCCCGCCTCGCCACGCCTCGCCTCGCCACGACGCGCGCGCGCGCCGCGGGTTGGGTGTATAAGCCGAGCTAGAGCTTATTTTTGCCGCTCAGGAACAAATTAATTACTCAAGGATTAATTAACGAGTCGCTAATAGGTGGGCCACTGTCCGAGACGTTGGACTGTGGCCTGACTTGCGGTTCCAGGATTCGTCGACTCCCTTGCTGAGAGTGCGACCCTTCTCTGACTCCCTTGCCGGGAGTGCTTCGACTAGGTCATGGGCCTCCGCACAGGCCCACGACTTCCTACCCGACGACCTATATATAAGAAGGCTCTGCCCAGTGGAGTGATCTAGTTCGGTTCACTCACTCCCTCTCGCGTAACCTAGCCGTCATCATCTACTGTTCCTCACTCTGCGCTGTCTTCGGTGACCCCATCCCGACGATCACGTGCACGGTTGGTCGAGAGAGCAGGTGCCTCCGAAACCCTGTCGTTCGAGATCCTGCGTAGGAGAACGGTAATAAGGTTTTTGGGGAGCGTCTCGACGCGACTGCTCCCGATCCGTCCCCAACTCCGTCCGCCTCTACTTCCACTGCATCAACACCATGGCCGACGATGCCGCCGCTACGAAGAAGTCCACAGACGCTGCCGAGGCTGCTGCCGCCGCCGCCGCGTTGGCCTGGCCAACCGGAGGGTATGATCTATCCATCCCTCGTTTACTCGTACTTCTGCTAGCCGTATATGTGCTGCTCATAGATGGTTTGCTTCTATGTTCTATACGTGCTAGTATTCTTAGGTATCGCTACGAGATGCATACCTTTTATGCCATGCTTACTGTATACTCGTGGATTAGTCTAATCGTAGAAGTGCTAATATTTCCATCATGCCATGGCCGATATCGTGCGCATTGATACGTCTCCGTCGTATCTATAATGTTTGATTGTTCCATGCCAATATTATACAACTTTCATATACTTTTGGCAACTTTTTATACTATTTTTGGGACTAACATATTGGTTCAGTGCCAGTGTCAGTTCCTGTTTGTTGCATGTTTTATGTTTCGCAGAAAACCCATATCAAACGGAGTCCAAACGAGATAAAAATGGACAGATAATATTTTTGGAATATTTGGAGAATATGGGAAGAAGAATCAACACGTGACGGTGCCCGAGGGGGCCACGAGGCAGGGGGCGCGCCTGCCCCCCTCATGGGCCCCCCGTAAGGCGGTTGCTGCTCTTCTTCGGCCATAAGAAAGCTAATTTTTAGGAAAAAATCACGGCGAAGATTTCAGTCCAATCGGAATTATGGATCTCCATATATATACAAAACGGTGAAAGGGCAGCAGAGGGGAACGCAGAAACAGAGAGAGACAGAGAGACAGATCCAATCTCGGTGGGGCTCTCGCCCCTCCCACGCCATGGAGACTATGGACCAGAGGGGAAACCCTTCTCCCATCTAGGGTGAAGGTCAAGGAAGAAGAAGAAGAAGAAGGGGGGCTCTCTTCCCCTCGCTTCCGGTGGCGCCGGAGTGCCACCGGGGGCCATCATCATCACCGCGATCTACACCAACACCTCCGTCATCTTCACCAACATCTCCATCACCTTCCCCCATATATCTACAGCGGTCCACTCTCCCGCAACCCGCTATACCCTCTACTTGAATATGGTGCTTTATGCTTCATATTATTATCCAATGATATGTTGCCATCCTATGATGTCTGAGTAGATTTTCGTTGTCCTATCGGTGGTTGATGAATTGCTATGGTTGATTTAATTTGCTTGTGGTTATGTTGCTGTCCTTTGGTGCCCATCATATGAGCGCGCGCGTGGATCACACCATAGGGTTAGTTGTATGTTGATTGGACTATGTATTAGAGGGCAAGAGTGACAGAAGCTTCAACCTAGCATAGAAATTGATGCATACGGGATTGAAGGGGGACCAATATAACTTAATGCTATGGTTGGATTTTACCTTAATCAACGTTAGTAGTTGCGGATGCTTGCTAATAGTTCCAACCATAAGTGCATAGAATTCCAAGTCAGGGATGACATGCTATCAGTGGCCTCTCCCACATAAAACTTGCTATCGGTCTAGTAAAGTATTCAATTGCTTAGGGACAATTTCGCAACTCCTGATACGTCTGCAACGTATCTATAATTTTTGATTGCTACATGCTATATTATCTACTGTTTTGGGCAATATCAGACGGAGTCGAAACGGAATGAAATCAACTGGAGAAGTTATTTTTGGAAGGAAAGCCACCGGATAGACTTGGACTCCACGTCAGAAGATACGGGAGCTGGCCACGAGGGTGGGAGGCGCGCCCACCCCCCTAGGGCGCGCCCCCCTGCCTCGTGGGGCCCCCGAAGCTCCACCGACGTACCCCTTGAACCCTCACCGGTGGCCATCTTCATCATCCCGGCGCTCTCCATGATGAGGAGGGAGTAGTTCACCCTCGGGGCTGAGGGTATGTACCAGTAGCTATGTGTTTGATTTCTCTCTCTCATGTTCTTGATTTGGCACGATCTTGATGTATCGCGAGCTTTGCTATTATAGTTGGATCTTATGTTTCTTCTCTCCCTCTTCTCTCTTGTAATGAATTGAGTTTTCCCCTTGAAGTAATCTTATCGGATTGAGTCTTTAAAGATTTGAGAACACTTGATGTATGTCTTGCCGTGAATATCTGTGGTGACAATGGGATATCATGTGCCACTTGATGTATGTTTTGGTGATCAACTTGCGGGTTCCGCCCATGAACCTATGCATAGGGGTTGGCACATGTTTTCGTCGTGATTCTCCGGTAGAAACTTTGGGGCACTCTTTGAGGTTCTATGTGTTGCTTTGAGTAGATGAATTGAGATTGTGTGATGCATATCGTATAATCATACCCACGGATACTTGAGGTGACATTGGAGTATCTAGGTGACATTAGGGTTTTGGTTGATTTGTGTCTTAAGGTGTTATTCTAGTACAAACTCTAGGGCTGTTTGTCACACTTATGGGAATAGCCCAATGGATTGATTGGAAAGAATAACTTTGAGGTGGTTTCGTACCCTACCTAATCTATTCGTTTGTTCTCCGCTATTAGTGACTTTGGAGTGACTCTTTGTTGCATGTTGAGGGATAGTTATGTGATCTAATTATGTTATCATTGTTGAGGGAACTTACACTAGTGAAAGTATGAACCCTAGGCCTTATTTCCTATCATTGCAATACCGTTTACGCTCACTTTTACCAATTATTACCGTGCTGTTTTTATATTTTCAGTTTACAAAAACCTATATCTACCATCCATATTGCACTTGTATCACCATCTCTTCGCCGAACTAGTGCACCTATACAATTTACCATTGTATTGGGTGTGTTGGGGACACAAGAGACTCTTTGTTATTTGGTTGCAGGGTTGCTTGAGAGAGACCATCTTCATCCTACGCCTCCCATGGATTGATAAACCTTAGGTCATACACTTGAGGGAAATTTGCTACTGTCCTACAAACCTCTGCACTTGGAGGCCCAACAACGTCTACAAGAAGAAGGTTGTGTAGTAGACATCAAGCTCTTTTCTGGCGCCGTCGCCAGGGAGGCTAGGTAAGTGAAGGTATATCTTTAGATCTTGCAATCGAATCTTTTTGTTTCTTGTTTTAGCACTAGTCTAGTTTATAAAAGAAAACTACAAAAAATGGAATTAAGTTTGTCTCACACGCTTCATCTTTTTAATATCTTTCGTGAGTATGATGGAAAGGATAATTGTGCTCAAGTTCTAGAAGAAGAGATCTCTAAAATGTTTGGCACTAAATATTTGAATGATGAGTATGATTGCAATGTTGTTAGTACGAATTCTTTGAATATCCATGATTCTAATGATGATTGCACTAGTTATGATAAAAATGCCTCCTATAAACATGTTAATTTTTGTGGAGTGCATTGGGTTTGTAAGTACGCACCAAATAGGGAAGATAGATATTGCAAGAGGCATAAGTACTTAGAAACCAAATTGTTGCAAGAAGAGCTAGATGAATGTGCTGAAAGATTCAATATTTATAGTACCCCTTGTGAACTTTGCAATGAACATGGTCATTTAAAGCTCCAATGCTATTTGTTTCATGATCAAGTCGTGTCCAAATATTGTGATAATTTGATTACCCTTGAGCATCATAAAGAGCTTAGCCTTCTTTTGGGTTATGAAGAAATGAAACGTATAACTGAGGGTATTCCAAAATTTAATCTTGATAGATTTCTTGATTTTGATCTAGAGAAGATTTATATGTATTGTGCGGTGAATTGTATTGAAAATCCTTATATTGCCAATTACATAAAGAAAAGAAAACAAATAGAAGATGAAGAGAATACTAATGAAAGGGAAGAGACTTCCCAATATCCTCCTATTATTTCTTATGATGAATCAGGTAACGAGGAGGAGCCTTCTATTCAACCAATCTCATTAATAAGGAGCTCCAAAAAGAGGATTGAACCCACACATGATGTGGTAAAGAAGAAGAAAAGAAAAAGGAAGAGAGGTAAAAAGGTATCTCTCCCAAATAAAGTTGCTCCTATTATTGTTGTGCCTCATGAAAATGAAGATGATACACTTGATGATGATCTCGTTATGCCTATTGCTTGTTGTGATGATTATGATTGGGAAGATAATGATACTCCTTATGATCTTGAAAATCTTTTTGGCACTTGCTTGGAAGAATATGATAATAATGTTTGCTATACTATTGGTGCTATCCATACTATTAATGATGAGAGTGATTATGCTTATGATACGAAAATGCCCAAGCTTGGGGAAGCTATGTTTGATGAGGATGACATATTTGAGAATATATTTGCTGCAATTAATGTTTGTCCCAAGCTTGGGGATGCTATGTTTAATAATGATGATATTTTTAGCCTTCCATGTTTTGATATGCAAAGTGATTATGATGAGAACAAAGTTTCTACTTATGATGATTATTGTGATAAAACTTATGCTACAAAAAGTAGTGATGATTATATTTATAAAAATTGTCATGATTATGAGTACCCTTTCTCTGAGCATTACTCTTTTAATGTGGAAGCAATTTATAGTATTCAAGTCTCTTATGATACTCCCACTATTCCGTATAAGAAGAATTTTGCTTGTGTGGAGAGTAGTAAATTTTCTATGCTAGTAGATCATGAAAAGAATGCTTTAGGTGATGGTTATATTATTGAATTCATTCATGATTCTACTGAAAATTATTATGAGGGAGGAATATATGCTTGTAGGAATTGCAATAATTCAAGTTTCCTCTCTATGGGCTTAAAATCTTGAAGTTGTGCTTGTTTTACCTTCCTATGCAAGTTGATTCTTGTTCTCATAAGTTGTTTGCTCACAAAATCCCTATGCATAGGAAGTGGGTTAGACTTAAATGTGCTAGTCATATTCTTCATGATGCTCTCTTTATGTTTCAATTCCTATCTTTTATGTGAGCATCATTGAAATCATAATGCCTAGCTAGGGGCGTTAAACGATAGCGCTTGTTGGGAGGCAACCCAATTTTATTTTAGTTTCTTTCTTTTTGGTTCTGTTTAGGAATAAATAATACCATCTAGCTTCTGTTTAGATGTGGTTTGTGTTTTAATTAGTGTTTGTGCCAAGTAGAACCTTTGGGAAGACTTGGGTGAAGTCTTTATGATCATGCTGTAAAAACAGAAATTTTAGTGCTCACGAGATTAGCTTCAACTTGTTACTGGAGTGCTATTTAGTTGATTATTTTTGCAGATGATTACTAGAAGAATTCCTCAGGTCCACCAATTTATTTTAGAATATTTGGAGTTTCAGAAGTTTGTGTTAGTTATAGATTACTACAGACTGTTCTGTTTTTGACAGATTCTATTTTTCGTGTGTTGTTTGCTTATTTTGATGAATCTATGGCTATTAAAATAGTTTATAAACCATAGAGAAGTTGTAATACAGTAGGTTTAACACCAATATAAATAAAGAATGAGTTCATTACAGTACCTTGAAGTGGTGTTTTGTTTTCTTTCGCTAACGGAGCTCACGAGTTTTCTGTTAAGTTTTGTGTTGTGAAGTTTTCAAGTTTTGGGTAAAGATTCGATGGACTATGGAATAAGGAGTGGAAAGAGCCTAAGCTTGGGGATGCCCAAGGCACCCCAAGGTAATATTCAAGGAGAACCAAGCGTCTAAGCTTGGGGATGCCCCGGAAGGCATCCCCTCTTTCGTCTTCGTTCATCGGTAACTTTACTTGGAGCTATATTTTTATTCACCACATGATATGTGTTTTGCTTGGAGCGTCATTTTATTTTCTTTAGCTTTGCTTGCTGTTTGAATAAAATACCAAGATCAGAAATTCTTAAATGGGAGAGTCTTCACGTAGTTGCATAATTATCCGACTACTCATTGATCTTCACTTATATCTTGCGGAGTAGTTTTGTTATTGCTCTAGTGCTTCACTTATATCTTTTAGAGAACGATGGTAGTTTCATTTTGAAGAAATAGATGAACTCTCATGCTTCACTTATATTATTTTGAGAGTCCTAAATAGCATGGTAATTCTCTTAAATAATCCTTATATGCTAAGCATAAAAGATTTGTAAGAATTCTTATGAGTGTGTTGAATACTAAGAAAAGTTTGAGGCTTGATAATTGTTTTGAGATATGAAGATGGTGATATTAGAGTCATGCTAGTTGAGTAGTTGTGAATTTGAGAAATACTTGTGTTAAATTTTGTGATCCCCGTAGCATGCACGTATGGTGAACCATTATGTGATGAAGTTGGAGCGTGATTTATTTATTGATTGTCTTCCTTATGAGTGGCGGACGGGGACGAGCGATGGTCTTTTCCTACCAATCTATCCCCCTAGGAGCATGCGCGTAATACTTTGCTTTGATAACTTCTAGATTTTTGCAATAAGTATATGAGTTTTTTATGACTAATGTTGAGTCCATGAATTATACGCACTCTCACCCTTCCACCATTGCTAGCCTCTCTAATACCGCGCACCTTTCGCCGGTATCATACACCCACCATAAATCTTCCTCAAAACAGCCACCATACCTACCTATTATGGCATTTCCATAGCCATTACGAGATATATTGCCATGCAACTTTCCACCGTTCCATATATTATGACACGCTCCATCATTTTCATATTGCTAGCATGATCATGTAGTGTACATTGTATTTGTGGCAAAGCCACCATTCATAATTCTTTCATACATGTCACTCTTGATTCATTGCATATCCCGGTACACCGCCGGAGGCATTCATATAGAGTCGTATTTTGTTCTAAGTATTGAGTTGTAATTGTTGAGATGTAAGAAAAATAAAAAGTGTGATGATCATCATTTTTAGAGCATTGTCCCAAGTGAGGAAAGGATGATGGAGACTATAATTCCCCCACAAGTCGGGATGAGACTCCAGACGAAAAAAAAAAAAAGAGAAAAAAAAAGAGGCCATAAAAAAAGAGAAAAGGCCCAAACAAAAAAATTAAAAAAATGAGAGAAAAAGAGAGAAGGGACAATGTTACTATCCTTTTACCACACTTGTGCTTCAAAGTAGCACCATGATCTTCATGATAGAGAGTCTCTCATTTTGTCACCTTCATATACTAGTAGGAATTTTACATTATAGAACTTGGCTTGTATATTGCAATGATGGGCTTCCTCAAAATGCCCTAGGTCTTCGTGAGCAAGCGAGTTGGATGCACGCCCACTTAGTTTCTTTTGTTCAGCTTTCATATACTTATAGCTCTAGTGCATCCGCTGCATGACAATCACTACTCACTCACATTGATATCGATTGATGGGCATCTCCATAGCCCATTGATACGCCTAGTTGATGTGAGACTATCTTCTCCTTTTTTTCTTCTCCACAACCACCATTCTATTCCACCTATAGTGCTATGTCCATGGCTCACTCTCATGTATTGCGTGAAGATCGAATTTTTTTTTGAAAATGTTAAAGTATGAAAAAATTGCTTGGCTTGTCATCGGGGTTGTGCATGATTTAAATACTTTGTGTGGTGAAGATAGAGCATAGCCAGACTATATGATTTTGTAGGGATAACTTTCTTTGGCCATATTATTTTGAGAAGACATAATTACTTTGTTAGTATGCTTGAAGTATTATTATTTTTATGTCAATATGAACTTTTGTCTTGAATCTTTCGGATCTGAATATTCATATCACAAGTAAGGAGAATTACATTGAAATTATGCCAACTAGCATTCCACATCAAAAATTATCTTTTTTTATCATTTACCTACTCGAGGACGAGCAGGAATTAAGCTTGGGGATGCTTGATACATCTCCAACATATTTATAATTTTTGATTGCTACATGCTATATTATCTACTGTTTTGGGCAATATTGGGCTTTATTATCCACTTTTATATTATTTTTAGGACTAACCTATTAACCGGAGGCCCAGCCCAGATTTGCTGTTTTATGCCTATTTCAGTGTTTCGAGGAAAAGGAATATCAGACGGAGTCGAAACGGAACGGAATTAACTGGAGAAGTTATTTTTGGAAGGAAAGCCACCGGATAGACTTGGACTCTACGTCAGAAGATACGGGAGCTGGCCACGAGGGTGGGGGGTGCGCCCACCCCCCTAGGGCGCGCCCCCCTGCCTCGTGGGGCCCCCGAAGCTCCACCGACGTACCCCTTGCACCCATATATACCTACGTATCGTAAAACTTCCAGAACAGAGATTAGATCGGGAGTTCCGCCGCCGCAAGCCTCTGTAGCCACCCAAAACCTCTCGGGACCCTGTTTCGGCACCCTGCTGGAGGGGGGAACCCTCACCGGTGGCCATCTTCATCATCCCGGCGCTCTCCATGATGAGGAGGGAGTAGTTCACCCTCGGGGCTGAGGGTATGTACCAGTAGCTATGTGTTTGATCTCTCTCTCTCATGTTCTTAATTTGGCACAATCTTGATGTATTGCGAGCTTTGCTATTATAGTTGGATCTTATGTTTCTTCTCCCCCTATTCTCTCTTGTAATGAATTGAGTTTTCCCCTTGAAGTAATCTTATCGGATTGAGTCTTTAAAAATTTGAGAACACTTGATGTATGTCTTGCCGTGAATATCTATGGTGACAATGGGATATCATGTGCCACTTGATGTATGTTTTGGTGATCAACTTGCGGGTTCCGCCCATGAACCTATGCATAGGGGCTGGCACACGTTTTCGTCCTGATTCTCCGGTAGAAACTTTGGGGCACTCTTTGAGGTTCTATGTGTTGGTTTGAGTAGATGAATTGAGATCGTGTGATGCATATCGTATAATCATACCCACGGATACTTGAGGTGACATTGAAGTATCTAGGTGACATTAGGGTTTTGGTTGATTTGTGTCTTGAGGTGTTATTCTAGTACGAACTCTAGGGCTGTTTGTGACACTTATAGGAATAGCCCAATGGATTGATTGGAAAGAATAACTTTGAGGTGGCTTCATACCCTACCATAATCTCTTCGTTTGTTCTCCTCTATTAGTGACTTTGGAGTGACTCTTTGTTGCATGTTGATGGATAGTTATGTGATCCAATTATGTTATCATTGTTGAGGGAACTTACACTAGTGAAAGTATGAACCCTAGGCCTTGTTTCCTATCATTGCAATACTGTTTACGCTCACTTTTACCACTTGTTACCTTGCTGTTTTTATATTTTCAGTTTACAAAAACCTATATCTACCATCCATATTGCACTTGTATCACCATCTCTTCGCCGAACTAGTGCACCTATACAATTTACCATTGTATTGGGTGTGTTGGGGACACAAGAGACTCTTTGTTATTTGGTTGCGGAGTTGCTTGAGAGAGACCATCTTCATCCTACACCTCACACGGATTGATAAACCTTAGGTCATACACTTGAGGGAAATTTTCTACTGTCCTACAAACTTCTGCACTTGGAGGCCCAACAACGTCTACAAGAAGGTTGTGTAGTAGACATCAACTCCTACCACCACTTTTCGACATTCGCTATATTTACTTTATTGTGTCTTCATCTAAACAGCCCCTACCATTTATTTACATCCTCTTTATTTTCTTGCAAACGTATCCAAAAACACATACAAAGTACTTCTAGTTTCATACTTGTTTTAGGTAAAGCGTGCGTAGAGTTGTATCGGTGGTCGATAGAACTTGAGGGAATATTTGTTCTACCTTTAGCTCCTCGTTGGGTTCGACACTCTTACTTATCGAAAGAGGCTACAATTGATCCCCTATACTTGTGGGTTATCACGCATGGACCCGCAGAGCTGGGCATCTAGGAAGACGGAACAAAGCGTGAGGAGGGGCGGCGCTCTCTGGTGGCGCCGCCAGAGGTCGGCGGGAGGCAGCTGCGCGGCGCCGGACCGCCACATCCTTGAGCACGCATGAGCTCTAGGCGGCTCATGGCGTCGCGAGAGAGGACGAGAAGGAACAGAAGGAGGTCCGCAGCTTCGGCGGTGCGGAAGCCTCAGGTGGCTCGCCGAAAGCCCGCGGGGTGCGGGTGCACGGGGCCGGCACACCATGGTCGTGAGCACGCATGAGCTCGAGGCGGCTCAGGGCGTCGCGAGGGAGGACGGGAAGGGGCGGGAGGAGGTGCGGAGGTCCGGCGGAGCAGCTCTGCCGGTGGTGTCGCCAGAGGCCGGCGGGAGGCGGGTGCGCGGCGTCGTCGAGTGCACATGCGACTCCTGGACCTGGTGGTTGCGCGATTGGGTCTAGGGAGAGGACCGGCGTGGGAGAGATGGGTCACGGTCAACAAACAACATTGACCGTTTTACGATATGTCAGGGCTTACAGGTGGGCCTTTCTGTCAATAATCGGTTTAAAGCTTTCCAAACATGTCATATGGGTTTATTGAGAAAATTAGTAAGGAAACTGGTAGATTTTGGGGACAACAAAGAAATGTGGTACCAAATCCGTCCGTGAACTTAAAATGTGGTGGTTTTTGGCAATTCACTCACGTGATAAGTTAACTCTAGATGGGTCCACGGTGCTGTTACAAAGGTCTAACGGCTATGCCAGATTGATCTAAAAAACAATGACAGGATGTTTCTAATTATTGTGGGATTATCTAGTATATCTGTCTACTTTTCGTCTGTATTTTCCTTTTAGTATATAATAGGTAGATTGTGTGGAGTAACATTATATATATTTAGGTAAAATAGATGATGTGACAAATAATTACTGAAAAAAAAAGCTTACTATATCATAATATGTTACCATAACATCACATATATCAACACGAAATAAATCTACAATCTAATAAATAATGTGTTGCATGATATCACACGCATATTAGTGTCAACAATACTAGTAATATAGATTAGTAACATAGTGGTCTGCTAGGGGCACTTTAGAGTCTAAGTCCATTAATTAACAGTAGCAATAGCAGGGCAAGTTGTCACATCAGTCAATCAGAGTTGGACAAGTTGTTTGGAATCCGTGTTTCCAGTAATCAACACAGCAAAAAAAAAAAAACACTATGTGACCAAGCTCCTATATATGCGGTTCTCAGCAGGGGTAGGTTGTGTGACGTGATGGAGGTACTCTTTCCGTCCTGGTTTATTAATCTCCTACATTTTTTACGTCTAATTTTTATCATAAATTTTGCTAACAAAATATCAATGCATGTCAGCAAAAGCTATATTGTTTTATTCATATTTGAACATAGTTTTCAATGGTATAATTTTTTATGATGTACATTGGTATTATGTTAGTTAAATCTCTGAATAAATTTTACACTAAATACGAAGAGGTCAATAAACCAGTAGGGAGGTAGTACTATATTACCCTCGAAAGAAGTGAAATGCCGACCCAAATGATTCATGGACGTGCGGTCATGTGATAGACTTTGACCACTGGAGTACCGGGGCACAAACAAGGAAAGAAAGCAAACGAAACTTCGTTGCACAAACCATCAATTAATAACTAGTAGTCCTACTTCCTAAAGATAATTGTTGCACAAACAGTTGTGATAGTATTCTTCTTTTTGGTGAGGAGAATGCGGTCGTCCGTTGTATATAACTAGATGACTCGTTGCGCCAATGTCGCAAAGGCCGAGTGTAAGCCAAGTATTGTAGGAGTGAGCATATATTTCTTTTATTATGGTTGTTTCAAAAACATATCATACAATAGTCTAAGCAACAAATAATCGATAGTTAAATGCACATGATGGTCTTAGGAGATTACAAAAGATCCAAAAGGATGATAAACACAGAAGTCTTGGTCGGCATTTATACTAATATTAAGTTATATAATAAGGAGCTCTTGCAACTTGCTTATATTGAGTAGATGATCAGGCTCAGTCCCTTGGAAGTGCATTTGAAAGCGAAAGCATATGCTTGCCCTTTGTTCATGCTAGATGACTCGTGGCACCCATGGCGCAAAAGGCGGGAGTGGCAAGTATTTAAACCATGCATATGAGATTGATTAAGAACCAACTTAATAAATACTTATTTTCCATTGAATTCATACCAGCGGCCATGCCAGCGCCCATAGTTCATGCCGGCGGCCAGCCCTATTGATGGAACGACCCGTCGCGCGTACATCAGCACCTTCTTGGGCGGCGCCGCCTTTTTGCCTACAGTGTAGGGCATGTTCATGGTGGAGGCGAATCACCCATGGCAAGCGGCCGGGAGAGCAAGCGAGCGGAAGGTTTCCTGGGAAAGGAAAGGAAATTGGGGTGGATGTGCCATAGACCGGTGGTCCAAGGGGCTGGACAAGGGCGGTCGTCGCACGCCGCTCTGTGTCTGCGCCGACGCAAATCCGGCCTGAATTTGGGTCTGAAATGGGTCGCGCACGGACAAAGAGCGGACGCTCATCCGTTTGCGTCGGCGCATCAAGCCGCGAATTGTGCCAGTTTCAATCCAAACGAACACGCGTGGACAGTTTGGATCGGCGTGTTGGAGTTGCTCTAACATTCCAAGGAGTGCCATTGCAGGGCATCGAAGTAAACCAACAATTAATAAAGAGAAGTGAGTCCATATCATGTAGGTTTAGCAACGTATCAGCACACATCAGCATTTATTTTTCTGAGATACTCTATTTCACCAGGATGCTCTATTACTGAGTGATGCACGAGAGCGGCGTTTCGGTGCACGGGTGCATCTGCACCCGGTCAAAAAAAATCGTAAAAAATTCAGAAAAATTCAAAAAATTCCAAAAAAAAAATAGGGTGGTAGAAAATTTGATGCGTGAGGTACGCTCCAATTTGCAAAACATTTGGACTTATGTGCAGCTCTCAGCAAAAAAGACATTCAGTTTTTGCTGAGAGCTGCACATAAGTCCAAATGTTTTGCAAATTGGAGCGTACCTCACGCATCAAATTGTCTACCACCCAATTTTTTCTTGGAATTTTTTGAATTTTTCTAGCATTTATTTTGATTTTTTCCGTGAGCGCAGGTGCAGATGGGCTCAGATTCGAATTTTCGGTGATGCACATACTATTTATACTTGGCAGCTAGGCATGCTAATACGCCTTCGCCGACAAAAGGGTAACATGTACGCACTGTTTGTTCGTTAATATATATCTTTGCACAGGAAAAATGCAAAAGAACATCTGAAGGCTATCCATAGAATAACACTTTGGTGTCACTATCTAAAATAGTTCATCAACATAAATCATCTATCCTCATTAGTATGCAGTATACCATCCGTCATAGCTGGAAAGGGACGATACGAATCCTAGACAATTACCTGGAAGTGATCAGAACAAGAGTTTTCAGAGTAGCCACTCCTCTACTTGATTCTAGCTTTAGCTACGGGTTGATTGAAGTTTTCAACACTGGGATAGGGGCTTCGGTCTTTGAGCTTCAGCCAGTAGAATTTCTGTCGAAACAACCAAAACATCGTCCTCTTGCCTGATCTTGGCTGCCCCTCGAATATATCAGACTATGGAAGTAGAATCAACAATCAATAAGGCCTTGTATGATCAGACTACGGTCTTAGTCGACGCCACACGTATGATCTGTTTCATCCCAAAGAAGAAACAACATATGATTTGGCTTTCAGCTTCTAAAAATATATAATAGTTAATAAACCGAGGCCCTACCAATCAATAATTTTATCTCCAGAAGTCCTTTACTTTGAGGTGAGTTAAGAGAGAGAAAAATATTGTATGTTTCCATATGCAGTTTTGCAGTGAATTTCAGTTACAACCAAAGCTCCTTAATAAATCATTTCTTGACCATAGTTCTCATGAAACAGGCGACCTAAGGTAATTTCCATGTGGGAAGGAGTTGCTACTTGATTTAACATGAATGAACTAACAGTACAGGCAATGTTAAGGGCCTTACCCCATCCGAAGCAGCAATAATTGACCACAGGTTTGGAGTTGAATCAGCCCTCTCGATTTCAAGAATGAAATGTATATCCGCATTAGCACCTGGATATTAAAATAACAAATTAAATATTGAGTAAGCTCCCATTATAGATTTCCAAGACTTCCATAGATGACAGAAGCATTACTTTTCCAGAAGTCCTTGAGTTCATGAATAACATTGGCATCCTTCACGAACGAAACATCATAGAAATCAACACCGTCTTCAACACCAAATTTAATATTTTCCCAATCCTTCTGTGTTGTAACAGAATCATGTCAGGCTTTGTCGACAACTATATGACTAAACATGATAGGGCTGAAACAAACAAACCTGGTGTAGATGGAAGAGCTGTGGTCTTTCCGCCTAAATTAAGGCGGTGCCTTGATTTTAGCTGTCGACCGTCAACTGCTACACCACTTGACCGTGCCGGTTGTGTTAGATGGAAGAGAATGTGTGGAGCTTAGGAGAAAAAAAAATCCTTCATCAACCAGATACTACGTCTCCAAATCCCCAACCAATAAGGAATAATTTTACACTGAGGGTACCAACAATCTGAATAAAATGATTTCCAGTTCACTTGTGTGCTGATCTAATATATAATGATGTTCGGTTGTTAAGTTCAGAAAAATAGGGATATATAGCGGAAACAGGGGAGGTTTAGATTAAGTTAACTCTGTTGGGTCATCAGTCCGGGGTATTAACTCCTGATCAGCGCATTCAGCAACAACGACCACAACATATGCCCTTTCTTCTTTATCCTTCCATACAGGAACTCAAACAGGCTTCCCTTCCCTTCAACGTGGAAATCAATCTCAAGATTCACAGAAGTCAACATCTCGGCTGCTCAGGGTGGCATGAAGAGTAATGTGTCATGTGCTCCTTCCCGTAAGTTTGACAAAACCAATGCCATTCACAGCGCTCACAGCCTCCACATGTGCCGGTTGATCGCATGCTGAGTAATCTCCACTGCAGTTTGAAACACAAACGACCTGTCTATGATGCCAATGTCCACAGTTTTTGGGATCCATGTAATGGATATCCTCAAACCATGCCGTTTAAACTCTTTGAATATCGCCACTGCTCCTCTCATGGTTCCATCCCCGCCAATCGCATAGACCTATGAATTGTCATAAAAGGAATATTCAGATAGGATAGTAAGTTTAAGGCCTCAAGAACAGGACCAATTGGCATGTGAACCAGCACATTTAACATTGCACTTGATTTTTTTTTGGCAATGAAAACATGGAGCTGGGCCCATATACACCAGAAGCTCAGCTTGTTTTGTGAAAAAGGCAAAATCAGTTACTTATGTGCCTAACGGACCACCAAATAAAACACAGCCTCCTCTACATGCCAATAGTTCCAAGAAAAAGCAAATTTAAATGCAGATAAGTATAGCACCTCGGATCTGTACAATTGCAAATACACAATTGACAATCCCAATTCTTCTTCTTCTCTTCATCCTTGGATATGTATACGTCATGTTTGATAACTAATATATTAGCAAATTTAAATGTGAGTGGGGGAGAAAGTAACAGGAAAATAGAGAGCACATCCGCAAGATTTCTTACAGCCCAGGAACGCAAAAAGCAGAGAAAAGCATGGCCCATCAAGGGTCTACAACAAACAACAAGTAAACATCAGCGGCTTTGCCTATCTAGCTAAACAATTTTTCTTTGTTCTTTTCTTTTTGCTCAATTTTGTAAAAGAACAATCAATTTAAGAAATAAGTCACCAACATATAGAGTACACTTAAAAAAGGAACTCACCCATACTGAAATAGTTCCAAAACAACAGCAAAGAATATGTGATGGCATGCTTTGGCTAATGCGAGGAAATTGAGTTTCAGTTTGATATGGATGTCTCATGGAGTGGCACTATCACTGGGGGAGTTTTTGTTGTGATTCTTCAGCATGCTCTTGAAGGCGATCCTAAGAAACCAATATGAATAACTTCCAGGTACATATCATGATAAGTAAATGAGATACAGACATGAGCTACCTCAGGTGATGGTGCGTTTGGCATTGCCGTCATCATCAGAAAGCAGCATTGGTGCATTATAGCACCTGGTTCCTAACCAAGACAGAAAATAGCAGCAAATGTAAACACATCCGACAACAGCAATGGAGAGACTTATGTATCCAGTAAGGCAATGGACAGGGCTGGTTCATAATACATACATGCACACGAGCTTAGATTTCAGTGTAAGCTACAAACAGGGAATAAATCATTGTGCAATGTTAAAATTAGATAGAGAGAAGGGCAAAGATTGATTAGTAAATATAATTGGATTGTTGTCTAATTTCTCTAATGTACATCTTTAAAAATACATTGCAGTAACCTGACCTAAAACTTAGATTCTGTGTGATGTTGCTTTGTTCATTAGTGAACTTTTGGGATGCTTGCCTGAATAAATTGGGATTACATAGGACCATAAGTATGTAGTTCTTGAGAGCTAAAATTGATCCATAATTCCATGTCTACGGATGCAACAATTCAGCTTAGACATCCAATCGTAGTTAGGTTCAGGTCCAGTCTATTTCATACAGCTAGCAAAAGCAAGTGGAAGGCCTCCACCCCAGGGAACTACTTGTTTGCATGTGCTCTGACTAAACTGAACAAGATCACTTGTATCTCTGAGATGTACTACTCTTATTTTCTGCATAACAATTTTGTGACATCCATACACAAACATACCTATAGGCCAATAACCAAGCCTGATCGCCATAATCCTGTCGGAGTTGAGACGACGAACTAGCTAAACCGAGGTGGAAGACGAGGGTTTTGCCTGCGCAAACTTGCCGCAGTTTTCTGCTTTACTGATCCACCTTTTATGCGAGATTACAATGAAAGAAACGGGGCTCGTGGCCTCCGGACTGTGCGCCACTCCTCTCCACAACGTTCGTGCCATCCCACGAACAGATTAGAGGGCGCAGGACTCGGACTCGATCGCTGCCAGACGAGCTATTCCTGCGGCAACGCTAACTGACGAAACTGAAGAAACAAACACCTGAGCTATCTGAACTAACTGAATCTCTGAACTAACTGAAACTGAACAAGCAAGGTTTATTCTAACAATCTCCTCCTAAGCCTTGCTGTTCCTACCTTATTTTGACGATTCCAATCTTGCTCCTCAGCTCCTGAAACTTGATCTTGCCCAACGGCTTTGTCAAGATGTCTGCGAGCTGAAGAGCAGTGCCGATGTAGTCCACCGCGATCTTCTTCTCGTCCACACAGTCCCTGATGAAATGAAATCGCAAGTCTATGTGCTTACTGCGATCATGATGGACAGGGTTCTTGGCGAGGGCGATTGCAGATTTGTTGTCCATCTTCAGAGTGGGCACACCAGCTTCTCTCCCTATCAGATCCTTCACAAGACGAGTGAGCCACACACCATAGCACGCCGCCGCCGTGGCGGCCATGTACTCGGCCTCACAGGATGAAAGCGCCACCACTTTCTGCTTCAGGGATTGCCATGAGACCGGACTGTCACCGAGGTACCAGAGGAGACCAGTGGTGCTCTTGCGTGTGTCTGGATCGCCTCCCAGATCGTTGTCGCTGTACCCGGACAGAACAGGGCTGCCGCTCCTTCGGTAGCTGCAGCCGTAGTCGATCGTGCCGGCGATGTAGCGTAGGATGTGCTTGACCGCCGTGAGGTGCTCCGTCGTTGCTGCTTCCATGAACCTGCTCACATACCCGACGGCAAACGAGATGTCTGGTCGAGTGTGAACCAGATACCTGAGGCTGCCGACGATGCTTCTGTAGTCGCTGGCGTCCGTCGGTGGAGCCTCGCTATTCTTGCTCAGTTTGAGCCTAGGCTCCATAGGCGCGTGGCAGGGGTTGCAGTCCAGCATGTCTGCCTTCTCCAGAATCTTGCGCGCGTACGCAGCTTGGCCGAGTGTGACCCCGTGCGCGCTCTGGTGCACCTCGATGCCGAGGTAGTAGGTGAGTAGGCCCAGGTCGCTCATGCGAAACTTGGCCATCATCTCCCCCTTGAAGCTGCGGATGTCGTCGTCGCTTGATCCGGTGATGAGGAGGTCGTCGACGTACACGCCCACCAAGAGCCCGCGCCGGACGTAGACCGCGTGCTCTGAGCCGCTCCTGACAAAGCCCAGTGCAGCGAGCGTGGCGTCCAGCTTGGCATTCCAAGCCCGCGGTGCTTGTCGTAGGCCATAGAGTGCCTTCCTCAATTTCAGCACCTTGTGCTCCTCTCCTGCAACGACAAAGCCCGGTGGTTGCCGGACGTACACCTCCTCCGCCAAGTCGCCGTTGAGGAAGGCAGACTTCACATCCATGTGATGGACGTGCCAGCCTTCCTGCGCGGCGAGTGCGAGCATCAGACGCACCGAGTCCATGCGAGCAACCGGCGCGAATACCTCGTCGAAGTCAATGCCTTCCTGCTGGACGAAACCTCTTTTGCCACCAAC
The DNA here is from genome assembly GCF_003073215.2 of Triticum urartu. NCBI lineage: Eukaryota > Viridiplantae > Streptophyta > Magnoliopsida > Poales > Poaceae > Triticum > Triticum urartu. The sequence continues at coordinate 1,136,586 of NC_053027.1, forward strand.
CGCGCTTTGTACTTGGTCACCACGCCGTCCTCGTCGCGCTTGACCTTAAACACCCATTTCAGTCCAATGGAAGTGTGACCTGGGGGAAGATCAGTGAGCTCCCAGGTTTGATTCTCCTCAATCGAGCCTATTTCTTCAATCATGGCCTTTCTCCAGCTCGGCTCGTGCTCTGCTTCAGAGAACGAGGACGGCTCCTCTGCAGAGGTGAGCAGCAGCTCCTCCTCCTCATCCAAGTCTGTGTCGAACAGGTCCGACACACGCCGGAAGCGAAGAGGACCGTGGGCGTCCACGGCTGCATCATGCATCTTCGAGCATGGAGTTGGTGGTGTGACGTAGGCGATCCGTGGATTGCTCGCCGGAGATGCTGAAGTTGTTGCTGAGCTGGGCGTTGCGGGCTCGGTATGTGTTGGAGATGCTGCCGCCGCCGCTGAGCTGGGCGTCGCGGGCGCGGTGCGTGTTGGGGACGTTGCCGCCGCTACTTCTGACGCGCCGCCCGCCGTCGATACGGCTGCACTCTCTGGCTCGGGCGTCGCTCCGGCCGCACCAGAGAACTGGCGTGGCGGTGTGTTAGGCACGATCCTCCCCGCCATTGCAGGTACACGACGCACCTCGTAGTCGATGGTGAATGCGTTGGCGCCTGCCGCACGCTCCTCCGCATCCCAGTTCCAGTGTGCTCCCTCGTCGAAGACGGCGTCGCGCGTCACATGGACGCGCCCACCCACCGGATCGAAGACGCGATACGCCTTGCCGCCTTCCTCGTAACCGATGAACACCACCGGCGTCGATCTGTCGTCGAGCTTCTTCAGGTGCGGGCGCACGTTCTTGACATGTGCCACGCACCCAAAGGTGCGGAGGAAGTGCACCGCAGGACGCGTCCCATGCCAGGCCTCGTAGGGAGTCATGCCGCGCACGCTCTTCGTGGGCGCGCGGTTGAGGAGGAAAACGGCCGTGGTCACCGCTTCCCCCTAGAACTTGGCGGGCATCGCCGTCGCCTTCATCATGCTCCGCGCCATTGACACCACCGTCTAGTTGCGCCGCTCGACCATCCCGTTCTGCTGGGGTGAGTATGGGGCGGTGAGCTGCCGCTGCACGCCTCGATCGGCGCAGTACTCGCCGAACTCGACGGAGGTGAACTCCCCGCCGCGATCAGTGCGCAGCGCACGGAGCTTGCGCCCAGACTCGACCTCGACGCGCTCTTGGAAGCGACGGATCGCATCCGGCGCCGCGTCCTTGCTGCTTAGTAGTGTCAGCCACATGAACCTGGACATATCATCAACGAGGAGCAGGAAATAACGACGGCCAGAAGGAGTCGCCGGAGAGATAGGGCCACACAAATCGCGGTGTACAAGCTCCAGTGCATGCTCAGCTCGATAGTTCGCCGCGTCTGGGAACGACGCACGGCGCTGCTTGCCTGCCAGGCAGCTGTCGCAGAGCTGATCAACGTGCTCGACCGCCGGCATCCCGCGCACCATGCCCTGTCGAGCCAGCATCTGGAGGGAGTTGAAGTTCATGTGCCCGTACCTTGCATGCCACCGCCACGCCTCGTCAGTGGTCGCACGCGTCGCCAAGCACACCGGCCTGGCTAGCTGCATGTCGTATGGGTAGAGGCGATTGCGAGCTCTGGACGCGCGTGCAAACACGGTGCTGCGTCGATCACTCAGTGTGAAGATGCCGTCGGCGATCTCCGTCCTGCAACCGCTCTCGTCCAGCTTCCCGACGCTGATGATGGAGCTGCGCAGACGGGGAATGAAGTAGACTCCGGTGAGGACGCGGTGGCCTCCATTGCTGTCGGTGAAGAGGACAGACCCGCGCCCCTGAATCGCCACAACTGAACCGTCGCCGAACTTCACTGTGCCAGCGACGCGGCGGTCGAGCTCGTGGAAGCACGCCGCGCTGCCCGACATGTGGTTCGAGGCGCCGGTGTCCAAGTACCACTTGGAGTCGTACTCCTCCTCCGTGCGCCCGAGGTGAACCTCGGCGTGCTCTTCAACGAGCTCGACGTACTCGTCGACGCGCTCGCCGTCGTTGGTGATGGTGCACACCTGCGCCATGAGGAAGGTTGGATCCTCATCTTCTGCGCCTTCTGCCTGAGTGAGGTTCGCAGCCTCCTGTCGCTTCTTCTTGCGACAGTCCCGAGCCCAATGGCCGGGGATGCCACAGTATCTGCACTTGTCGTCGTCTTTTCCGTTGCCGCGTCCGCCGCGGCCACGTCCACGGCCTCTGCCACGCCGACCGTCGCCTCGCGGCGCGTTGCTGCTTGAGCCGCACCGCCCCTTGAGGCGTGCAGCCCACTCTTCCTCCGTCATCAGGAGCCGGCCGACGCCGGTCTCAGCCTGCTCGAGATCATATCTCTCCTCAGCGGCCTTGAGCCGCCCGGTGAGCTCCTCCACCCATAAATTGTCCAAATCGACGAGAGTTTCAATTGAGAGTGCGATTTGAGAGTACCTCTTGGGGACGACGGAGAGAAACTTGCGCACAACCCGCTTCTCGGGCACAGTTTCTCCGAGCTGTGCCATCTGGGCCACCATGTTTGAGATCCTCATGGCGAAATCATCGACGGTCTCGCCGTCGGCGAAGCGGATGTCGTTGTATTGCTTGGAGATGGTCGCGAGCTTAGCCTCGCGGACGCGCGCCACACCTAGACGCATCGTCTTGACAGTGTCCCACGCCTCCTTCGCCGTGGCCTTGCCGGCGAGGGTGGGCGCCATCTCCGCTGGCACCCCGCGTAGGATTGCTTCGAGCGCCAGCCGGTTGTCGCTGCGCTCCGCCGTGCCCGTCTGCACGGCGTCCCAGAGGTAGCGGCCCTCCATCATGACCCGCATGAGAACGGCCCAGTCGGTGTAGTTGGTTCGGGTCAGCTGCGGCCATGCCGCGCCGCCGATGTCGCGCGCCATCCGCGCCGTGGGTCTCTCTGCCACAGCAAGCTCGTTGCCGTCGGAGACCCGTGCCCGTGGAGTGGCCGGCGACTTGCTACCACCGAAATCGTCAGGGCCTGCCATTCCCAAGGTCAGGAACCGGCTCTGATGCCAATTGTCGGAGTTGAGACGACGAACTAGCTAAACCGAGGTGGAAGACGAGGGTTTTGCCTGCGCAAACTTGCCGCAGTTTTCTGCTTTACTGATCCACCTTTTATGCGAGATTACAATGAAAGAAACGGGGCTCGTGGCCTCCGGACTGTGCGCCACTCCTCTCCACAACGTTCGTGCCATCCCACGAACAGATTAGAGGGCGCAGGACTCGGACTCGATCGCTGCCAGACGAGCTATTCCCGCGGCAACGCTAACTGACGAAACTGAAGAAACAAACACCTGAGCTATCTGAACTAACTGAATCTCTGAACTAACTGAAACTTAACAAGCAAGGTTTATTCTAACAAATCCGCTGACAGATGCAAATTGCATTGACACAAACTGGAGCCCACGCAAGTGCCAAAAGTAGCACGTGTGTATGGCAAAGCTTCGAGAACATCCAGTATTCCCGCTGAAAGCATGAGCAGATCCATGTCCGAGCCTCCATCGCTGTAATCTGGTATCCCATTCTCATCCTTGTCTAACCTTTGTCCTCCAAAAATCAAAGTGTCCTGAACCAAAACAGAAAGAATTCGATTCATTTACTTTTAGCAACATGTAACAGAAAGCCTACTAAATCTTCCTTTGGTGGAATCTGCACTTTCATCTACCCAGAAAGGAACAATTTTGCACAATAAAGAACACAGACGTCAAGGACTAATATAAATGAAGTGAGATATTCATTCCATAAATAAGTGAAATTAACATGTCATACATATCTGCTCCTTAGTATAAGTACCTACTCCTACTTAATGCCCAACAGTACAGTCTTAGAAAAATGAAGGGAAAAGGGAATAAGTTTAGAACTGAAGTATGCTTGAAGCCCAACAGTACAGTATGTCTGAAGCCAACAATCCAATGACCCTGCATAAGAAATAATTATTGAATATTTTTTCTGACCTGATGCAGGGTCATGGGATTGTTGGCGGCTAGAAGACGGCGCAAGGTAGTTGCTCGTTGTATAAAATACACATTAAGAAGAGTCAACCCACTCATAGTTCTACAATGGCAGGGGCAAATCAAAATGGATAGAAGAATTAGTACAATCCTAAAATCTGGAATGCAAATTGCTTCTTCAAACAACTGGGCTTATTAACTCAATTATACACAGTCACACTTGCTCGGAGATTAGATAAATCACAGATGTAAGCAATATAAAGAGGCTCAAACATTAAATAAAACAGGAATGTAAGAAATATGAAGTGCAGGTCTCTGTACACCTCACACTTCTCATTTGTAGTGCACAAGTCGTCGGATGGTTCAAAGGGGGATATAATACAAAAGCAAGACAGGAATACAAGGTGCAGGTTTCTGTACACCTCACACTTATCATCTGTAGTGCACAAGTCATCGGATGGTTCAAAGAAGGATGAAATATAAAAGCAAGGCAGGTTTAGGTAACACATTCAAGTGTGATTATTAATGTATCATCACACACTACAAAATATAATTATTGACTCGATAGCCGGACCTACCTGGCATATCAAGAACAGCCTCAAATTCTGAAGAAATGGGGCATCATCCGGGGGTAAGTATGCCGATCATATCCTCACAATAGATCTGGACTTTTTCTTTTTCCAACTAAACTGATAACTTTGTGTTATCTATCAGATACGAGAGGTAGTAAGATAAGACCAAAAGTATCTCTTCTTGAATTCCATTCTCGGTAGTAACAATCTGGGAGAGAAAAACCATATCATTTATATTTCCTTGAAGTATGAAAATAATGCAGTAATGTGAAGGAAAAATTCACAGAACCTGGAGTTCTCACCTAGGTCTTAAAAAACATCTATTGCTCTCAACCTGTCCGCACCATTCTAAAACTTCCACTCTCTGCAGCAAAAACAAAAGGAAACCACCAAACTGAGTATTGCATCAACCACGAAACAATAATCTAGAAAGGTAATGGAATTGAGGACACGCCCCTACGGAAGATCCCATTTGAACAATTAAACCAGCAGCTGCAAAATTGTACATCATTAGACCCTGCTTCCTGCAAGCAATTCATCAAGCACTCCATGAGCACAAAAAAATGAATCATTAGGAGAGAGATGGAAAAGAGTGGTGGAGAGGATAAGCATACCTGTAGCAGAGCCCGCTGTCACCATTGGTGTAGGAACCTCCTCGACATCAAACCCTAGAAATGAAATAGAATGAAATTAATCAAGAGAGGAAGGAATCAGAACAAGGATCTCGCATGGGGAGGCAGAAGGCAGCGTCGTGCTCCAACGGATGGGGCTGGTAGGAGGCCGAGACGAGGTCCTCATCGGTGAGCTGGAAAAGTTGGAGACGAGCAGGATGGTTCCAGACGCGGATCGAGGTGATTCCGAAGGTGAGAGCACCTCCACGAGCGCCTCCATGGTGCAGCACATGCCGGAGCTCCACGAGCAACCGCGGCTGGCAGGGCGCGCCGGCGCTCCGTGCTCTCCTGCGGGCTTGGCTCCTTCTCCATCGCACCCCCTCTTCTCCACTTCACGTCCCTCCTCCTTCCTGGTTCTCCACTCGGCGGAGCGTCGGGAGTTGGCGAGGGCGGGGCCGAAGACGGGGGAGAAGGAGGGAGGGCGGCGGCCTAGGGGAGAGGCGGCTGCTTGGGGGAGAGGCAACGGATTGAGGAGGCGGGGATTGGGGGAGACCGGGGAAAGAGGAGGCAGCGAATTGGGGGGAAAAGAGGAGCAAGCAGGACAAAAAACGACGCCCACCCACGAGACCGACAGATGGGCCCGGCGCGGCTGAAGCGGAAGGGCTGCCGCTGGGTGCAAGAAGAACGGTAAAAAATGCCCTGCGAACCCACGATCGCTCCTGCCAACCCACGTTCTATCGCCGCTGCTTTTTTCTATCGAAACACAGGCGTGCACACACCGTGTGGCTGCGAGGCTGGCCCATCTGTCATCAACTCTGGCCTGATTACGCAGCGTACGCAAAAACGAACGCCCAGATTTTCACCACAGCGATGGAAGGTACATCGACAGTGGACACCGATGCATATTGTGCGAGCAGGATCGGTTTAAAACCACGATGGCGCTGGTTTAGCGGGTACTCTAGGAGGCTTTATATGTTCAACAAGGGAGAATGCAGCACCTCATCATAAGCGATAGCACACCATGGCCACGTCCAGCTCCCAATTCCTTTTCCGGATGCTGCTTCCAGTCCTCCTTGTAGTCATCCTTGCCGCCGCGGCCAAAGGGCAGCGCCCGGATTGCCGCGACAAGTGCGGCAACATCAGCATCCCCTTCCCGTTCGGCATATCAGTCGAGGTCTTCTGCGTATGGATTTCTCTAGAACGCCGTTCGCTGTGTCATCCAAGCGTAATGTTCTCCAGGGCGTCGGCTGGGTAGTTGACGCTCGTTTGAGTTACGAACCTTACTTCTCGGCGGCGGCGGCGGACGGGTTCCCTTGCAGTGTACCAAAGAGCAACTACCTGGATAGGCCGGCCGGGACGAACGGGTCGTGCGTGGCCTCGCAGAGCTGCTGCATGGCCCCCTTCCCGCCTGACAACGGCCCCAACGAAATTATCACCTTATCGGTGCAAGGAAATGACAAGAATAGGTGGTGGGAAACCTACCCGTGCAAGAGAAGAAGAAGATGAAGGAATTCTACAAAAATAATGGCGGCCCTCTAATAGAGAAGGCAACAGGCATTAAAATTTTCAAAAAGGGGGAGCTCGAGCCAATTTTAAAGAATAGCAACATAATTGGAAAAGGTGGATTTGGTGAAGTTTACAGGGGTCTTCTTAATAATAAAGAAGTTGCAATAAAGAAGCCAATTAATGGTAGCGTGCGAGAGAATAAACAAGTTGCAAACGAAGTCATCATCCAATCTCAAGTCATCCACAAGAACATTGTTAGGCTCATTGGTTGTTGCCTTGAAGTTCAAGCCCCCCTGCTGGTCTACGAGTTTATCTCCCAAGGTAGACTCCATGACATTCTTCACAACAACAATAACAAGGTGGCTCTCAACCTGGATTCACGTTTAAGTATTGCTGCACAGTCAGCGGATGGTCTAGCCTATATGCACTCACAAGCAAACACTAGAATTCTGCACGGTGATGTCAAACCAGCAAATATACTCTTGGATGAGAACTTTGCACCCAAAATTTTAGACTTTGGCATATCTAGGTTGCTTGCAATAGATAAACAACACACTGCATCAACCATCGGTGACGTGAATTATATGGATCCAGTATATCTACAACAAGGCCTACTCACCGAAAAAAGTGATGTCTACAGTTTTGGAGTTGTGATCCTGGAGCTTATTAGCAGGAGGAAGGCCATACATTCTGATAACAATAGCTTGGTAAAGTGTTTCCTTGAAGCGCATAAGGAAGAGAAGAAAGCGACAGAGTTTTTTGACGAGGAAATTGCAATTGCAGAAGATTTATAGCTTCTTGATAGTCTAGCAGGTATGGCCGTGCAATGCCTTAGCCTTGATGTAGATCAAAGATCCACGATGACGGAGGTAGCTGAGCAGCTACACAAACTGAGTAGGTCTCGTAATGTGTAAGATGTTTGTCACTATGCTACATTTGACAAAACCCTCCGTTGGTTCCGTTAAAAAATTGTAACTGCGCTTCTATGGTGGCCGAATGCTCGGACGCTGCATTTGTACTTGTGATTCTAAGGTTTTGTAACCATATGTGTCAAAGCACTTCATTTTTACCAAATATGTAACCATGCAAAACTATTGGCTCCAAACAACATGTTTTTTCAAAAGAGAGTGCACACGACATTCATAATATTGGTTCACGGAAATGATAGTCATCTCTGTTTTTCAGCGCAATATCTCGGCTGCTGCAGTACAGAGAGGGTTCGGTTTTGTAAATCCATGTCGTTACACACACAATGCAATAAAATATCAAACATACGACAGCTTACTTATTCAGGTAGCTAATACCAACATAACTGCTTCTTCAATTTCCTCTGAGATATGCATCTCTGATGCCATGTAAGTTCGCAACCACCTCTTGCATGTTGGTGCGTTCATGCGGAGAAGGCTTCGTGCAAGAAAGGCCAACGTTTAGCATAGATAGCAGAGAGCGTACACCTTTTTCCTTCAAGGCTGTTGGAGTTTCTTGGCAAAGCTCCAACTCTTGTACGAGCTGAGGATCGACAATCTCCATTACCCTATCAGGGAAGCTGATCTCTGTTAACTTCACAATGCTCAGTCCATCCTTAAACATGTCATCAGTTGGCCTTCTCCGAAGGAATATTTCGAGAAGGACGACACCAAAGCTGTAAACATCCGCGGCAGTTGAAACTTGACCACCCCCTGCGTATTCTACAGAATGAATGAATAACAAAAGGAGTTAATTTCGCTTTAACACATATGCAGAAAAGCTAAAGCAACACGAGATATAAAAAAGGCCATTACCTGGAGCAGCATATCCGATCGTTCCCATTAGTCCAACCGAAGAAGAGCTTGGGTTAGCAAGAGATGACATCGCGGAACCAACTTTGAATCTTACTAAGCCAAAGTCTCCAACATGAGCTGTCATATTGTCATCCAATAGAATGTTGCTAGGCTTCAGATCACAATGAACCATTGTTCCTTGGTTGTTATGGTGTAGGTACTCCATTGCATCCGCTACATCCACCACGATGCTCATCCTTTGACTCATTGTAAGAAGGTCCAAATCTGAAGAGCCTTCATAGTCTATAGTTGAATATAATAGATTATGTAAGTCTCCTCGTGGCATGAACTCATACACCAGGGCCTTGAAATCATTACCAGTAGAATCAATGCTTGAGCACGCAGTTAGGATAGGGACCAGATTACGATGCCGCACATTTCTCAACACATTACATTCTGCAATGAAGCTCTTGTGTGCTCCTCTTGTCTCTAAGTTGAAGACTTTTATGGCAACCTCAATTTCATCTTCAACTAGTTTTCCTCGATATACAGAACTGTATCTCCCGCAGCCAATTAAGTTGCGCGTTGAGAATCCCGCTGTCGCTCTGGCTAGATCACTAAAAGAAATCTTGGGAAATTTTGTAGCAAATGGTGGTACAGATATAGATTTGCTCTTGTGCTTTCCTCTCCATATCAATATGCCAAATATGACCATAGCAAGTAAAACCATACTGGTTATTGGGATAACTACTTTGAGCACTAAAGATTCATTGTTTCTACTTGAATTTGAAGGCGTAACAACGCATGCTTGCATGTGTAACTCTGATGGCCCACCACACAGTCCCTGGTTCCCCTCAATACGAATGGCAGTTGCATTCTTGAATATCCCTTTTGCTGGAACCTCGCCTTGAAGATGGTTGAATGACAAATCTAGTTTCTCAAGATGTTGTAGGTTGCCAAGAGATAGTGGTATTGATCCAGTTATGTTATTGCTAGAACAGTTCAAAAATTTGAGGCTGGTTATGTGGTCTAATGAAGAGGGAATACTGCCACCGAAAATATTTGAGTCTAACTTAATGTCTTCTAAACTTTCACAATCACCCAGAGTTTTGGGAATATCACCGGATAGTTTGTTTGATGAAAGTACCAAATGTACGAGTTGTTTGGCATTGCCAATGTCGGTAGGAAGTTGTCCATCTAGATTGTTGAAAGAAAAATCAATCTGAAATATTGTTGGGATTTTAAAGATCTCTAATGGAACCCTACCATGAAGATTGTTGTTGGAAATGTCCAAATTTTGAAGCGTCGAAAAGTTTCCAAAGCTTGCTGGTATGTGACCAATGAACTGGTTCGAGGATAGATAGAGCTCTCCCAATTGAGACAAGTTTGACAAGGATGACGGAATGACCCCCGTAAAGAAGTTTCCTTCTAAACCTAATTGCTGCAAAATCTTGACAGATCCAATCCACTCTGGAACCACACCTGTAAATTGATTCATCCCCAATGTTAGAATAAACAAGTTGCGAAGGTTTGCTATGCCGGAAGGAAAATCCCCTGATAGTTGATTTTCTGCCAAGTATATCTCCTGGAGTTGATTCGAAAGGTTACCTAATGAATTTGGTACATGCCCCGATAGGCGATTCCGACTAACGGAGAACATCTGTAGGTCCGTGGAATTGCCTAAGCTGTCCAAAAACTCCCATTCTTCCCTGCTATGTGCTTGGAGTTGATTCTTTTCAAGATTCAACGACGAGAGCTGGGTAAGTTTGCCAATAGTGGTGGGCACCAACCCGGTGAAGTTGTTACCTGAAAAATCAACATCGTATAGATTGGAAGCATTACTTAATGAACTAGGAATGTGCCCGCCTAGAAAGATGTTGCCACCCAAAAAAAGTGTCTGGAGATTGTGGAGAGCGGTACAGAGATTTGGTGGCAGATCTCCACTTAAACCGTTGAGACCAAGGTCAAGGTCAATGAGAGTAGAAAGATTCAAGATGGCTTGTGGAAAACTGCCTGCCAGTTGATTGCCACCTGCATACAGGTACTGCAAGCTGGGCAGATCTGCAAACTCACTTGGGATATTTCCTTTGATTTGATTATTCAGGCAGCTAATGGTGGTTAGTGTTGTTATATTGACAACAGAAGCTGGGATGGTGCCAGTAAGGTTATTAGTCCCAACACGCAGCACCTGAAGGACAGGAGGCAACTCAGTAGGAAATTGGCCAACTAGATGGTTGTGTGAAACATCCAGCACCCTGAGCTTTGAGCAGTTTGCAAAACTCGGTATCCTTCCTTGTAGCATGTTATTTCTCAAGCGGAGGGTTTGGAGACAACGCAGGTGACCGAGGGAGGGTGGAATCTCCCCGGTGAGTGTGTTTTCCACCAGGGCTAGAGAATGCAGGAACGATAGGTTCCCAAGTGAAGGAGATATCTGTCCTACCAAACCTCGACTTGTAAGGTTTAGAGAACTGACACGATGTGGCAGAGTCTTCACCCTGCACAAGACACCTTCCCAATTACAGAAGTGGATGCTATTGTTCCAGGACATGAAGGCCTGGTGTGGATCCAGACTGATTGCATCCTTGAACTGAAGCAGCGATAGCCGATCTGTCTCATTTGCATATAAGGATCTGCCACTGACGACATAATGTGCACTGTAAGCTACCAATACCAATAGAAGTAGCTGCCCGACTGTCGTAGCTTCCATTGCCGATAGCTATGTGTGTTAGTCGAATTAGATCAATCTTCAGTGTTCTCTATGTATGCATAAATAAAGACGAGGAGAATTTCAAAGTCAGTAACTAATATATTTTTCATCATTGTTCATCGACCGTGTTGTCAAATAAAATCACGTCGCAGTCATGCGAGCTCACCGTCTCCTATAGGAGTCACATCGCGCACCGGTGCTTAATTTTGGCCTGGCTCATCGCGCACAATCACCTTTTTCCAACCATGTCCAGCTGCACATTGAATCTTCGATATCCTCTTTCTATGCATACATACATAAGAACACAGAGAATTTTAAAATTGTTGATAAGTATATGTCACACTCCAGATAGATATTCATCAATACATGCATGGATCAGTTTTAAAAAAATGCATGCATGGATCGTGCTGTATGAATTACCTAGGGATTATTTCTTCTCCTTCTTCTTCTTCCGTGCGTATACTCTAGCGCTTGCTTTCCTGGCCGGAACAGAAGAGCTAGCTAGCTACCGGCGCCGAAGGGCAGAGAGAGGAGCGAGAACAATGCATGTGTGTGTGTGCAGGTTTGCTGTGTGGAGTGTTTGCCTCACCTCCACCATGGCGGCCTTGATTTATAGGAACGATGTCGACACATGTTTGGTGGGTCTTTGTCGTTTGATTTACTAAGCAGTTCCATAGTGGTCTTATGAGTGTAGTGCGTGGCCAACAATCGGTAGTGCTGGGAGCACTAATGTGGTCAGGTTAATGCATTTGCGCCTTCCACACCGATGGAAAAGGCTTCTTAGTTGGGTTGGGTCAGTTCCCACTTGTAGGGGTAAAAATCAATGAATGGAACATATGTCCCGATTTCCCACTATCCATGTCTGGTTTTGACTTCTACGCACCAGATTCTGACCCCGACTGAACATTCTAGCATGTAGAGATGTTTTCGCGAATACGCCAAAGCTTGCGTATGATTTCATTGATACAAGGAAATAGAATTTAGTACAATGGAATGCAACACATGGCACAAACACAGGAAGGCGTGGACATGACATCCGGAGCAGAGAGACAAAGGATGCTCGGCCCAAACAGAGGATACAACACAACAAAATTCACCAATCCTGAAACTAGAGGGGCATGCCGAACTAGCATTACATCTAACATCTCCAAAAGCAACACCGGGGACGCTGCGAGCAAGCAAGATAGCACCAACAAGAAGGTGAACGATGCTGTGATGCTGCCACCATCTGATCCGAAGTACCAGATCTAGGGTTTCCCCCCGTGCTTGTAGTGGGGCATGAATCAAAGCCATGGCAACGCCTCCAAGAAGGGGAATGACACCCGCGAGTGTTGCCGCTGCCAGCAACGACATGCTGTGCAGAGCTTTCGCTCTGGCCTGAGTCCACGCGAGGTCACTGGTTGAGCCCGCCGCCACAGAAGGAACGGGTGGGGTTGTGCCTGCTACCGGAGGGTGGCACCGGGCACCGCCGGGAACGCAAGCTTTGGATCTGGCTCAAGGTGGAGGCATGGAGGTGGACGGGGTCGAGGAGGCGGCGAGGCAAAGAGAGACGTTGTGGGGAACACGACAGCGGCCGACGACACCGACAATCCAGGATCCGGGGCGGTACGCAAATCTTAGCAACTGGGATCGAAGCCGCTGGGATGTCCACGAGACGAAGAAGCTGGAGAGAATGCAACAATCTGATCGTCGAGGTCGGAGCCACGCCGGCAGAGGGCACCGACAAGCCAAGGATGCTGGAAGATTCAGATCCAGGGCCACCGGGATCGGAGTAGCGCCGACAAAGAATCCGCCGCGCGCCCTCGTGCGCCTGCCATGTCACAAGACCAGCTCGCCGCTAATGGCAGCTGCCGGTGGGGAAGTAACCACCATCAACTCACAAAGCCACCGTGCCGGAGCCTTCACCGTAGCTCGGGAACAGGCACTGCAACCCATGCCAGAGTAGCAGAGGTGGATGTAGTGGCCGAAGGGAACCGCCCTGTGCCACGCCAAGACCGGATCTGGGGGAGGGGTGGAGGGATGCGCCGCAGCCGAGAGGGTCGCATAACAGGAAGGGCCAGGAACACTGGAGCTACCACTGGTACTGCCGCCCCGGTAGCAAGGACGCCGGAGTGGTAGACCGAATGACATATCTGCGGGGAGGGCCGAAGCCACTTCGACAAAGCCAGAGTCGTGACCAGGACCTAGGCAGACGTGACCGCAGCCGCCAGCCGCTCGGGCTACAGGACCGTTGTGTCGCCCGACAAATCAGCAGGGAAGGGCTGAAGCAGAGGCTGCCGACGATGGAACCCGGGTCGAGGGAGGAGCGGGAGAGGAGGAAGCCGAGCAGGTGCACCCCGCCACCACCTCCCTTGGGGGCCGAACAGGCTTCTTAACCGGTCCCCTCTTCGCGAGGAGAATGGAGGGGATGGGAGGGGGGCGACGCGTTTTGTTTCTTCGCGAACGGTAATCATCCTAGCATGTAGAGATTGAACAGAACAGAACGTCTGAAATGATGTGATATGGTATAACGGAAACTTGTGATGTGGATTGCGTCTGTTTTATTCTGCAAAGTTACAGGTAAATTTGACGAATGTCAATTTGGAAGGGGCACTGGTGACACGTGTGACGAAAGGCTAGAAACACGTACGCAGTTGGGGTTTACATCCTGCAGAATAAGGGATAAATTACGGAGATTTTTTTTTTTGAAATGGAACACTTGTTTTCCATCTATTACACTGCAGAATTAGAGACCTTTTACGGTACATCAAGATAATTTGAACCGTTCATTTTTGTGGTTAGAGGGCCCAGATTTGCCAACACCACTGCAGATTTTCCGTAGTATATTGAATACTTGAGGGCATTTTCGGTAGTTTATCAATCATATAGGCAGATTCAGGCAAGCAGATTCATGTGTGCATATGTCAGTCGGAATCGATCTAGCGAACGGAAGCGATCAACCTGCGGGCTGCTGTGTACGTGCACGTTCAACCTACATACGTGTACCTGATTGCGTCGTACAGCTTGGGGCAGGAACAGTCAGCTTACTTCATCCTCCTCGTCACCGCGCCGGAAGTAATCCAAGATAGCCTGGTACAGCTCGTCAAGAAGACGAGCCAGTCATATCCCCTGACACGCCGCAAGGTAGTCCACCTCGCACAAAGAAGTGGCGACAACTTTATGCCTGATCGACTGCTAGCTGGCTAGCCTCATAATAGGTAAACTGTATAATTGCGGGTACACCTAGACAACAGGGTAGAGGTAGGGCCCGAGCACAGCCACTGCACGCCGAACGCCGGTGGGTTGACACCAAGCAGCATGGTAATCACATCCTGGTCGGCGTTTGCGGTGCTCCTCCTGGATGAAGGAGAATGGCTATTGTTAACCCATGTGATTTGAAAACGGAATCGATAACGCCCGAACGTGTTAGATTTTGGCAAATCGCCCCGAACGCTGCATCTGCCATACGATACCTTAGCACGAATCACGGAATAGATCCAGTGGCACGTCATCCTTTTCGATCGTTCGGGCTGTAGCCCCAACGCCCGAACGCTCGAGCACTTCTCTCCCTTATCCTCTCACTCCACCACACTAGCCTTTCCCCATTCTCCTTATCCACTCCTCTCCTGGCTGCTCCCCGGGCCAGCAGCAGCCGTCGACGGGGAGCGCAGCTCGCCTTGTGTCGCGGCAGAGCAGGCGGCGAAACAGCCGGAGGATGATGAAGCTGGTGGAGGCGCGATGTGACGTCAGCGGTGCGTGGTGGCTCGCCGAGGACGATGAAGCGAGTGGAGGCGGCGACTCCCAGGCCAGCGCAGATCAGCGGGGCTCCGACGCCGTGGGAGTTCGTTCCGACGGGGCGCCTGAGGATATGGCTCAGACGGAGGTGGTGCGGCGCGAGCACTCGGCGACTGGGGCACGGCGCGGATGCAGAGCGTGGTTGCGCCTGGAGTGCGAGGAAGCTGGCGGGGGCAGCGGCGCTGAGGCCCGCTAGACTCCGGTGCATATGGCCCTTGGTCGCCGCCATCCGCTGGTCTCTTCGTCCGGCGAATCGACGCCGGATTTGTAGGGTCCAACGGCGCGGGGTGGCTCTGGTGACCTTGCGCAAGGACGGCGCGCGTGGGGAAGACAACCACCATGGCCAACCTAGTAGCGTCCCTGGGGCTCGGGAATCACGATGGGGTTCGAACTACGCGGCCCGTGACGAGGCGGCCGTCGGCGCCAGAGATCGACTCCCCTGGTCAACGTCTCCTTCCTACGAGGGTATGCATATACTGTTGCCTCTACTCTGCTAACGCCATCCTTACATGGAAACCTGCATAAATCATGCTTATTAAGACTAAATTGTGAGTGTTGCTTTACTGGACAAGAAGAGATTATTCTTCAGAGAATTATGGCGTTTCTTTTGGTTTGTAACCATCATCAATAACACATGGGCAACTATTCAGTAATCTGTGTACCTTACCCTACTTCCTCCTTTTTGCACTTGCACTGATATGTGGATTCCTCAAATTTTGAAGCAGCCTGAACGTTACCATCAGATTCTAATTCACTTTGCATGTCTCAAATTCTGTTGTATTTTTTCCTAGCTGATTTCCGAGTCAAGTTGTGATAAAGTAGTTAGCTTAGCTATGTACTGAAGTTTGTTTAGTTTGGTGTGTACCCGAGGTTCTGCTTAAAATAGTTACCATTGTATTAGACATATATTTGACATCTTATTTAGCAAGATATTCCTCGAGAATAGACACAGTTTCCATCTTGTCAACTACAACTCCTACGTACATTTTTTGCCTCCAAAATCGCCATGTCTCACTATACATTTTTTCTTAAATTTGCCCTCTCACTGTAAAACTTTCCTTAAATTTTCTTGGAAGATGGCAAATATACTTATCGAATCATTGCAAATTTTAGTTCTCGTATCATGAAAATACAATATTTGCTTGCCATGGCAACTTTTGATTTTTGGATCATGGCGCATTTTTACTGTTTTCTACCATGACAGTTTTTTGGTAGACCATGGAAACAAATCTTATACTTTTTGCCATGTAAGCATCAAACATTTAGTTAATTGATCATGGCAAATTTAGTTAACACATCATAACAAACTTGCTTCCTGGAAGATGGCAAATATAGTTATCGTATCATGGCAAATTTAGTTCTCGGATCATGGCAAATTAATTGCTTTCTTGCCATGGCAACTTTTGATTTTTTTGAAATTGTCGTTGTAATTCTTTAAATTGTCAAAAACAACACAAAATAGCAAATATTGCCATGGCAAGTTTTGCTAAATATTTTACCTTTATTAACATGGCTAGTTTACCTAAATCCCCATGGCAATTTTTTTAACTTTTATTGCCATGGCAAGTTACTATTTATTTGCCATGGCAAATTTACCTTTTATTAGCATGGCAAATTTATCTAAATCCCCATGGCAATATCTAAGTTTTATTGCCATGGCAAGTTTTTACTATTTATTTGACTTTTATTAACATGGCAAATTTACCTAAATCCCCATGGAAATATCAAACTATTATTGCCATTGCAAGTTTTACTATTTATTTGCCATGGATAATATACCTTCATTAACATGGCAAATTTACCTAAATCCCCATGGCAATATTTAACTTTTATTGCCCTGGCAAATTTTACTTTTTATTTGCTATGGTTAATTTACCTTTATTAACATGGAAAATTTACCTAAATTCCCATGGCAAATTTTAACTTTTATTGCCATGGCAAGATTTACTATTCATTTGATCTTTGTTAACATGGCAGCTTTTACTTTTATTTTTGCGTGCCAATTATTAATTTTTCTACACCATGGCAAAATTAACCTTTTTATTGCCATGGCAAATTTACCTTTTATTTCCCATAAAAAATTTATTTAATTTACATGGCAATTTTAATTTTTGTCACTCATGGCAAACATACTTCTATGCAGCATGGTAAGTTTTACTTTTATTTTGCCATGGCAAAAATACTTAGAAAACACGGCAATTATTACTAAACAATAGATGATGCATTATTTGTTTTGTGCTTCGGCAAATTTAGATAGTAAAAATAGCACACAAATTTTTAATCCATATTTTTCTTGAAATTATGGTACAGATGCAAACTGCCATGATTTTTTTCCTTTTTGTGCCATTGCATATTTTTTTCTTGCCATCATGGTATAGATGCAAAATTTGTTTATAAAGATGATGGCAATTTTTGGGTTGAAACCATTGGGATTCTTTTAGTAGTATCTTGTTTTCCATTTTTCTATCTATCATGACATTTTTTTTTTGACTTTTTCAGTGATGGCAAATTCATATGCATCCACACTGCACATTTGCCATGTTTTTTATGGGTAAACAACAAAAATTGCCATGGCAAATTCATACATTTTGACATCTTTGCAAATAAGATCTTTCTGGTTCATTCATATTATAGCGGAAGAGTTCTCATTGTTCATTCATATTATTTTATTTTTGCAGCATTTTGTGACTTTTTTTCATTGCATGGAAAAATCTAGCCTTTATTTAGTCACATCCAATAGTGTGTTTTTTTTGTCACAGTAAAAATTGGCACAATCTGGGCTTTTTTTCCCCCATCAAAAAGGCCTCTAGGCCCCCGAGGTAGGGTGTTCGGGCTGGGTGATTCTCGTCCCGAACGCATGCGTTAGGTCGATGCCTTCCACGGGACCGAACGAATCGTTCGATCTGGGGCTCTCCCAGACCGAACGTTCGGCAGTTATCGAGGTCCTTTGAAAAATATATTAGGATGTACCAGTTTTGACATTTTTGGAAAAAGAAAACCCGATGCCTTTCCGAAACCCAACCCTAAATGCCGTGCTATTTTTCAACCTAAAATCTAAAAAATGGCCGGCCGCCAACTAACCAAAACGAGCGGCCGGCTCCTAGCCGCACGATTTCGCTCGAAACCGCTGTGCGTGTGCGCCAGGCGGCACCTGGTCGGGGCGCTCCCATGTACGGTGCGGACACGACTGGCGTTTAGTGGGAGGCGAAAACCACTCGCGTCCGCACTCGTCGCTATCCGCTCGCGTCCCCATCCCCATCCCCCTCGCATTTGTCGCCGCCCCCGCCCCAACTTGCGCCGGCCGCCGCCGCCGCCGCCGACCCACCTCGCATCGACCGATGCGGCCCACGGCGGCCGCGGCAGCTCGGCTGCCACGCCTCCACGCCTCCACGCCGCCGTCTCCCCGTCCGCCACCTCGCCTTCTCCTCTGAATCGAGCCATCGGTCCTCTGCCACGGCGCTCCCCCTCGCCTCGTTAATTACTCACGGAAGGTGTCTTCCCTATCCACGATGCTTCAGCAAGCACTCACTCTATGGTACGTGTCTTGCTTCTATGGAATTTAGTGAGAAAAAATTGAGCCCATCCATGGAGCTATGGAATCTGAAGTGGGAGATGCGGTCCTGAGTTCTATTCTCCATCTGAGTTCGAGGAACTGAAGAAATTTCAAGGAGAATGAAGCCTATGCGTGTGGGTGGTCGCTGCTGTGTTCTCATTCATGGAGTTGTGCGTGTGCACTACTGCTTCCAGCCCCATCCTCTGTGGAGGCTTGCTGCCGCCAGGTATGGTTTTCTCCTGAGTGGTTGGTCCGCTGAATACCAAAGGCTTCTAGTTCTTGTAAGTAAGATTCAGTGAAGATTAGTTGGTATAATTAGTAGTGCCACTTGATTTTGGTTGATGTTGATCTCATCTGGTTGAATCAATGAAAAACAATTGAAGTTCTAAAGATTTTTTGTCACTGATGGTATGATTTTAGGATCCTACTTTTTCAAACTCCATGGATTTGTATTAGATGCAACTTGATTCATCTATTTCTTGCTTAGACTACATTTGTCGTTACGACCGCTCTCGTTGGAACTGCTACTCGGATCATTAGAGCTCAATTCTGTTCAGTACCTCTTTTTTATTGAAAAATATGCAATGCTAAAATCAGTTGACTGTTTTTTAATTTCATTTTTCAGTTGCACACGCTCATTCGTCAGTTGGCTGCATTTGCAGGATAGTTGCACACTTGCACGCTCTAGATCATTTAGTTGGCAGGCCATTTTTTTGCCATGATATGTAAATGGTACACTGCGTCTGCATCACGCAGTTACGATTTTGTTTTTTCTGGTGTGGTATCCCCGGCCAAGTGTTCGTCCAGTTTTTTCAAAGATCACGTGGTGTTTTTTAGTGGAATTTCATGTGCATCACTTGCCCTCCTTATGCTTTTTCCATCTCATATGCGTGTTTTTGGGTTTGTTGCAGTGAAAATGGTTGTAGAAGGGAGATAATTGTGGCCGTGGAGGAGAGGTAAATTTCACGTTTTTTTTCTTCGTGATATGCATGTTTAGGTGTTCATTATAGTTTTCAAAAAGGCGTTTTGGGGATAGATTTGGTGTGGCCAGGTGTTGCGCGGGAGAACCACCACATCGGAGTCGAGCAACCGCCATCTTCAATCCCCATCTCCGGTGAACTTTTCCGCTCAACCCCTGCCTCTAACCAGCTACTCTCCTCCATCCCCGTCCCGGTCATGGAGTCGGAGCAGCAATATGCTAGCTGCACGTCGACTACCAGATAGTTGTCCATCGACTGCTAGACAGTTGGCCGGGATAGAAAAAGTTGCATATCTTACAGCTAGTGGTAGTTAGAGCGGTGAAAACCCCACATCCGACTACTAGGCGGTGGTCGAGGTCTGACTGACAGATCCACGCCTTTTTTCCTTTATTTTTTCTACACAAAGAAACCTGGGATATGATTTTTTACACGGTTGCACAAGAACCAACTAGGTGTTGGCATCCTGAACTTTTATAGTTGCATAAGAATCAATTAGGAGTTGGTATCCTCAACTTTTCAAATAGTTGCACAACAATATCATACGAGTTGGCATCCTCGACTTTCATAGTTGCACCAGAACCATTTGGGAGTTGGCAGTCTTAACTTTTTAAATAGTCCCACAACAATATCACATGAGTTGGCATTATCTACTTAGTTGGCTTTTTTACTTAGTCAGGTTTGTGCAGTTTGCCACAGGGGGGCCGAGGTTTGTGCTTCTGTGTGAGGGTGTTTGTTGGGAGGTGGGAGTTTTGCCCGAGATTTGAGCGATCTTTATGTGCATTTTTTGGGTGGTTTTCATGGGGTGCGACGAGTTGATTATGTTGTTTACACAAACATTTATGCGCACTGGTCTACTTGAATTAAACTAATTGGCTAGTCAGGCTTGTGCAGTTGCACAAGAGTTTATACTTAGTTGGTTTGATTGACTTGTTATTTTTCAGTTGCCAACTTCATATTAAGAGTAGCCATTTTTTTCTGCCCATGTGCAACATTGTTAATACAAGTTGCACAAGGGAACCTAATTACTCACATATAGTATCCAACTAGTTGACATCCTCAGCCTTTTATGTAACTGCGTTGACATCCTCAGCATTTTTTTATCTAGAAGCCTGACCTGAATGTGCAATTTTGCTGGTCATAAAAGCAGAGCAGACATTTTTTATGGCTTCATGAACTGCAATGCAAAGCTGGATTTTCATACAGTTGTGATTAGTACTTTTTCTGCAGAACTCAGTGCATCTAGTATTTTCAACAGCATCAACATCATTTTTATAAACTCGGTTTTTGGTTTGGTGACGGTGTGATGATTTGTTGTCTCGTCATGCAAGTGCGGAATAAGTATTTTCTGACTTGGTATCCTCAAGATTTCTAGTTGCACAAGAGCATCCATTTAGTTGGCATCCTCAGCATTTCTAGTTTCAAGGAACAGTATACAACTAGTTGACATCCTCAGCCTTTCTAGTTGCACAAGAGTATATAATTTAGTCCTATCTCCAAAAAATTTGAGGGTTGCCCAAGAGTATCTTTGGCACCCTTAGACTTTATACTTGCACAGTAGTATGCAATAAGTTGGCATCCTCAGCAATTCTAGTTGCACAATACTTTCTAACTAGTTGACATACTCAAGACTTTTTCTAGTTGCACAAGAGTATCTATTTAGTTGGCATCCTCAGCATTTCTAGTTGCACAATAAACATAATACTGTGTTGGCATCCTAACCTTTTTAATCCAGATTTCTGAAGAAGAACAAATTTTTTTATGCAGTGTTAACTAATCACCTTTTTTCACCTTCAGGATATTGTGCAGGGGGATGAGGGTAATGAAGGAGATAATACAGAACGATAGTCACAAGCTGGTAGGATAAGGGCATCACCTGGGAGGTTGGTGACGTTGAACAATAAGTTGAGCCCATTACAAAAGTCTCACCTCTGCCAGAAGCTGTTTTGGAAGTGGAACAATAAGTTGTGCATTGGAGGTTGGTGTCTCTTGCATAGTTTGTACTAAATAGGTTGCACAGATACAACCCAGTAATTGGTTTATTCCTTTTTCTCACATTTTTTTCTTGTTTTCAGTGATGTA
This sequence comes from Triticum urartu, assembly GCF_003073215.2. Classification (NCBI taxonomy): domain Eukaryota; kingdom Viridiplantae; phylum Streptophyta; class Magnoliopsida; order Poales; family Poaceae; genus Triticum; species Triticum urartu. The sequence continues at coordinate 1,158,093 of NC_053027.1, forward strand.
CAGGTTCTTTTGGCCAAAGAGTCTGATCTAGATTTGCTGCACATGATTCAAGCTACAATTATTGTACACTACTATTTGGGAAGTAGAAATAAGATTCTGATGTCAGGAAATAGATTTTCATCTTTTTTATGTTTTACTTTTAGTATATAGAACACCATTCCCGCTACTGCTATTTGTGTGAGACAAGACTATTGTACTCTCGTTTATACTATTGTTTCTTTGTGCTTCTTCTGGTTTGGATTCATGTTTTAGTTGCACATATTTACAGCAAAAGTTGGCTTTGGATTCATGTTTAGTTGCACAAATATATGTATATTTTTGAACAGACATCATACATCCATGTCGGTGTGTGTTGGTTGCACACATTTACAGCAAAAGTTGGCTTTTAAAATCCATGATTAGTTTGCACATCTCTTTTCTAGTCTTGGCTGTTTGGTTGCACACATAGCAGGAAAGGTTGGTTCTGGATCCATGTTTTAGTTGGCACAAATATAGGCTTCTATTTGCACACATGGCATAAAAAGGTTTTTCCGCAAACACACTATGCAAGATTCATTTGATTTTTGACAACCAAATACATGAGTTCTTGCCAAAGTTGCACAGTTCTGACACTTTTATATTTCCAGTTGCACAGTGCCTCCTCATAGTTGGATGCTACAACTGGGTTAGTTGCACAAGAAAAGGTTTAGAGTTGCATAATCTGTTGAGTTGGCACACAGCACTCATTCAGTTGGCTATCTTATTTGGCTTAGTTGCACGAAAGCAACCTACTGGTTGCACAGTTTTTCCTCAAACACACTATGCACGATTCATTTGATTTTTGACAACCAAATATACAAGTCAAAGATGTGTGCAAGGAAATCACTACAAGGAGCAAGATATACAAAAGAGAATCTCGAAGAAGATGGGCAAGTCTTCTCACCTCTGGATCCTAAAGGTAGGTTTTCTTTTTCGTCCCTCCTCTCTTCTGATCTGGCTTTTTCTGGTCTTCTCTCTGATTTCTAAGCCCTCTTCTCTTCTCTTGTTCTTTTGTTCTGGCGATGAAGGTCCTGCAAACTGGGCAGGTCCTTCTTTCGTGAGGAAGAAGAAGATCCTGCCTGGTCTTTGATCTGCTTTTTTATTGTCTTTTTTTGTGATCTCTAAGCCTCTTCTCTTCTCTTATTTGTTCCTGGGAGCCGCCATGTTGTCCTTCTCTCCTAGCGATGAAGGATTCTGCAACCTGGGCAGATCCTTCTTTCGTGAGGAAGAAGAAGATAGCCAGGGCGCAGTTGGTGGGCGGGGCATGGTTTGGCGAGGAGGGTGCACGTGATCCCGCGGCCAGCTGGCGGGCGGGGCAGTTGCCTTTTTCGCTCCGACGGGCGGGGACCAGGTGGACCATTTGGGCGGGCGGCGGGCGGTTCCCTTTTTCGTTCGGGCGGGCGGGACCAGGTGGACCACGTGGGCGAGCGGGGGACTGTTTCCTCTTTCGCTCGAGGGGGGACCAGGTGGTTTCCTTTTTCGGGTGGCCGCTGGCTAGCGATCCTAGGGCGACCGGCCGCCCACTAGACACGTCCTTTTTTCAATTAACTCATGGTTTGTGCCAGGAAGTTTCTTTGCCGGTCTTTCCTCGTTTGTGCCCCAGAGGTACTGGCCCACATCGATGGCATGGCCTCATCTTTATGTATGACTGCCAACGACACTTTGGTTCTTTACGAGACTAAAGACCTCTATCACGTCAGACAACCTACCTCATGTATGTAGAAATAGTGTTTAAACACGGCTCTTGTTTCCAGGCACGACCAGAACCTCAAAATAGTATTCCGGGTTGGTTGATTACTCCGAGTGGCCAATTAACAGTCTCAATCTACAAGTGCCACTAGTGGATTACTTGTCCAACTAGCGGTTGCTGCCTGCCGCGTCTTCTGCTCCCTGGATTTAGCATCTTTCAGTTTCGGGAGATGGCATTTGGCCGTATATTCCAGCCCTAATTTTACCCTCTATTTGAATTACGTATCAACAGGTGTGGTCAGGATGAAAGATGATGCGATGAGGTCTAAGAGGAGGGGGAGATCACAAGGTGAGGGGATTCCCAGTCCAACCGACCCGAAAATGACATGAAGCTAGCTAGCTAGCAGACAATGACTGTACGATGGAGAAAACATCGCAATTATACATTTTTGGGAGCATGCGCATGTACATGCTTTGAAGATGATTTAAAAGAGATAAACGGTGCCCCCCGCTCGGGCGACTCGGGGGCTCTTCCTCCCTCCCGCGTCTCAGGGGTGGCGGGGCCCCAACATGCGTCGAGGTGCGGCCGATCTAGAAGCGACGACGTTGGCTTCGACGGCGGCGGTGGTCGGCCCTGCCTTGGGCCACGGGCGGCGGCTGGCCTGGATCGGGCGGCGGCGTGATGCGGTCTTCGGCGGCATGTCATCTGGCTTTAGATCGGCGGCGGCGTCGAGGGCCTGGTGGACTACATGGCAGCACCCATGGCAGATCTGTTCTGGCTGGTGTAGCCAGTGGTGGTTGTCATCTTCTTTGTCGGCGGTGGCTGCCAGAAGCTTGGTGATCGGATCTCGAGATCCATCATCTAGTCTCGGCTGCGAGTTGGGGAGACATGGTTGCCGGTGAAAACCAAGCCGATGGCAAGCGATGGCGGCGTTCTACGCCGTTACCTTGATGAAGGCATCATCGTGTAACTATTGTCGACCCACTCGTGCTGCTCCGGGGGAAACCCTAGGATCTGGTGTTCCAGGTCGGACGATGACGGTACTGCGGTGTCGTTTCTCTCTTGGGAGCATCGTTTATGGAGGAGCGCTGGAAGTCAGAGGCAGAAGGTGGAGCGGCTTCATCTTGCACGGAGCTTCGGTGGAGATGTCAAGTCATGCCTGACCGACAGGTGCCACGCTTTGTCATGCCTGGTCGGCAGGTGCTACGCACGACGGATCTTCCAAGGACTTCAAGATGTGTCGGCTGGTGGTACTTGGCAGCATAGCGTTGAGGTGTATCAGTGGCGACTGCGATGTGCCCAGCTGTTTGCGCGCAAGGAAGAGGTGTCGTTGGGCGCCGTGGTGGCGTCGACGATAGCTAGACCAAGCAAGGTTGATGCATCAGTACAGTTCTGAAGATGGAGCAGTGGCAGTTGGCGGCGGCGGCCTCTGAGAGCACGCTGGACCAGTGTGTGCCTCAGACCAGGCAAGTGGCTAGGTTGGAGTCTCAGGTCTTAGATGTTAGGCTTGGCTACGATGTCTGTTTGGTATTAGGCCCAGGCTATCTGTGCCCCTTCATCAACTGGATAATTTGTTGCTTAGAAGGCGGCTTTAGTCTTACTGTTGTATAACTTTGTAAGGTCTTGTGAGAATAATTAATAAAGTGACCGTATGCATCGCCCAGATACAGAAACCGGAGGCCATCCTCCTTTTCTAAAGAAAAAACGGTGATTATTATATAATTAAAGCGATATGAGACAAACGTTGAAAAGTCATCTACATAGTACATTACTTCCATGGTGGAAATCTGTCGATCAAATTTTGTTTGTCTTACCACGTATTACAACTGAAAACACAGATGTAATTTCCAACCTGTGATTTCAAAGATTATCCAAAAGAACGTTCAGACTAGTAGCTAGTGTATGCAGATGTACCCTCGAACCAAATCGAATGGCTCAAGAGATGACGGCGACGTCTGAGAATTCAAGGCTCGTTTACTTGGTTGAATATGTCCGGTTGTAACTGGTTTCCACATGTATGCATGCTGCCTTTGACAGGACTGGCGGAGGAAGGCCGAACAGATCAACTGTCCGGCTCCTTTGCCCGAAAACCCAGCGGATGTTTGCGTAGCGAAGCTGCTGGTCCCGGCACCGTACGAGGTGCCGGAGAAGAAGGCCAAGAAGATGGCCACGGGAACTCGGAAGAGTTCCCGGCGCATGGTGGAGTCGGATTCATCATCCGATGACTCCGAGGCGCACATCTCCCGTGAAAACGAGGAGGAAAGAGAAGTTTCTTCCCCAGCGGGGGAAGAAAAGAAAATGAAGGCCTCCCCAACGGGGGAGGCCGGAGGGTCCAAGAAAGGAAGGACCCTTCCTCCGGACTACTCCACCAACACCGACGACGACGATGAGGAGTGGCCATCCAGGGCCAAGCCCCTGGCTAAATCGTAAGTATTCGGACACCAGAATGACTCATGGCGTTCCTTTATTGCACCAGAATGACTCTGACGCCGAATATAATCATGCAGTCCGCTCAAACCCCGGCTCGACGTTTCGTCGAGCAGCTCCCTGGATTCGTCGGATATGAATTCGCTTCCGACCGCTACCTCCCCCCGCCCTACGGACGACACCGAAGTGTTGTCCCAGGAGGCTCCAAGCCAGGAGGAGGTGGTCCTGGAGGCGCCGCGAGGCGACCTCCCGGACTCCAGGAGTCAAGGGGACAAAACCCCTACGGGCCCCAAGTCCGGCTCCAGGCCGGATACCGCACCGGAATCTTCAAAGGTTCCGGAATCCGGCAGGCGCCCCCCTAGTAAGAAGGGCAAGCCTACGACTCCGGTGACCTCCGCCCAACCGGAGGCACCGGATAATTTGCTGGAGGTGCTTAACGGCACCTCCATCGACGAGGAGCACCGCACTGTTATGAGTGCGGTGATTCAGATGGTTCAGTCCGCCAAGAGCGGGCTGACTGAAGCCTGTGCCAGCCTTCTAACAGGCTTTGAGGTATGTATTAAGATATGTAAAAATATTACCGCATAGACAGTAGCCCCTGATGCTCTGTTTGGCTTTCGGAAAGAAAAGCCGAATAGAGGATCTAATAACATTCGCAGGAGTCTAACAAAAGTAAGTCAATATGCGTATGCAGGCTGCGCTGCTGACCTCTGCCGCATTGACTGCGGAGGTCGATGCTTTGAAGCAGAGCCTCGAGCGGTCCGAGAACGAGCTCGGCCTTGCCAAGAAGCAGCTCGAGGACAAGGAAGGTAAGTGATACCTTATTTAAATATATAAAAGGTGCGATTGCAGAAAATAACAGGATCAACGTGGCTATTGTAGGGGCCACAACTGAGCTGACAACCCTTAAGCAAGCGCTGTCCGAGGCCGAAAAGAAGGCGGCCATGGAGCATACCGAGCGGGAGAAACAGGAGGCGCGGGTTGGCGAGGTGCAGTGAGAGCTCCAGGCTCTCATGAAAAAACATGAGAGTTTGGAGCTTGACTCGAAGACGCGAGAGTCTGAGCTCGCGGCGGCCATTGAAAGTGCGAAGTCTGCCAAGGCCGAAGCCCAGAAGGCCCTTCAGGAGGTTGAGGCGATGAAGAAGATAGCAGCGGGTAAGGCATTCCTTATGCAAAGCAAGCATGTGAAGGTGAATTACTTGTTACTTACCCGAGTCCGGAGCTCTCCAGGAGCATTCGCAGATTTGCCCTGTAGCGTGTCAGATGCCGCCGCCTTCTACCGAGCCGAGGAGGGGAGCTCGACGGAGAAGGTGTTCTGGTCTCAGTATGCTGAGGCCGGACACCCGGTGCCCTTGAGCGACCAGCTGAAGCAGCTGGTCGAGCTCCACAAGGTGGCCGAACAGGCCATGAAGGGCCTCATAGTTCGGCTGTGGCCTGAAGATGCTCAGCCTGGGAGCTACTTCGGGCTGGTGAGGCGGCTGGTGGATGCCTGTCCACGGCTTGAAGTAATCAAGCGCTTCGTTTGCATCGAGGGTGCCCGTAGCGCGCTTGCCCGTGCTAAAGTGCACTGGGGCAGGATGGATGCGGAGAAGCTTGTGAAGGACGGGCCACCGCAGGGCAAGGAGCATCGCCTTGTGGCGGGCGAATGTCCCATGGATGTAATATTGGAGAAAATTCGGATTTGTGATCCTGTGCGCTGAAAACTTGTTCATATGCGCTAAGCAACACTTTTTGAATTTAAAATATTACCTTCTGTGCGGCCGTTTATAAAATTTTGAGAGTTGGCGAGTCGTCGGCTTCTGCCCCCATGCCACGAGTGCTGGGGTGTTCGGGATAAACTTGAGCCCTCTTTTTCCCATTCTTGGGTCCTTCGAGGGAGGCGCTCAACACAACGAACAAGGCAATCGGACTATAATGCTTGAACACTCTCACTTAGCCATAGAATTCTATAATTTTAAATTTCGGCGAAGCCCCTAGTATTCGGAAGACCGAGTTCGGGGCGCTATCCACGCCTAGGCCGGACAAAGCCGACTCCTCGCTCTAAGCGGCATAAGTCTTTAAGGACTCGAAAACCTCTCGAACAGCGACCAGCTCTCGCCCTATCATGACGGTCAGTTTTAGCTTTCTCTACTGAGGTGCTCGACCCAGCTCAACTGGGGCACAATCGCAGTAGTTCTCCTAGCGCTACCTTATTTGATATAACGGAACGTAAGGTACCAAAACATAGGAGCCGGTCAAACCCAACTATTGACCCAAGACATTATTCGGAGCCGATGCATATAATGCTATAAGTTCGGGGTGCCGCACTTGTGAAAGTGTTCGGACTTATGACACCATATTTTGGGGTACTTAAGCCCCTGGTGTATTTAGCCGTACCAAAGTGTACGGGTGCAGCATGTCATTAATGAACATATATATGTAAAAAAGAAAGGAGAATGCAATAATAGACAAAAGCTATGCATTGTTTATTGAAAAGAGGCTGCGGTAAAAGCAGAATGATACAAATAGTGCAATAAGCAAAAGATGGGACTATTTGACATGTCCTTTCCAGGGGCGAGCTGCGGAATGATATGCAAAACAGGTATACTGCTCGTTATAGAGACCACCTGGACATTTTGACGTAGCTTTCTGCCTCCCTGGCTGTTGCATCGTGTGTTCGGCGATTCTAATGCCGGACAGGGCTTCTGGAGAACGGAGTCCTGAAAGTAAGAGAAAAAAAAGAATGACCCAACCGGGAAGCCCCTAGTGCGGTTGAGCCGCATTGTGGGCATGCCGTGGTCGTGCCCCTCCCCCTATGCCCATGGTATTTCCAGAGCGTAATTATGTACGCGTAGTACTGGTTTTGCAATTTCGAGAGGGCTGGGGTTGGGGCCGCATTGCTACGCTTGCTCGGAACGTGCTAGGCGGTCCTGTTGTAGGTTACTCCGGGCGCGCTTGACGGTGTCCGGATGTTTAATAGCCGGACCGGAGAATTGCCTTGAAAGGCTACTTTGTACTTCCGCCGCGAGAGCCGCCGTATGCTCCTCCGTTCGGAGAGAGCGTTCGGTGTTTCCATTGACCGTAATGACTCCTCGAGGGCCTGGCATCTTGAGCTTGAGGTATGCGTAGTGCGGCACCGCATTGAACTTTGCAAATGCGGTTCGTCCGAGCAGTGCGTGATAGCCGCTGCGGAACAGGATTATGTCGAAGATTAACTCCTCGCTTCGGAAATTATTCGGGGATCTGAAGACCACTTCAAGTGTAACTGAGCCTGTACAGTTGGCCTCTACACCTGGTATGACGCCTTTAAAGGTCGTTTTGGTGGGTTTGATCCTTGAGGGATCTATTCCCATTTTCCGCACTGTATCCTGATAAAGCAGGTTCAGGCTGCTGCCGCCATCCATAAGGACTCTAGTGAGGTGAAATCCGTCAATGATTGGGTCTAGAACCAATGCGGCGAATCCGCCATGGCGGATGCTAGTGGGGTGGTCCCTTCGATTGAAAGTGATCGGGCAGGAGGACCATGGGTTGAACTTTGGGGCGACTGGCTCCAACGCATATACGTCCCTGAGTGCACGCTTCCGCTCCCTTTTGGGGATGTGGGTTGCGTATATCATGTACATCGTCCACACTTGTGGGGGAAAGCCCTTCTGTCCTCTATTGTTCAGCGGCCGGGGCTCCTCCTCGTCATCGCTATGTAGCCCCTTGTCATTGTTTTCGGCATTTAACTTGCCTGCCTATTTGAACACCCAACAATCCCTGTTGGTGTGGTTGGCTGGTTGTTTGGGGGTGCCATGTATCTGGCACGAGCGATCGAGTATTCGGTGCAAATTGGACGGGCCCTGAGTATTTCTTTTGAACGGCTTTTTCCGCTGACCGGGTTTGGAGTCTCTGAATCCGGCATTGACTGTCGTATCCTCAGCATTATTGCCGTTAATGCGGCGCTTGTGCTTGTTGCGACGCGACCTGCCATTGCTGTCCTTGGTATCCGAATTACCAGGGCTCTTGGTCATGTTGTTACTACGAGCTAGCCAGCTGTCCTCTCCCGCGCAAAAGCGGGTCATGAGTGTTGTGAGGGCTGCCATGGATTTCGGCTTTTCCTGTCCTAGGTGCCGGGCAAGCCACTCGTCGGGGATGTTATGTTTGAAGGCTGCAAGGGCCTCTGCATCCGGATAGTCGACGATTTGATTTTTATTGGTTAGGAACCGTGTCCAGAATTTTCTAGACGATTCCTCTGGCTGCTGAATTATGTGGCTGAGGTCATCGGCGTCTGGGGGTCGCAGATAGGTGCCCTGAAAGTTGTCGAGGAATGCGGCTTCCAGGTCTTCCCAACAACCAATTGACTCTGCTGGCAAGCTGTTAAGCCAATGCCGAGCTGGTCCGCTTGAGTGGGAGGTATTTGATGGTGTGTAGATCATCACCGTGGGCCATGTGGATGTGAAGGAGGTAGTCCTCAATCCATACCGCAGGATCTGTTGTGCCATCGTATGATTCGATGTTTACGGGTTTGAAACCCTCGGGGATTTGATGATCCATTACTTCATCTGTGAAGCATAGTGGGTGTGCGGCGCCTCTGTACTGGGCTATATCACGACGCAGCTCAAATGAGCTTTGTCTACTTTGTTCGGCCCGACCGGTATTGCTGTATCCGGCATGACGGATATCATCACGTGTCGTGGGGCGCCCGCGCGATCCGTAGATCGATCTTGTTTGCCTTGCCTTGTCCTCCAATATATCTCGCAGGTCTGGCGCATTTCCCCGTGCCTTGGTACTTTTCGAGCGACGCTGGGGTGCGGCTTGAGTGGAGGGCCGAGAGGCCTCTCTGTCGCGGCCACGAGGTGGCCGGTCGGCCGCATCATGCGCTGGTGATGTAGGTTTGGGTGCTTCCTCCTCTAATCGGGGTAGCGGCCTACGTTTTGGGTAGATCTTGGAGGGGCGTTCGAGTTCATACTCTTCGGCCGCAAGGACTTCAGTCCATCTGTCAGCTAGCATGTCTTGGTCAGCTCTAAGCTGTTGCTGCTTTTTCTTGAGGCTGCTTGCTATGGCCATAAGCCTGCGTTTGAAACGCTCTTGTTTGACGGGATCCTCGGGCACGATAAATTCATCGTCGTCGAGGCTTGCCTCGTCTTCGGAGGGAGGCATGTAATTATCGTCCTCTACCTCTCTGTCTGCCGCTCTATCATGAGGGCTGGCTTCTCCATCCTCCCATGCTGAATCCTGCTGGAGGAGGTTGTCTTCGGCACTGTCCGGGGTGTTATTGTCTCCCGTGCCGGAATCACCGTTGGTGGTATTAGGATCTTTTACTCCTCAACCTTTACTCTGGGACTCTGATCTCTCCTCTATTCGGGTTAAATGATTTTGCTAACTCTAACACTAGGTTCTCGTAACTATTTCTCCCGGAGAGCCCTCATTCTAGAAGATCACCTGCTTCGTCAGAAGATTCTGAGGATATCCCTCGATATTTTCCCGAGACCCTTCTGCTAATCGCCTTTACAATTGACTGCCGCCGATATATCCCTATGGATATCTGCATGCACTTTTCATTCTTATGATCATTTCTCGTCGCTCTTGTTGTTACAAGATGCCTTGAACTATTCTCTGTTGTCCCGAGAATCCTTTGAGTTTACTATCTTGCAGTTTTATTTCGCATGAAAACACTTATGGTTTTTTTCCTCAGGATCCGTTCTTCTAAATTGTTCATGTGTCTCACAAAATTCTTCGGAATACTTTTCGATCTTTCGAAAATCCTCTGCAGCCTATTATTCTTGAAATTCTTGCCTGCTTTCATTATGGTTAATTCCATGTGACTTGTAGTCCTTGATAACATCCCTTGTCTTAGTCATTTTGAGCCTATTGATTCAATGTGCATACACACGCAGTCATCAGGTTATCCTTTTTAAAATTATCTTTCCGACTTAGACGTCATTCCGGACATGAGTTGGTTCTCGGCAATTCAATCCTTTATTGATTGTCCAACTAAGTGTTTTCAAATTATCCATCCTTGATCAGATTGTCTGCTTCTGATCCTTCGTTTTAGAAACCATAGTTTCTTTCTATTTAAGCATCAGACTAATCAGGTGATTCTTGAATCTGATGCCTCTGTATTCTTTCTTCCTCTTAGTGAGTAACGATACTCACATCAACTCCATTGTGGATCGCCCGATCCATTGTTGGATTGTTATCCGAGAGCGTCCTTCATATTCAATCACCTTGTGACTTCTTCCCCTGATACGTAGTGCCTTTGGTAAATTGTATCCTCTGCTTGGCCAACCATGCTCTGATTTTGAGCTTGTGTATTTACTTTTGAAACTTGTGATATATGTTACTAGGATGCCCGATGGGTTGAACCTATGCCTTCCCCTAATCCGTGAGAACCCGAAAGTTTTCACAAGTCATACCTTCCGGTGTTCTACCAGATAAAATTCCAACACTACAGTTTTATCAAAGCGAGAGGTTAATGATATGATATGCATTAAAGAAGTAGGAGTCGACCTTGAACTTTGTGTTCATGCCCATGAAAATGATGTAGACTGTCTCGGAAGCTTCTTGCAAAATGATTATCCAGCTGTATGATTCTTTCGGTATTCTTGAAATTGATTCCTTACAGTTATGGTTCCGACCATGCTGTCCTGATCTGATATATCTGATGAGAATTCATTCCAGTGCCTCGTCTATTTTTGGCCAGGTTGAAGTATCTACTGTCACAGGTCAATGACCCGGTTCTACGTTTATCATGTTCTACCTTCGGGTATTACCCCCTGGTATCTCGAAGATGTCTTGCCATTGCACCACATCTTACTAACTTTGTTGAAGTAATGTCTTTCCTTGTCGTAATCACTCTACGGGTTCTGGGCTGTTGTCAATTGAGGACACCGACTAGTGAAATTATTCCGCACTACAAATCAAATACCCCTGGTATTTTTACTGGGAAATTCTGAACCCAATCCGGTCATTCCTAGACTATCGGCTACATCCTGGTCTTGCTATCTTTAACTGTGCTACCTCTTCCTTCTCTGGTGCACGAATTCTTTAGTGTGTGGGCATGACTTACGTCGAGCTTTCAACATCATGTTGCTTGTCTTGAAAGGCAACTTTGGTCCCGAGATTGCATCTTATAACTTGCCACTTCGTCATTTCCTTGCTTGTTGCCATTGTTGATTGATTGCATCCTCTTAAATCCTCCCGGCAAATGTGTCGGATCACCTTGAACACTTTGACTTCTTCCGAGATGTCAACTGTGTTCATGATGAGAAATACCCTCCTTGCCCTCGACGATTTTTTTTATATCGACAACACCCTTGACTTCCTTTCATCGCGAATGTGCCCACATTATGAATACAACTTTCTCTCCAGCTAGTGTTGTGTTCTGCCTTGAAGTATTACTGTCTTTTATGTCAAGAATGTTGTGGGGATTGCTCCACCTCTTAGAAATTCTTGGTATGATGATATTTCTCACCATCACCATTCTTCCTTGGTCCCCGTGTTGTTTTTAACTGGGATACTGATATGCTAACCTTGTTGCTTGAGTTCTGTACTTCTAGCAAACCTATTGCTTTGAAGTTAACGATCGACAGTTCGTTCTTAGACTGTTGGTTATTGAATCGTCACTCTAACATTGATCTTGCTGCCTAAGGTCATATTTCAGGCACACCTTTCAACTAATGATTGATGTTGTATGTTTTCCTCGAGCATACAACATTATATCATTTGAATTAACAAGTGTCATCTTCTTGTTCACATTATTGTGGAAATCCATCCGCTTGGAATTCTCGATGAATTGTCGCTGAGCCCATCAGCCGCCTCCTCATCCTCTCCTTGGTTTAATGATGAACTATTGTTTCTGGAACCCGCTCCCATAGTTCATTTCCAGAGAACCTTGCAATGTCATTTCATCGATTTGTGTTGCACCTTTTCTTCTCGGACATCCTGAGTCTGAGGTATCACGAGACCAATTGGATATGATGGTTGGGACAACTTTCCAGGAGTTATGATGTTGGTCCTTTGATGACCCGGTAATATGATGTCATGCCTAGCACGCTGGCTGGAGGACCTATCATTATAATTTCTTTTGCAAGGATAACCATTCTTCCTGGAGGAAATTGTAGGACTTATTTTTATAAGTTGCTCCTGATGAATCATTTGTGTATCCAAAGTCCGGCCCTTGATTGAAACACCATATCATTGCTACCTCGAAGTATGACTATGATACCCCACTCATCAACAAGAACATTGGGGGCGCGATGCTAAATGTTTCTTGGTCAGTTATCCAAACACCGTTGTATGCGTAACATCTTGATTAATCCTTGCCTCTTTATCTGAATGGTTGGGTACTTGCTCTCCTACCCTATATGCCATGTTCTGCTTGTCCATGGGAAGGATATACTCATAATAATTCTGTGTAATCACAATTTTCCTTTCCATTGTTCTGTTTAATCTGATAATCGTGTTTTCATTTCCATTCTTTTGTTTAACCTTTCCTGTAATGTGACCTAACTGAGCAGAGATAATTCCCTGCTTAGCTAAGCACCTTGTTGTTCCACTCTGTGTGTAAGACACTGTTACTATTGTTGATGACATTCCGGCAACCACCGATGGGTGAGAACTTTGCCAATTGGTTCGCCTCGTTCAACGAGTAGGAAAATGGTTCTCTTCGTTCCCTGTCCTTGGTACCGACATTATTGCTGACATAGCTGACAAGCTATCCACTAACATGCCTCCCTGTCGCGGCTGTGCAAGATGTCACCACCCTTCCTACTTTCAACCAACATGGTGGGCCCATAACCCACAGTTCCACAGGATCAAAACCTGACTCTCCTGTACATCCCTGTTCTCCAAGATTGTTCCTCGCACATGGCTTCATATGTAGATCACGAGCCACCTTCCTTGAGATCTATTCTGGCATCTGATGCAATATTATTTCCCTGTTGCTTTGAACCTCTTATAACACAATGATTTAGGCATCGAACGATTTACTGCCCGTTTGAAACTTCTCATGGTACCTTCTTACCATGCTCTCGATATTTTCTGAAGTTCCTACTCGAGAGATACTTTCTGCCACCTTCCTTGCGTTCACTAGTGCAGAACCGGGCAATAGCACCGGTTCGTAAGGCCCTTTAGTGCCGGTTTAGGAACCGGCACTAAAGTTTCGGCACTAAAGGCCCCCCCCCTTTAGTACCGGTTCAGCACGAACCGGTGCTAAAGGGGATCCACGTGGCATGAGCCAGCTCCGGGGGCCGGGAGCCCTTTAGTACCGGTTGGTAACACCAACCGGTACTAAATGGTTGTGGGGTTTTTGGTTTTATGATTTCTTATTCATTTAATTTTGTGTTTTCCATTTTAATTATTTTTCGTTTGCTGGTATTTTACGGTACTACACATTGTACACGTTATGCATATATATATATATATATATATATATATATATATAAATAGAATTTCTAGTAGAACCAATCATATATATATCATCAATGTCTCACAAACCACCATATTAATTTACACATACACACATGTATAGCTATATACAATTTCTCCTACATATGCATGTTGCCTTCGGAGCCAGTGGCATTAGCCTAATTGGTGCCTTCGGAGCACGATGACAATTGGAAGTGGTTCATGAGGGCGGTAGCGGGTAATAGTATTCTCCCTTCGGATTTATGACCTGGTCGAGCAAAAATCCCGCTATTTCCTCTTGAAGTGCTTCTACGCGCTCCGTTTCTAGGAGCTTGTCCCGCACCTCTGTGAACTGTGAAGAAGGAGATCAATATGCATGTGTATTAGTTGTGTGACTAGATATCGATAATGGTGTAAAAATTGTGAATAGTGTTCTGACAAGCGTACCCATTCCTGTCTTTGAGATCTGCTCCTTTCGGACGCCATCATGCGAATGTTCTCGCAAACTCAGAATGCACACAGATCAGTCCCCTGCGCCTGCTTCAGGGCCTTTATTACGAGAATGGAATTTAATTTGATCAGATAATAATTAATCAAGCATGATAATTAAAGAGATGGCAGCTAGCTAGCTAGCTAGTACTACTTAATTACTTACCTTGGATCGAAACCATTTCAGCTTTGGTTTCCATTCGCCTTCCGTGACGCTGATGAACCTTGCCCAAGCCCTGCCTGCCGACAAAGAAAATGAATAAAGGGGTTATTAAATAGTTCATATCATGAAATGACGAACTAAATGGGCCGAGATATATAGTTAATAATGATTGAAATTACCTGTTGACTATCCCAAACAAGATGTTATAGTCACTATTTGCTTTGAGTAGCGAGTCCAGTATTTCAACTGTTCCGGCGTCAACTTTAATGATACACAAGATCCGGTGAAATCTGCATGCACACACGTTTGCATGTCTTAATTAAGCGGGCATATGTAAGCAAAAACATGTAGCTAGCTAGTAGGCAAAAACAGAGAATTTGTAGTACAAGAAAGTGTGACTCACTGGAAGTTGTAAGGAAGTAGTATATCTTCATTATATTTGAGGCGCTTCAAGAACTCTAGCATGCTGTCCTCTACCTGCTTTTCATAATACTTGTTCATTTTCCATGTGTATTCATTAACGGTGTTTGGGTCAATGAACCCAATGCCATAGCGTCCACCTTTTCTCATTTCATACATCTTCATCCTGCATAATACCACAGAAAAGAATATAGTGAGGATAATTACAGGTAATGATTGATCAAAAGGATCACTACAGCTAGCTTGAGACTTAAATTACAGAAAGAAATCACTTACAGACAACAGCAACTGACGATAGATTTGTCGAGTGCGTCTTGATTATATAACTGAAACAGTTCAGAATACTCAACGGCCACAGCTTTCTCATGGTAGTAATCATCCTTCTTGACATCCACCATGAGGGACTCTCGATTGGATCTCTTGGTAATGTCCATGTACCATTGATGCAATTCATACATTCTCGTTGGGAGCTTGTTGACATCTTCTGGCTTGACCAAAGGTTGGCCCCGGACATATTTCCGTTTTATTTCCTCCTCTGTAATCCCAGGCATGTCCTCGATCTCGAGGAGTTGTCCAACAGTGATCTTGAGTTCTTCAGCCTGCATTATATGCTCCTGGGTTATTACCACATCGCCCACCTCAGGAACGTAAACTGTTTGGCCACAATAATATTGGGTGCGCGTACTGTCACGTGTTGTTGGCGGCACAACAAGCGGGGGGATCGATTGCGCCGCCTGTTTTCCCAGCTGGGCAACGGTTTTCCCGCATTTTTGACAGCTGCTTGTTGTTTGCTCGAGCTCGAGCTCGCCTCCTTCTGTAGACGTCGTCGATGTAACTTCCTGATGTGGCGCTCATAGTCTGAGTCAACAGGCTTAGGAGCTGGTGGTTGAGCCATACGAATGAAGTGGTCAACTACTTCCACAGGCACTTTCTCCCTTGGCGGCGGTGGCGGTTTCGGTCCAAAATGGGCGTCGACTTCTTCCTGCACTATGGCATTGGTTTGCTCCTCGGTCCTGTCGTAAGCCCTCACAGGAAGAGGAGTAGTGAGGTTTGGACCATATTTATATCGCTTGCCTCCACCTGTACTTCCTGTACTATGACCTCGACTCATACCGCTACGCACCATAGCTGCGGGGTGTCTCTTCTGCGATTGCTGAGGCGGCGGAGACGGCTGACGGGGCTGAGTTGGACAAGGAGGAGTGGCCTGAAGCTGTGCCGGACTTGAAGTGGCCTGAGGTTGTGCCGGACTTGGAGGAGGAGTGGACGTCTGACGCTGTGTCGGACTTGAAGGAGGAGTGGCCTGACACTTTGCGGACTTGGAGGAGGAGGAGTGGCCTCACGCGTTGGTGGACTTGGAGGAGCGGGAGTCTGCTGACTCGGTGGCGGACTTCGACGAGGAGTCGGGTGACGCGGTGTCGGTGGCCTTCGAAAGATGATGCAATCCTTTCTCCATAGGATGACACGATGTATGGCCTCTCCCAATGTGTGCTCGTCGTCACCTCCAGGAATGTCAAGCTGTAGCTCCGAATATGGGTCCACCACCTCATCAACCAAGACACGAGCATAGCCCGCTGGAATCGGGTTGCAATGGAAGGTTGCCTCGGGGGAATTTGAAAAAGCAACGTCGTCCGCCACCTTCATGGATACGTTCTTCACTTTGAAGTGTAGCTCGCAGTTAGTGTTCTCCGTGATGTCATCCACGGGGTATCTATCCAGCACTACTGCGTCGCCCGGGGCGGAACCCACGCTGCTTCTCGGCATGGATGGGGCGGTGGTATCCAATGCTGGATCATCTGCTAGCTGCTGCAGATGCTGAGACCCCCTTTGCTGGCTAAGTGAGTCGATCTGCTCCTGCTACCGCTGGAATTTAGCTGCCAATTCCGCTTGACTTGCTTCTAGGCCTTGAAGGCGTTCATAGTCCCGCTTCCTCTGCTCCTCCTCCATCTTCCTCTTCTTCTCCTCCGCAATCTTCTTTCTCGCACGGGTTCTGTAGTCGGCGTTCCAGTCCGAAAACCCCTCATACCACGGAAGAACGCCCTTGCCTCGTGTTCTTCCCGGGTGTTCAGGATTTCCCAGGGCACGCGTAAGCTCGTCGTTCTCTCTGTTGGGCTGGAACACCCCCGATCGAGCCTCTTCTATTGCAACAAGTAGCGCATCGTCGGCTCCGTTCAGACATGCCTTCGTTGAAACATTGCCTGTCTACGGGTCCAACTCCCCCCCATGCGCATAGAACCAAGTCCTGCACCTGGGGGGCCAGCTCTTAGTAACTGGAGTGACACTTGCATCCTCCATCTCTTTCTCAGACTTATCCCACTTAGTCATTGCCACCGCGTAGCCACCTGGCCCCAGCTTATGGAACTTATCCTTTTTGTCGGCATTCTTCTTGTTTATTCTCGACCGTTCCTTAGCTAATTCTGAATCCTTGAATTTCACGAAATCGTCCCAATGGGCACTTTGATTCTCTAGTATCCCCTCGAATACTGGAGTCTTCCTTCCTCCCTTGACGTACTTCTCCCACGTCATTCTCTTGTGGTTCTTGAATGCAACCGCCATCTTCCTAAAAGCAGCGTCCTTGACTTTCCGCACATCTGCTTCTATGAAATTATCTGGTAGGGTGAAATGTTCCATGAGAGTATCCCAAAGCAGTTTTTTTATTCTCGTCGACAAAAGTAACATCTGGACGTGGATTAGCTGGCTTTCTCCATTCTTGAAGGGAGATCGGGAGTTGGTCCTTCACAAGAACTCCGCACTGACGAACGAACTTGTCCTCCTTCAACTTTTTGTTCGGGCCTCGTTTCTTCCTTTTGCCTAAAGATTTCCTCGATCCGGATGGCTGAAAGAAGAAAGATCGATTCGTTAATATATCTTCAACTCATTTAAAACATGCGATGATCACCAGATTCCTGCTTATATAAATATATATACCTCGTCGATGTTTGTTGTTTCAGGATCAACATGTTCTTCGTCGTAGTTCATGACTTCATCTTCTCGGTCGTCGCGATCGAATATCATATCACCCTCTCCGGTGTTGTTTAGAAATTTGGAGCCGTCAAAACCTTCTTCATTCTGATCATCATCTGGCCCGCGTATGATATCGAACATGGTCTGTTCTCTCTCTCTCTCTCTGTCGGTATTGTCCGCCATAGCTTTTATTTAACTATGCCAAAAGAAATATAAAACAATTTAGTATAATCTCGAATAATAGATATAATCTCGAATACATCGTCTCGAATAATAGATATAATCTCGAATACATCGTCTTGAATAATAGATTTAATCTCGAATACGTCGTCTCGAATAATAGATATAATCTCGAATACATCGTCTCAAATAATATATATAATCTTGAATAAATCATCTCGAATATTATATATCGAATACATCACTAGCTAGCTA
Source organism: Triticum urartu (assembly GCF_003073215.2). Classification (NCBI taxonomy): domain Eukaryota; kingdom Viridiplantae; phylum Streptophyta; class Magnoliopsida; order Poales; family Poaceae; genus Triticum; species Triticum urartu. The sequence goes on from NC_053027.1 coordinate 1,176,065, forward strand.
GCTAATAAAGATCGAATACTAGAGAGTAATCTAGGCGGTGGACAACCAAAGTGAAGGAACCATCACTGGATCATAGCTCGGGTGATCTCCCCAAAGAACCTGCCAGGTATTGGAGAACCTGACGTCCATAGCAGCCATGTAGCGATGGACGTGCTCATCCTCCTCCCTGACACGGTGACGTACCACCTCCAGCGGGGCCGGCTCCCTCCGCACCGAAAGTGGCCCATGCGAATGCCACCAAAGGAGATGAGGGTCGACGACGGGACCCAGGGCTGGGTTCCTCACCAAGCGTCGCGCCCCTGAAGGTAGCACCTCCCAGTGCCAGCCCGGCGGAGCCCAGTCCCGGACATGGGTCCTCTGAAGCAGGACGTCGTCGCGAACGGGTCGACGGCGAGGATGCGGGCCAGGCATCGTCGACAACAAATACTATATGCAAATGTAACACTAATTATGCTATCAATGCATATGTCAAAATTCTATATGCTATTTCATACTAATTAAGCATCTAACACTAAAAACAGAAAAAACAACTTCTATACATCCATTAAAAAACAGAAAAACAACATTATATAAAAAATTCCATACTAATTAAACACTAATTATATCCATCTAACATGCATTCATACATATATACTAGTGAAAAAATAATAATTTGAAAAATCTAAACTAATTAAACATACAAAATACGTATATACTAATTAACTTAATTAAGGAAATGTGCGTGTGTGTGTGTGTGTTCATGCTTGTGTGTGTGTGTATGGGCTCGGGGAGGGGCGGCGGCCACCGGGGGCGAGGGATCGGAGTGGGGTTAGAGGGGGAGAGCTCACAGCGGGGCGACGGCGACGGCGAGGCGACGGCCCGGTGCGTGACGGGGCGGCGACGCGGGGACGGCGTGACGGGGACGGGCCTGGGGCGGCGACGGAGACGAGGGCGGCGACGGCAACGAGGGCGGCGACGGGGACAGGGCGGCGACGGGGATGAGGGCGGCGACGAGGATGGGGGCGGCGACGGCAACGGCGCGCGACGGGGGCGTAGGACGGGGGCGGCGTCGATCGATCGGGAAGAAACAGAGGGGCAGAATGAAATTTTTCAAAGTGTTGTATATATAGAAGGCACCTTTAGTACCAGTTGGAGCCACCAACCGGTACTAAAGGTCTGTTTTGGCTAGCCCAAGCGGCGGGAAGCGACCCCCTTTAGTACCGGGTGGTGGCTCCAACCGGTACTAAAGGCCCCCCCTTTAGTACCGGTTGGTGCCACGACCCGGTACTAAAGGGTGTGCGCTGCCAGGCGAGGGGCGCAGAATTTAGTCCCACCTCGCTAGCCGAAGGGCGCTCACACCTGCTTATAAGCCCCGCCGCCGCTGCTGTCTCGAGCTCCTCTCTAAAGCAGGCCTTCTGGGCCTACCTCTGCTACTCTGCCCTGTGGGGCCTATTGGGCTTGCGGGCCTGCATCCTGGCCCAACAACAGGTTGGGTTTCTAGTCGTATGCAGGCCGCTGTGGCCCGGTAGGTGGGCTTTTTTCATTTAGTTTTTTCTTTTCTGCTTTATTTATTTTGTTTTATTTATTTTTAGTTGTTTTTGCTGTATTTAGAGTTTCTTTGTGAATATTTTTGATAGTTTTTAGAAACTTTCAGTTAGTGCCGGTAGTTTTTAAATTTGAATAGTTTAAATTTTGAATTATTTGAAATTTGTGTGAATCACTAGTTTGTGAATAACTTAACTTTAAAAATACATTTTCCAGTGATTCTTTTTTCTTATGTTTAATATTAGTGTGTTTTATCATTATATTCAATTTGGTAATGCTTAAGTTATTTAAAAATGAAATGCCTTTGTAACGGATGAGTTTTCGTCCGAAACCCTGATACTTCGAAACAAATTGTCCATTTTGTACATGAAGTGCATCCAGTTTTTGCGGTAACTCTCTCTACTTTTTTGCACATGCTATGTGGGTGAAATTATGATACCATGCCAACTTTCATCCTTTTCCGAGTTCTTTTGAAATGCTTTTCAATTTCAGGGTCATTTAGCTGAAAAAATCAGTAAATGCATGAAAGAATTTGCTTGCACATAAAATTTCTTCGCGTTTCAAATGCCAAAACACATAACTAGCTACCCTAACTATTACAGAGATTCCCTCCTGGGTGTGAAACACAGAAGAAAGTGATGATAGTTAAGCCGATCACATCCCAGATCTTTGGGTGTGAAACTTTTTCTTCGCGTGTGTCCCTTTGCGTCGTAGCCACGGAAAATCTTCATCATTTAACGGGATGCTCGGGTCAATATTCACTGTGAATGGAGCAATTTCATCAAACTTTTCATAATCTTCTGACTTGTCTGTCTTGTCATCCACTCCCACGATGTTTCTCTTCCCAGAAAGACCTATGTGCCGCTTTGGCTCATCGTACGATGCATTCGCTTCCTTATCTTTTCTTTTTCTTGGCTTGGTAGACATGTCCTTCACATAGAAAACCTGTGCCACATCATTGGCTAGGACGAATGGTTCGTCTGCATACGCAAGATTGTTGAGATCCACTGTTGTCATTTCGTACTGCGGGTCTTCTGTTACCCCGCCTCGTGTCATATTGACCCATTTGCACCGAAACAAAGGGACCTTCAAACCACGTCGATAGTCAAGTTCCCATATGTCCTGTATATAACCATAATATGTTTCCTTTCCCGTCTTGGTTTCTGCATCAAAGCGGACACCACTGTTTTGGTTGGTGCTCCTCTTATCTTGGGCGATCGTGTAAAATGTATTACCATTTATCTCGTACGCTTTGAAAGTCATTATATTCGAAGATGGTAACTGGGACAGCAAGTACAGGTCATCTTCAATAGAGGTGTCATGCATGGTACGTGCTTGCAACCAGCTGGCGAAACTCCTGGTTTGTTCACGTGTAATCCAGTCATCAGACTGCTCCGGGTGTTTGGAGCGTAGCAAATTCTTGTGTTCATCCATATACGGAGCCACCAAGGCGGAATTCTGTAGAACTGTGTAGTGTGCTTTAGTGAGAGAATGTCCGTCCATACATATTATTTGTTCCCCTCCTAGCGTGCCTTTTCCATCCAGTCTTCCCTTAATTATGCCGCGATTCAGGAACACCAATCGGCTTAAGGTCAGGAATAAAGTCAATAAAAAACTCAATGACCTCCTCATTTTGACGGTCCTTCGAGATGCTTCCTTCTGGCCTAGCACGGTTATGAACATATTTCTTTAAGACTCCCATGAACCTCTCAAAGGGGAACATATTGTGTAGAAATACAGGACCCAAAACGTTAATCTCTTCGCATAGGTGAACTAGGACGTGCGTCATGATGTTGAAGAAGGATGGTGGGAACACCAACTCGAAACTGACAAGACATTGCACCAAATCATTCTGTAACCTTGGTATGATTTCTGGATCGATTACCTTCTGAGAGATTGCATTGAGAAATGCACATAGCTTCACAATGGCTAATCGAACGTTTTCCGGTAGAAGCCCCCTCAATGCAACCGGAAGCAGTTGCGTCATAATCACGTGGCAGTCATGAGACTTTAGTTGCATGACCCTGATGTATGCCGTCTTTTCCGTGCATACGTTGCTGGTCCTCCCGTGCCTCAGGTGTATCTTTTGTCTTCCCATACACGCCCAAGAAGCCAAGCAGAGTCACACAAAGATTCTTCGTCACGTGCATCACGTCGATTGCGGAGCGGACCTCGAGGTCTTTCCAATAGGGCAGGTCCCAAAATATAGATTTCTTCTTCCACATGGGTGCGTGTCCGTCAGCGTCATTCGGAACAGGTTGTCCATCAGGACCCTTTCCAAAGACCACCTTCAAATCCTTGACCATATCATGTACATCAGCACCAGTACGGTGGCGAGGCTTCGTCTGGTGATCCGCCTCACCTTTGAAATGCTTGCCTTTCTTTCTTACGGGATGCCTGCTCGGAAGAAATCGACGATGTCCCAGGTACACATTCTTATTAGCCAAATATATACTGTCGGTATCGTCCAAATAGTGCGTGCATGCGCGGTATCCCTTGTTTGTCTGTCCTGAAAGGTTACTGAGAGCAGGCCAATCATTGATGGTCACGAACAGCAACGCCTTTAGGTCAAATTCTTCCCCCATGTGCTCATCCCACGCACGTACACCTGTTCCATTCCACAGTTGTAAGAGTTCTTCAACTAATGGCCTTAGGTACGCATCAATGTCGTTGCCGGGTTGCTTAGGGCCTTGGATGAGCACTGGCATCATAATGAACTTCCGCTTCATGCACAACCAAGGAGGAAGGTTATACAAACATAGAGTCACAGGCCAGGTGCTATGGTTGCTGCTCTGCTCCCCAAAAGGATTAATGCCATCTGCGCTTAGACCAAACCATACGCTCCTTGCGTCATCTGCAAACTCCTTCCCGTACTTTCTTTCGATTTTTCTCCACTGCGACCCGTCAGCGGGTACTCTCAACTTTCTGTCTTTCTTACGGTCTTCTCTGTGCCATCGCATCGCCTTGGCATGCTCTTTGTTTTGGAACAAACGTTTCAACCGTGGTATTATAGGAGCATACCACATCACCTTGGCAGGAATCTTCTTCCTGGGGCGTCGGCCCTCGACATCACCAGGGTCATCGCGGCTGATCTTATAGCGCAACGCATCACATACCGGGCAAGCGTTCAAATCCTCGTACTCACCGCGGTAGAGGATGCAATCATTAGGGCATGCATGTATCTTCTGCACCTCTAACCCTAGAGGGCAGACAGCCTTCTTTGCTTCGTACGTACTCTCGGGCAATTCGTTGTCCTTTGGAAGCATATCCTTTATCATTACCAGCAAATTTCCAAATCCCTTGTCAGATACACCATTCTCTGCCTTCCATTGCAGCAATTCCAGTGTGGTGCCCAGCTTTTTCTTGTCACCTATGCAATTCGGGTACAACAATTTTTTGTGATCCTCTAACATACGCTGCAACTTCTTCTTCTCCAAATCACTTGCGCAGTTTCTCTTTGCATCGGCAATGGCCCGATCTAGATCATCAACGGGCTCATCTGATGCCTCTTCTTCAGCTTCTTCCCGCATTGCCGGCTCAGCTTCTTCCCGCATTACCGGCTCAGCTTCTTCCCCCATTGTTGTATCATCGTATTTAGGGAACCCATGGCCAGGATAGCTGTCGTCGTCCTCTTCTTCTTCATTGTCTTCCATCATAACCCCTCTTTCTCCGTGCTTGGTCCAAACATTATAATGGGGCATGAAACCGGACTTAAACAGGTGGACGTGAATGGTTCTTGACGTAGAGTAATTATGACCATTCTTACAGCGAGCACATGGACAAGGCGTAAAACCATCCACCCGCTTGTTTGCCTCAACCGCAAGCAGAAAAGTATGCACGCCCTCAACGAACTGGGGAGAGCATCGGTCATCGTACATCCATTGCCGGCTCATCTTCATTACACAACACCGAATAGACCAAATTAATACAAGTTCATACACATAGAGTTCATACAACACTTAAATGCAACAAACAAATAACTCTCTAGCTAAAGCATTTAAATGCAAGAACAAATACGATCAAGATCGCAACTAAGGTAACAATGGATCCAACAGCATAATGATACCAAGCCTCACTATCGATGGCATATTTTCTAATCTTTCTAATCTTCAAGCGCATTTTCTCCATCTTCATCTTGTGATCATCGACGACATCGGCAACATGCAACTCCAATTCCATCTTCTCCCCCTCAATTCTTTTCAATTTTTCTGTCAAGTACTCGTTTTCTCTTTCAACTAAATTTAACCTCTCGGCAATAGGGTCGGTTGGAATTTCCGGTTCACATACCTCCTAGAAAAAATTTCTATGTCAACTTCATGGGCATAATTTGTCATAAACACGAAATGCAACTAGTTTTAAAAGAGAATATACATACCACATCCGAATCATAACAAGGACTAGGGCCGACGGGGACGGATATCAAAACCATGGCACTATATGTATAACAAACAACGTACGGGTAAGCTAATTATACGAGTAACTATATATCCAAATCACACAAACATCAATTTTTATATAAAATTTCATGAACAAGAGGCTCACCACAAGGTGGTGCCGGCGACGGGATGGTGCGGGCGATCGACGGTGGCTACGATGGAGATTTAGAAGGCACTAAGTAAACCACACCTACATATGCAAACTAAGTGTTATTTTTGACCTCAAATTGCATATAAATCAAATACTAGCACATATATATATATATCCTCCCAAATTACTAAACTCACAAATTAATCACTATATAAAGCATTGCAAGAGCTAATCTAGCAATGGGAGATGAAAGGACAAAGTTGCTAACCTTTGTGATCATTTGAATGGATGGGGGCCTTCAAATCTTGACAAATTTTGGGCAAAATGTGTGATGAGCTCGAGAGGAAGAGGGGAAGAACAGAGAGGAGAGGGGAAAGGGGAAGAACAGAGCGAGCTCGGGTGGACGAAGGGTTTATGTAGGACGACCTTTAGTACCGGTTTGTGCCAAGAACCGGTACTAAAGGGGCTGGAGGGGCCCCATTCTGACAACATCCTGCCACCACTCTCATTAGTACCGGTTCGTGGCACGAACCGGTGCTAAAGGTTCGCCACGAACCGGTACTAATGAAAGTGGCCCGGCTAGCCGTTGGAACCGGCACTAATGTATACATTAGTGCCGGCTCAAATACAAACCGGCACTAATGTGCTTCACGTTTGACCCTTTTTCTACTAGTGGTTATCTACCAGATAGACAACCTTGCAGAGGTTCATTCTTCCGGAGTTACCCCTTGTCCTTCGTACGATCGATGAAGACTTCAGAGAAAGGATGACGGCTCCATCATGATGACCTGGAGCAGAGCAATGAAGACTTCAACGTAATGGAATGACCTCTTCGATAAGAGCAACCAAGACCAAGAGGACTCGTTAGAATTTCGTAACCAAAACTTTCCCCTTAGTCCCCCTCTTAAATCTCGGGACAAGATTTCTTGTAGTGGAGGAGATTTGTAACGCCCGGATAATTAAGCTACAATAAACTCCTATTAATGATGCCATGTCATCATAATTAAAATTTGTTAATCATCACTTTGTCCCAAACCGACCTCAAATTCAAATTTAAAATACAAGTCAAATTATTATTTCCTCAAGCTACAAAACTAAAATGTTCGAATAGTTCTATAAAATTTCCCTAACCAGTGTCATGTTGATACCAACATGGTTTGACTCACAAATAAATTCCTAGGAAATTAATAAGTGGTCCAAAAGCATTTAAATTGGCCTCTATAAAATAAGCAAATATTTATATTGTTCCAAATGATGTGAAACCTTGTGTGTGGTCTCAAAATATTGCCTACTAATTATGTGCCAAATTTCAAGTTGAACTAAATTAAATTACTCTGGCAATTAAGTAGAAAGCAGTACCGAATTAATTTAGCAGAAAAAAAAGAAAATTGGCCAAGTGCACACTGTGCACTAGAAGCCTAGTCCTACAGTAGCACTGCCCAAGCCCACCAGGGCCTTCTCCATCTCCCCGCGTACACAGGAAATAGAGGCTTTGGAGTGGCGGCCATCCACCCCGCTGAGGCTACCAATGTCGCCGTGTCGACCACCCGACGCACCCCCGACGCCCTACAAGACCACCTCATCGCCTTAGACAAACCCTAGACCACCGCTTCTTCCCCCTCGCGTCGTTTTTCTTCCTTGAAACTCTCGGCCAAAGCTTTGTTGCCATGGCCGCCTTTGCCCGCGCGCTCTCCGTCGACTCCATGCCCTAGGGCCTCGTCCACGAGCTCCGCCACCTCCGCCGCTTCTTCCTCGTCCACGAACTCGAGCCCAGAGCCGCTGCATCATGCGGATCGCGGTCTTCTTCAACCTCCGGTCGCCGCGGCTTCGCCCTCGATCTGCGTCACCTCGTCCACCCCGGCCTCGTACGATCTCACCATCGGCCCTCCCCCGGTGAGCAGCGTCGATTCCCCCTCTTTCCCCCTCAATCCGTCGTTGTAGCCACTGTTCACGACCTCATGTGGCCGCGCACGTAGCGCCTCTGCCCGCACCTGTCCTCGCGCCCCTCCGGCTGGTGGCCATGTGCCCGCCACTGGACGCACCCACACGCGTGCGCCTACGCCACCGCTCGCGCGCCCCTGGCCCTCCCTTGGCTGAACATCTCTTATTGGTCACAAGCATACTTCCTCAAAGTCGCTCTTTTTTTCATGGTAATACGTGTCTCATCCATACAATGAAGGTCAAGGTACAAGTCACATAGACACATACTTGATAAAACTGCAAACAAAGAATAACATTGGCCTTTGCAGGAGGCACCATCAACCAAGAATTAAAATTACAACCAAGATTGACGATCCCTTGAGCATGACTCCAAAGCCCATCACCTGGCATGGCCACCCCGCAGTAGACCCAAAAGGAAAATGAGACGAACTGCATCTTCATTTGAGATCGATGCATGTCCATCGCTGATATGTAGCTTTGCAGACCTCGAAAGTACCTTCCCATAGGCGATAGACCAACCAGATTCTGTCAACGGCAATGGCCAAGTCACACATTTGCCGTCACAATTTCGGTCATCACAATTAAGAATGGCAATAGCACAGATATACAACCGCAATGGAACATATGAAATTTGTTGGCAACAGTACACATATGTTCTTCTCCACCAGTCAATGATGTATCTTCAGTCATTTCTTACAAGCGTATTTGCCGCAAATATTTGTACACAATTGGCATGAGCTTACAAATTTATTCTGCAGATACACAGGAAGCAAATCTACATGACATATTCTCCTCTAAAATTAACTATGTAACATAATATGTCTCCATAGCAAATAAATGGTAATTCAAATGAATACTATGAAAGACGTGATTGTGGTAATGCTCATATCTACTTAGCGTGGCAAAGTGACTGAGGATGCAAGTTCTTGCTCTAGACTGTAGCAACTGGAGATGCCTTTAGATGTCAAATTACCAGCATTGGCAACATTCATCTGTGCACCAGAGTTACTAACCTTTGGGCATAAAAAATGCCCAATATCTTCATCAATAGCTGTGAGGGTTTTGCATTTTCTTAGCCTCTTAGTTCTCAGGAATTGCAACCTCATATCTACTTCTTTCATAGTAGGTCTGTCTCTTCTTCTGAGTCTCAAGCATGCTTCTGTAAGTGAGCAAATATCATCAATCTCTTCTGGGTTTGCCTCTTTGACAACCTGAGGATCCATTATTTCCATTATAGCTCCCTCTTGCAATCCTTCCACAAAATACTGGGACAAGTTTTGCTTTGCACCTTGATCATTGATAAAAATTGGCTTTTTTCTTGTCAAAAGTTCCACAAGTATTACTCCGAAACTATACACATCACTCTTTTCAGTTAGCTGCCCAGTATGGTAATACTCTGGATCTAGGTAACCAAATGTTCCTTGGACAATAGTGACCACATGAGTTTCATCGAGTGAAAGAGACCTTGAAGCACCAAAGTCGGAAACCTTTGTTGTGAAGTTACTATCCATTAGTATGTTAGAAGATTTCACGTCTCTATGGAAAATTGGTATTGCAGCAGCCGAGTGTAGATATGCAAGTGCTCCGGCTGCTTCTAATGCAATCCTGACGCGGTCATCCCATGACAGCAAGCATTGTCCGCTAATGTCATTGTGAAGAAGGTCATGCAAAGTACCGTTAGATATGAACTCGTACACCAACAAAGGCACCTCAGATTCGAGGCAACAACCAAATAGCTTTACCACATTGCGATGAATGATTTGAGATAAGATAACAACCTCATTGATAAACTGGTCTGTCTCTATTTGCTCCACAATTTTTGATTTTTTAATAGCCACCACCCGTTGATCAGATAAAATACCTTTATAAACTGTACCGTGTCCTCCATGACCAAGAACACGAGTGGCATCAAAGTTGTTGGTTGCCTTCTCTAGTTCCTCCAAAGAGAATATATTTGTTTTATTTGTGGCACTTTCATCTGAGATCATCTGCTGCAAGAGTAGGCCATGATTTTTCTTGAAATATTCTTTTCGGATTCTCTTCTGCATGCCTTTCTTCCACTTTTTGGTAAATACAACTACACAGACTGCAATTACTATGGAACCAAGGCCACATCCAAATCCTGTTGCAATACCTGCATTTAATCATCACTCTCTGAGTCACTCTGCATTTCATTAGTTTTTAATTGCAATGATGAGATTTTGCTAGTTATGAATTACCCAAAAGAAGATTGCGGTTCTTCATGCATGTGTAGCCTCCATGAAAATTTTGACATGTCTGATTGCAGTAGTTTGGCAGTGAGCATTCATCGATATCTGTACAAAACTCTCATTGGTCATATATTAGTGGCGAATGTATTACTACAGGCTAAAAAATGCCAGATTAAATGCGTGATGGTTTCATAAATTTTCTAAATATTTGTAGGCATGAGAGCAACATTAGTGCAGAATGAAGGGTGATGAAGAGGATCGGACCTCTGCAACCGTCGTTGACGTACGGGTTTCCTTGGAAGCCTGAAGAACACTTGCAACGATATCCCATAAATATTTCCCCGTAGGTGACATTTAGGCAATAGCTGTAGGAACTGCGGCATGCATACATAGTACCCTTTTGCATAGCTATATGACAAGTTAAATTGGCAACTGCCCACTTTATAAGATGGTTGTCAGATTCCATTGAGAAATAAAACTCATCTTCCATAGGGTCCTCGAATACATATCCATTTTGAGTGTAGATTAAAATTTCCTCTTTTTCATTATGTCCATTCACCATGTTGCTAACAGTCAGAGTCCCATCTTCTACAGATAAATTAGTAACATAATATTGTGCACCTTCTGAGAAAGAAAGTGTGAGATTATCATATGTACAATTCAGATGAAATTTTTGGTTTGCAAAGCAACCTTCTTGGAGCCCAAAGGGGAAGGGAACAGTAATGGGTCCACATGATGCGGGACAGTGTTCTTTGGGCTTGGGATTATAATCTGCTCCACAGTAAATAGACACAGATAGTAAGAACAAGAGGATGAAGGATAAATAGAAGCGAATTTTAACTCCTTTTGGTGAAAAAAGTAGGGCAGGAAGCACCTTCTTGTCGCATGCATCCATCTAAAATGTAAGGGTTGCCTCCACTATAAGAAGAGCAGTCACATTGGTAACCACCGTATGAAGAATCCCGACAACTGCTACCGTTGCTACAGGCATAGCTTTTGTTCTTCAGTTGTGCACTTACACAGCTTGGTTGGTCCATGATGGCAAGTCTAAGCGACGCGTCATCAATTATGCTTGCATTTGTCCAACTAGAGAAAAGATCGGTTGTATTATAACTGTAAGAATATGGATCTCTTGACACTAAAGCCATGATGCCAGGGTGGAACCAATCTGACTGTGTTGCAGTAGTATTAATGCTGACAAGATTTGCGTGAAAGCCTGGCAGATCACTTGCAAACGGGATGAGGCAGCAGCCCTTTCCAAAACAAGGCTCTCCAGTCGGTGCCTTCTTGCCGGCGCATCTAGTCATACAAGAACCAACCATGTTTCTTGTACCATACTTGAACATGGTGACGTCCAAATCACAACCAGCTACGTACAAAGTATTATCTCTAGTTAGAGTAATACCTTTAGCAGGGGCCTTCCATATGATGTCGTACGTATTTGTACCTGACATTGTTGTAAGTTTGTAGATTATAGGGGTCGATACTACGCCGGAGTATATGTCAATGTCAGTGACCTGGAGAGTGCTGCTGCCTAAAAAGAGCCTGGGATGCTTGGTGGAGTGGTTGCAGGTGAGATCGAAGCCTTGACGGAAGCAGCCGGGCCCTATACCGAAGGGATAGGGGATGTCGACATCCCCACACCTTGGGATACAGTGAGCCAAGGAGTCATTAGAAGGGATCTTCAGGATCCCTACGGCGGCTCCAGAGACTGCGGCCGATGCTTGCGGCGCAGCTGCCGAGAACATCAGCACAAATGAAATGGCGATGAGTATCTTGCTCATCGTTGCGCTGTGCCAGTAGGCTGATTGTGTTTGGTGTTGGTGTTGGGGTTCGGTGGTTGGCTAGGCGCAATTTGTAGACAGTATAAAGGCGACCCCGGGTACGAGTCGTCTGTAGTGTCAATCAAAACAGTAAATGTAGCTAGGAATTCCAGGGCCATTATTCAAATCAGATGTGATGGTCGTTGCTAACGCCAACATGACTCGCCTATGGCCACTGCTTGCTGCTTGCTGATAGCCACATGAAAACGCAGATTTTTCTTTTCTTTTCATTCCTCACAGGGCGATCGTGCATACTTGCTTGCCGTGTGTGTGCTGCAACACGGCATTGTCTGCATCGCTATTTTTCCATTTCCCCAAAATGAAGTGGGATTTTCCAGATGCGCCATCATTAATTCGACCAGTAGAAACACGGCATGCAAATTTGCAATGACCATCAAAATCATGCAGTGATTTCGAGGGAGAATATCGACCATACATTGGTCAGCAAAGACTGTTACGATCCTGGTATATCTTGCCATTATTACAACAGCTGCACTGAATTTGCGTGGCTCGAACATATCGCTTTGTTATTCCTTACGAGGGACGAAAATCTTCCACCTCGCTCAGGAAAGAAAAAAAGAGAGAGAAATATTTATCTTTGTCCTTAGAAGACATGTTAATAATTGAACAGTATTGCGTTGATGGAACCTTGTAATATTTTTCATAATTTAGCGAGCTGCTTCGACCTTTGAGTTTTTCTGGTAGCTATAAGCTTGCACTGCAGGGGATATACTTTTCGATGATGCTTCGCTGCTTGTATCATGTCATAACGTCCAGCCGAACATCCTACAACATGCAGTGGCGACTCGGTCAAACATTTGCGTGAAAACCACAGGATAAATGCAAGGCTATACTGAATTATTTGGGAGTGGACTGAGTTGTTGATGTAATATATGTGTAAGGGCTGAGAGATGCTATATATGTGGCTCTTGTATTCAGAGGGAGTGAACCTCAAATGTCGTCGTCCGTCATTGTTTCAGTCTGTCTCGTCTTCAATATTTTCTCTATTTTTCGTTGCAACGTGCGACCTATCATCTTTTTAGTATGTATGTAGAATGTACAAGCAGCTTTTTTTGCGCGCCTGTGCTTTGAGTAAATATATAATACATTCTTTTTAAAAGTTAAAGTTAGTATAAAATTGAGTCATTTATTTTGGAACGGAAGGAGTATAATTGTGTACATATATATCTTGGCACCTTGCCGGTTGCCACAAAGTGGCAGTGGCCATGGGTGCTGTTGCTGATGGTCTTAACTTTTAATTAATAGCCTACTATTTGATTTTTCAAAACTGAATAGCCTACCACGTGGGTAACATGGCCACGAGTAATGTATCGAGTCATGGCTTTTGCTTGTACATGGCTTGACCGTGTATGCAATCTCTCTTTTTCTGCTAGTTGCGTGTCAAATAATAATAACTATGTAGGTATTTAACATATAATTTATGATATTTAACCAATGGAAAAAACTAAATGAAGTGTTGACTCAAAACAATTCCAAACCATAAACTCCTGAGTTGGAGTGACAAGAAGTCTGGCTATGCTAGCAAAGACGTCCAAATTTTTCTGACACGATGAAAGCATTGAGATGGCAGTCGGCTTCATTACAATTTGTTAGGACGATGGCGCCGACTCTAAAGTAGAGTTTTTTAAGTTCCCTATTATTCTTTATCAAGGGAATAGCTTGATGAGAAAACAGAGCATTTAAAGGGTTGTTAGCTATACTATATCTAGTGTTGTCGTATATGCTATTAACATGCTTAGTTTTTCCAAAAGACAGAAGTGTAAGAGTAGCTTCATATCCTTGATAATCATGATTTAATTAGAATTGCCATATCAATTGCTACAAAAGGAAATTTGTAAAAAAAAAACAGCTGCTACAACTGCCTTGGTCCTTTTTTTTAGAAAAGGAGGATGACCTTACACAGTCATACAACAGTAAGACTAAAGCCACTGTCTAAGAAACAAACTGTGGCTACACCTATCCAGTTGATGAAGGGGCGCAGATAGCATGGGCCTAATACCAAACAGACATCGCAGCCAAACCTAAACATCTAAGACCTGAGGTCCCAACCAGGACGCCTGCCGGGTATGGGGCACCTACCAGTCCGGCGAGCTCCTCAACCAGGATGCTAGCCGGGTATGAGGCCGCCGCAGCCGCCTGCCACTAATTCATCTTCAGAGCTGTACTGTTGCCTCAACCGTGCCAGGTCTCTCTGACATCGACGCCACCACGACGCCAGACAGCGTTGTCCTCCACCAAAGATGCCGTCCGCTGGTCCCGCGAAGCCGAGTGCACCTCCAAGAATGCCGCCCCCAAGGGGGTGACGACACATGCTTGCCGCCAACATCCGATCAGCCGATCTAGGGTTTCCCCCGAAGGTATTGAGTGGAGTTGGGAGCTTCAACTCGATGATGCCTTCATGAAGGAAACAATGGTAAGGACATCGTCATCACCAGCTCCGGCCATCGACTAAAAACCAGATTTTCACCCAGATCCGTCCCAAGAAATCCACCCGACAACATGTGCACCGTCTCGACCGCCTTCAAAGCCCCAGATACGGCCGCCTAGATTCGGCGGCCACCCGCAACAACAGTGTCACCGTAGGAGCCCTGGCGCACCAGCCACAGCCTGAGTGTGCCACCACTGGAGCCTAGGAGGAGGGCTTCCACCCCACCTCACCAAGCCGCGAGAGCTGCCGAGATGGATCCCGCGCGCTCATCACCGTCTCTGATCTGAACCAATCCATAGCGGATCGCCATCACAGATTCGCCTTGGACAGGGACTGCACCACGCCATGCCGCCGCGGGAAGCCCTAGCTTCACGAGCCGCCACCCACCAGGGCCGCTGCCCCGGGATCCAGGCAGGACATCGCCGCTGCCACTGGCCATGTTCCGCCGCCGCCGACCGACCGAGCCGCCGGCCACTGGGACCTACGCCGCCATGACCAAGCACGCCAACCGAGCAACCGGCACCACCAGATCTTCCACGAAGCCCGCCGCTCCGCCGCCTCCTCTCATCACCACACCGCGAAGGCGCCGTCGGCGGTCAGATCGGCCGCACCGTCGCGACGACGGCTTAGATCGGGGAGGAGGGCCCCTGCACCCCGGGTCACCCACCTCATCCAAAGGAACGCGGGAGGGAAGGGGGCCTCCGCCGCCGCTGTCAACCGCCCGGGGCTTTGCCCGGCGGAGGGGAGGGGAGGGAGGGGTTGGGAGTCCGGCGGCGGTGGGGCTACGGTTCCGCCCGAGCCGCCCTAGCGGGGGGCGACACGGGGGACGGGAGGAGTACACGGAAAAAGATACCCCACTAGCATGTTATGTTACATCAAAAAAGCAGGGGGAAACCCTAGCGCCGCCAAACCCTCGGCTCCCTCTCCCACCTCTCCTGCCCGCCGCCGCCGGGCAAAGCCTGGTTGGCGTCGGCGGCGGCGGGATCTCTCCTCCCTGCAGCGGCCGGACCTGGCGAGGGTGGCGTTCGGCGGCGGTTGGCGGCACGTTGGCGACGGGGCGCGCCGGCGAGGACTCAGGGGGTGACGGCAGGAGCTGCTTCCCCCGGTGGTCGCGTGGGGGGCCGTTCGGGGCGCTCCTTTGGTGGCCGTGGTCCACAACTGCGTTAGTTCTAGTGTGTGTGTTTTTTCTTTTCTTGCTATTAGTCCTAGTTCTAGTTTGAAATGGCCAGAGTACAAGTTTAAGTGGGATGATAACGTATACGGTCGGTCGAGCATATATGCTTGCCTGCCCTGTGCGTGCTGCAACTGCAGTACTAATAGTCCAGTAATGTCTACATCTCTATTTTTTCATTTCCCGAAAATGATGTGGTCTTTTCCATATGCGTCACCATTAATTCAACCAGCAGCAACACGGCATGCAAATTGGCAATGACCATCGAAATCATGAAGAGTTTCCAAGGGAGAATGTCGACCATACCTTGGTCAGCAAAGACTGTTACCATCGTGGACTAAATTTCCATGGCTCCAACATATTGCTTTGTTATTCCTTACGAGGGATTAAAATCATTCACCTCGCTCACGAAAGAACAAAAGAGAGAAATATTTATCTTTATCTTCAGAAGACAAGTTAATAATAGAGGAGTATTGCATAGGTGGGACCTTATAATAGATCTTATAAGAGAAAGTTTTGGTTTTGGTCTTTCAAGTTCCCAAAATTATAGACTTGGTCCCTCAAGATTTGTTGGTAAACATTTGGTCCTTCAAGTCTCAAAACCGGATAAGTTTGGTCCAAACATTCCAGATTCTTTTGAATTTGTTTATTAATGTTTGGATTAACTGTTCATTGGTCACACCTGTTCAACACTGGTCAAAATCTGGTTTTGGTCTACCAAAAAAACTATAGTGACCAAGTCTATACTTTTGGGGAACTTGAGGGACCAAAGCATACTTTTCTCTTTTCATAATTAAGCGAGCTGCTTCGACCTTCTACGAGTATTTGTATTTGTTTTAAGCTTGCACTACAGGTTATTTATATTTTTATGATGCTTCGCTACTTGTATTATGTCACAACGTGCAGCCGAACATCTTACAAAATGCAGTGGTGACTCGGTCAAACATTTGCTATACTGAATTATTTGGGGGTGGACTGAGTTATTGCTGTAACTAGATAACTCCCCGCGCGTTGCTGTGCGAATCTGTTGTAACAAATTTATCGAGAATAATATTGGAATATATGTGAATAATACACCTTCACATCCTCGTCATATATGAACTTCAGCGGATGAGTGGTGGAGCGAATATCCCAACAATGGTGTAAACAATCCCAAGGATTTACAATTTTACTCATCATTCCTAATTTTCTTGATGTATATTGTTCTATATATCTGCATCATACATATGTACTGAAAAGTTCTACAAATTAACGGGTGTACATTTATACAACCAAGTCTGTCTGCATCCATTTAGCGGATCTAGTAGTAAATTGACATGGTTTGATGGTATAGTGCCTTGTGGCCTTCGGACTTCGACGTAATAATTTGTTGCTTAAAAATGATAAAAAACAGGATACTCTTTTGGATACATTCTGTCCAAAATAAGTAATTCAAAAGAAATACTTTTTATGCAGATACTCCAAAAGTATCTCTTCTAAATTAAGAGTATAAACTACCCAAAGGAGACATTTTGTATTCATGCAGATACATGCAGTTGTGATTTGAGAGTGTTCTTGACTACAATTGAGGTTTTCTTTTGTGGGCGACCACAATTGAAGTTGATCAACCTAGTGATCACTAATCCATGTTTTAAGCAACAATACAACTAATTCTAGGAAGAAAGGCAGAGTAGTTCATGAGATTCTTGCATGTGTTAACACTGTCCTGCACGTGGCAAAAATACAGCGTAATTGTAAAGGTTAAACTTGTATAGTCAGCCTAGCTGTGAGAAATGAAACATGAGACTGAAGGACTAATAGGATGGATTGAAGAATTTCCAGCTCTATCCTTCTTTGCAAATCATACTTGTGCGATGGCGGAAAGCGTCGTACCTCTACTCGAGGGGACGCCGTACGTGTTTATAGGCAGGGCCGCACCTCCCTGATAGCGCATACAGTTAAGATACAATTACATCTTGGAGAGGAAGCTAGATAGAGATAAGATTAGAATGAGAAGATAAACTCTAGCTAACAACGTACCAACTACCTAAGATATGGTGCGGCAGCCACCTTGTCACGTACGTATCAATATGTTGTTTGACAATACTAACTGAAATTGCCTAAAGGAAGCAGGGATTGTCGATTAAGTTTATAGCTAATCTTTTTTACAGAAATAAATTGCAGGAAGAATCCACGGGTCTACTTCAAACAGAAGTTGCATGCTTATCCAATCTAACTACTTAAATTTAGAGATGGGAGTGTAAATAAGAAAATAAGTGCACGTGCTCATCCAGCGTAAATAAGAAAATTCAGGCATCAGTGTGAATAGCAAGATACCTAAGAAACAACGAAGTAGTGGTGTTCCTTGCCGAAAAGCCTTCGAGCACCTTTCGAGAAAATTCAAAGCCATAAGCTCGGGGGTAAGAGGGAGCATGGGAGGATGAAAACTCAAAGCGGACAACTATTCTAGAGTGCACACTGGTGACAGAGACAACGACTGGAGGATGTGGGCGCATCTGACGATGATCGCGCTATAGACATGTTTCTAACTACGAATTGGCAGCCAGGGGCGATGTACAGGCATCCCCTGCTTTGGTGTCTTATCGTTCTCCTGGCTCAGTTGATTTAGATGAATGGACTTGAAGCTGAAACGGTGGACCTGCAGAGCAGTTTCAACATCGGCATTTGATTGTGGTGGAAAATTGTATCAGATCAAGTCGAAAGGGAGACGAAAAGAAAAGATTTGCAACATATTAATAATTGTTGTCGCTATTTACTTGGATCCCTATATGTGTCTGTACTTTTTAAAAGCCATAATGAAAAGCTAAGCGGGGGAGATGAGAAACTGGTGTAGGACGCAGAGAGGGAGTGATGGGGATCCGAAGCGCTGCAGTTGATCCTTTTTGGCTCGATCAGTCTGTGTGTTACGGCCGGAACGAAACACATGAGAGGATGATTTCAATCGGTTGTTTATCCTTAATGTGACCTTTTTTATAAGAAAGAAATACTGAAAATTGAACAAATTCTGAAGAACAGGGTGCAGAACCTACCGACGTGCCCAGAAATTAGCTCTCCTTGTCACAAAAACCTATCACGGACACAAATGAGCGGGATGTTCTACTCACACGAGGTCAACTTGCCCAAAAAATGGCTACCATTGCCACAGATGCGGGTGGGTCAGCATCCCCAGACCCAGATACATCCATCCACCTGTTGGACCGAACAAAAAACCAGTCAATCATCAATGAATCAATGAACTAACCAACGCTTTGTGCTTGGTGACTGGACTCTATCTGGCACTGAAGAACGACGATGTACCAGCCACTCGCGGTGCCCCTGGACGCACATGTGGCCGAGGTCGATGTAGTTGACAGAGATCTGTTGCAGGGCGAGGCCGGGGTGGAGGCCGCCGTCGACGGAGCCCCTGACGATGGGGCCGAGGTGACCTAGACCGGCCGTTGTGCCAGAGGCAGTGAGCATCCCAGGACAGGCAGATTTTGCCGGAGGAGCGCCTCACGCAGAGATGGATCCGACGCCGACGACGCACGCATCACACCGGCAAGGGTTAATCCTGGTAAGCAGCGGCGGTGACTTGGACCGGCGGTTGTGCCAGAGGCAGTGAGCAGCGCAGGATGGTCGGGTTGTGCCAGAGGAGCGCCTCACGCTGAGATGGATGCCCGCCGGGGGATACAGTAGAACGGGGGAAGTTTTTCTGTACGAGGAGCGGTGGATGTGTTGACTTTGCGAAGCGCTGAATCAGGGTGAGAGACGCTCAGGTTGCGGTGGGTCCTTAGCAAGTAACTGATGCTCATGTGGCAGGGGCATTGTAGGGTTGGTCCCATATGTAGGTCAATTAAACAATGCTAATGTGGCAAATGTGCTGAGGTGGATAGGCTGCATGTTCAGATAAATCATATTGTGGGGATGAACTTCTTAAATACTCCATATAGGATATATGTGGAAGGGTTGAGAGACGCTATATCTGTGATTCTCTGCTCGACGTGTATCGAAAGGGAATGGGCCTCAAATGTCGTTGTCCGTCATTGTTTCAATCGGTCTCTTCATTGATATCTATCTATCTACCTATCTATACATCTATACTAATTTACGACTCCCTACAAATTACTATGTTAATTACAAATTAAGGACTATTAATTAAGTGGGACCGAGTTATTGGGACCGAGTTATTACGATGTAAATTAACCCACATAATTCTAGAATGAAATTATGATCAAGCTTGGAAAAAAAATAAGTGACGAGAAGGCCCACAAACCTTTAGAGATCAGACACATTAAGCTAGGGAGAATGGTGGCCAACCAACATGGCCACGTGGCTCATGCTAGTTGGCCGTGGCAAAAAACTTTTTGATTTTTGTGGAAGATGAAATTGATAAACATTTTGATTTTTTTGGAAGATGAAATTAAGACATCTTTTTCTTTTGAGAAAAGTCTTTTTGGAGATTATTTTTGAAAGATGGAAGTGAGACTTTTGTTTCTTTTTCATTTTAATAATTTTTTTAGGCTTTTTTTTTCTTTTTGCGATGGATGTGATGTTCACGTGTTGTGAGAAAGTCTTCTTTTTAATTTTAAGATAGAATTGAGGATTTTTCTTTGAGAGGGGGAAATACACGCATAACTTCATCTCAAGAGGCCCGCAATGGCGGGCCCCAACCACTAGCGGAAATATAAGCGGAAGTAGAAAGCCCATAATGTTTCCATTGTTGAAGAAATAGAAGCCGAAGGAGATGAGATCAACGAAATATTAAGGAGCGCTCCTTTCAAGCACTGCGAGCAACAGTTCGGAAGCGCTCCGAGCGACCAGTGTCGTGCGCGGAGCGACCCTACGGGCAAAAACTAGCTGATGCGGTTCTTTCCCGGTTTTCCCTTTTCTATTTCTGGTTTTTTACCTTTTATAGTTTGCCCCTTGTAGTACTTTTGTTTTCTGTTTTTCCCATTCCGTGTGATAGCACAAGGAAAAACCTAGCAACCGGGTTGTTGGTTCCGTATTTCTCTTTATTTTTTCCATTATATTTTCAGAAAATGAAGATTTGTGGGGTAATTACGAGTGAGGGCTTCCAAAACTATCAAATATGCACTTTAGACACTAGTAGAAAAAGGGACTAATGTGAAGCACATTAGTCCCGGTTTGCAACTAAACCGACACTAATGTGACTATTAGTGCCGGTTCCAACGGCTAGACGGTCGGCGTTCATTAGTACCGGTTCGTGCCGAACTTTAGTACCGTTTCATGCCACGAACCGATACAAAAGAGGAAGTGGCTGGCTGTTGTTAGGCTGGGTTTCCGACAAGCCCCTTTAGTACCGGTTCTTGGCATGAACCGGTACTAAAGAGGTTGTGGCAGGCTGTTTTTTGTCCAACCTCGCTCCCCTAACAGGGTTTTTACCACCTTAAATATGTTACTTCTCAAACTATCACAAGCATTTGGTCTTCATTGAACTCTATGTGTAGAATTTGTGACCGCAATATGAGTCTTTACCGGTTTCTAAACCGTTGAGGACTCATATTGACAATCCAGATTGTACACAAAAAGATTATTGATGATCAATGTATTTTTGATGTATATTTTTACATGTTTACACCCTCACTCTCTCCTCTCTCCACTCACACTCACACTCACTCGGTCTCCCCCCTCGATCCCTCCACGCCGGTCCTCCCCCGCCGGCCGCCCCTCACTCTCTCCTGACCTAGCATGTGCAAAATGAACTCTGAAAAGGTTGAGACTTAGCCCTGAAATTAAAAAGCACTACAAATGAACTCTGAAAAGGTTGAAACTTGGCATGGTATCATCATTTCACACGCATAGCATGTGCAAAAAATAGAGAGGGTCACGGCAAAAACTGGATGCACTTCGTGTATAAACTGGACAATCTCTTTCGAAGTATCAGGGTTTCGGACGAAAACTCATCTGTTACACCGGCAATTCAAAATTTTAATAACTTTTTACAACTCCGGATTTTTTTGCGTTCAGCATGCATCATTCAAAGCCATGTCATCAACTTACAACCATTTCTGACATAATTTGCTATTTTTAATGCATTTACTGATTTGTTATAAGCTATATGGCTCTGAAATTGAAAAATACTACAAATGAACTCTAAAAAGGTTGAAACTTGGCATGGTGTCATCATTTCACCCGCATAGCATGTGCAAAAAAGTAGAGAGGTTCACAGAAAAAACTAGATGCACTTCGTGTACAAACTGGACAATCTCTTTCGAAGTATTAGGGTTTCGGACGAAAATTCATCTGTTACACCGACAATTTAAAATTTTAATAACTTATTACAACTCCGGACTTTTTTTGCGTTCAACATGCACCATTCAAAGCCACGTCATCAACTATCAACCGTTTCTGACATAATTTGCTATTTTTAATGCATTTACTAATTTGTTTTGAGCTAAATGGCCCAGAAATTGAAAAGCACTACAAAAATAAACTCTGAAAAGGTTGAAACTTGGCATGGTGTCATCATTTCCCCCGCATAGCATGTGCAAAAAAGTAGAGAGGGTCACGGCAAAAACTGGATGCACTTCGTGTACAAACTGGACAATCTTTTTCGAAGTATCAGGGTTTCGGACTAAAACTCATCTGTTACACCGGCAATTCAAAATTTAAATAACTTATTACAACTCCGAACTTTTTTGCGTTCAGCATGCACCAATCAAAGCCACCTCATCAACTTTCACCCCTTTCTGACATAATTTGCTATTTTTAATGCATTTACTGATTTATTTCGAGCTAAATGGCCCTGAAAGTGAAAAGCACTAGAAATGAACTCTGAAAAGGTTGAAACTTGGCACGGTGTCATCATTTCACCCGCATAGCATGTGCAAAAAGTAGAGAGGGTCACGGCAAAAACTGGATGCACTTCGTGTACAAACTGGACAATCTCTTTCGAAGTATCAGGGTTTTGGACGAAAACTCATCTGTTACATCGGCAATTCAAAATTTTAATAACTAATTACAACTCCAGACGTATTACCAATTTGAATATAATAATAAAAGACACTAATATTAAACATAAGCAAAAATAATCACTGAAAAAACTATTTTTAAAGTTAAGTTATTCACAAACTAGTGATTCACACAAATTTCAAATAATTCGAATTTAAACTATTCAAATTTGTTGTACCTAAAGCATAAATATTCACAAAGAAAGTCTAAATATAGCAAAAAACTACTTAGAAATAAATAGAAGAAAATATATAAAGTAGCAAAGAAAAAACATTATTTGCGCGCTGCCCAATGGGCCTGCTCGACCTTGGGCGTGCTTATGCAGGCCCATAAGGCCCAGCAGGCTCACACGGCAGCGCGGCAAAGTTAGGCTCAGAAGCCTGCTTTAGAGAGGAGCTCGAAGGAGCAGCCGCGGCTGAGTTTATAAACCAGTGCGGCCGCCCTTTGCTCGGCGATGTGGGACTAAATTTTGTGCACCGTGGAACGGGAGCGCACCCTCGTTAGTACTCTTTAGTACCAGTTGGAGCCACGAACCGGTGCTAAAGAGGATGCGCTTCCCGCCGCTCGGGCTGCCAAATTTGACCTTTAGTATCAGTTGGTGGCTCCAACCGGTACTAAAGACCTCTCCTATATAAGCTGCACTTATGAAAATTTTCAGAGTCTTCGTCGCGCCCGTCCCTGCGCTTCCCGCGTCGCCGCCCCAGCCCGTCGCCGTTGTCACCGCCCCCGTCATCGCCGCCCCAGCCCATCACCGTCATCGCCACCCCCGTCATCGCCGCCCCAGCCCATCGCGCCATCATCGCCCACCCACGCGCGTCGCCGCCCCCGTGATCGCCGTCCCAGCCTGTCGCCGTCGTCGCCGCCTGCGTCGCCCGCCCGCGTTGCCCCCCGTTATCGTCGCCCCCGTCGCCGCCCCGCCCGGTAAACACACACGCACATATACAGTACACACACACACAAAGTAAACACACACACTGACATATTTTCAAGATCATTTTTTTTCGTTTTCTATTTTTTAGTTTATTATACTTTTATTTTATAAAAGTAGAACTAGTTTATTTTTAATAGAACTAGTTTATTTTTAGTAAGTGCTTAGTTGAATTAGTTGAACTATTTGAATTAATGGAACTAGTTGAATTAGTTGAATTAGATATATTAATGTTAGATGAATTAGATACACATTAAATTTAGGTATATGAGATTTGATCTTCTAATTAAAAACTTTACTATATAGAACTAGCTACTTTATATTTAGGTATATGAGATTTGATCATTTAGTTGAATTAGTTGAACTAATTGAATTAATTAGTAGAACTAGTTGAATTAGTTGAATTGATAGAACTAATAAGTGTTTAATGTTTCACCTATGGACATAGGAAATGTCATCTGACGACGAAAATAATTTCAGTATGTGCGAATACTACGAAGACCAGCGCGGCCAGTGCGACATAAATTTCCTAGTTGATGATACGCAATTCAGCATCAAGATGGATGAGACCTTCGAAGTTGATAGAGTAAGTCACAACGACAAGTCTTTTTTTGTAATTAAGCATGACTTATGCTTCATTTACTTCAACTTATAATTTTAAATTTCCACTATTCAACTAGCGTATCACCTGCCATGTAAGACTTTTGTCTTGGATAAGGTATGTTTTAGTCCTAACAAAACTATGGAGGTAAAGAGAGCTTACTTGAAGACCGAGAATGGTTATACCTTCAACGTCAAATTATACAATGCAGACACCTACACTTACTTTGAATGCAAAACTTGGCAAGCACTATGCAAGGCTTATGCATTTGAGCCTGATATGTTTATCACCTTTGATATTCGTCCCAAAGATGATATTGAAGGTAATAGAGACATTTGGGAAGATGTGCAGACGCCTCCGGTTCTACCATTATGTGAGTTTTTTCAACGATATTTATGTCTTCGATATTGTTTATTCAAAAATAGTTGACAACTAATTTCTATTGACAGCTTATTTCCATTCAAGCAAACATGTCCATGCTTGGTAGATAGGACCGTCCACTGTCCCGGGGCTGAACTAAACTGCGAGTAGATAAGTCATTATGTTTCATGGCTTGAGAATCTTGATGCTGTCAAGACAAATTATTTTCCAGAATTTGAAAATCTTAGTACGCAAA
The DNA here is from genome assembly GCF_003073215.2 of Triticum urartu. Taxonomy (NCBI): domain Eukaryota; kingdom Viridiplantae; phylum Streptophyta; class Magnoliopsida; order Poales; family Poaceae; genus Triticum; species Triticum urartu. The sequence goes on from NC_053027.1 coordinate 1,200,806, forward strand.
ACGTGCGACCAATAGTGATCGTATTGAAATACGGTCACATCTATTTAGGAAAGATGGTAAGATTTTTACTATTTGTCCTCAGTGCATCTTTTGCATACATTATTTTTCAAGCTAAACTTCATTGCTAAGTATTGTTACTATACGATGTTCGTCAACAGGGACTCCCGATGACAGTTGTGCCTCAGTGGATCGGTACTAAAGGTCGCATGTCAATGGTTAGCTTACGGCGAAGACATCCTACAATGTACATGAGTGCATTCAGGATTTCTAAAAGCGAGGCATGCTTAATAGTGAAATATTCGAGCAAAATTGTTAATGATCGCAGAGAAGTACTAGGGAGCAGCAATCAGAAGCGCGGCCCATGATTAAGAGACAGGTTCATCTGCATGCTCCAATATGATGAATCAGGAGAGAGCTATACATGTTCTATGCTATTTTACCTCAGAGAGAGCAGCAGGAGTGATTAGCTAGTTCATGCTCTTAGTACTTGTCCTCTCATCTCCGTGTTCTACGTCATGAACTTAATCTCAAAGAGTGATTTGCTTTTGTGATCTTATGAACGCTTATAATCTCATGACCATGTTGAACTCGATGATATCTTTATTTCTGGTACAAGTGAATGTTTCTTTTTTAAGCTAGTGTTGGTGGTGATTAGATAGCGGTAATGACTATGATGATTAAATAGGTAATGACGACTATATATGATGATTTTCAGCTAGCTAGTGTACTATTGTTGGTGATGATATGATGCAAGAGTTTTTATATTAATATGATGATGATGATGATGAGTTATTATATCATTTATGAAAGAAACTGTAGATTAGTTTCAACTGGATGGATCCTAGATAAGTGATCAAGTATATGTCATATCCATATTACTTGATCACCTATATGCCATATCCATATCAAGTAATATGGATATGGCATATACTTGATCACTTAGCTAGGATCCATGCATCTAGTCCAAACTAATCTGTGATACTTTCACCTAATGATTTAACAACTCATTATAATGTAAAAACAATCTGTAAATTAAATTGAAAACACAAAATTAAAGGAAAAATAAAAAATAAAACCAACCCCCCCCCAAACATTTAGTACCGGTTGGTGTTACCAACCGGTACTAATGGTCTCCCCGCATCCGGGCCTGGCTCGTGTCACGTGGTGGCACTTTAGTGGCGGTTCGTGCCGAACCGGTAGTAAAGGGGGGAACTTAGTCCCCACCCTTTAGTGCTGGTTACAGAACCGGCACTAAAGACCCTTACGAACCGGTGCTAAATCCCGCTTCTGCACTAGTGAGATAATATCACGGCTCCTCCGGCGCGTGGCTTTTGCTCTCCTTCGACTCGCTAAATTTTCATAAACATCTTGAAGGGGGAGGGGAGGCATTGGTCGAAGTGTGTGTTCGTCGTGCAACGTGTTTGGTCGTGCAGTCGGTTGCATCCGGCTTCTCTGGCACATGGCGTTTCCGGCGCACGGCTCGTTACATTTTCATAAACATCTTGAAGGGGGGCATAGGTCGAAGTGTGTGTTGGTCGTGCAGCGTGTTTGGTCGAGGGCTTCACAAGCGCATTCACCGTGGAGGCGAACTCGATGAGCTGGCAGTACCGAATTCCTTAGCCAGCGATGACATGCTCGCTGAGCTAAAAAAGTAGAAGGGGTTGATCGTCGGCTTGGTGAAGCTATTGGAGGAAAGCGATGCCTCGGTTGAGGCGACGACCGTTAATCGTGCAACTTATGCGTGACAACGCGAAGCTCTGCAACGAGTAGGACAAGTAGAAGGAGGAGGCTGTGATATGTCTCCAACGTATATATAATTTTGATTGTTTTTATGCTATTTATTATCAATCTTGGATGGTGTATATGCATTTTTATGCTATTTTATATCATTTTTTGGAACTAACTAGTAACCTAGTGCCCAGTGTCAGTTTCTGTATTTTTGCTTGTTTTTGGCTTTTTCAGAAAACAATATTAAACGAACTCCAAACGGGATGAAACTTTATGATGATTTTTTCTGCATCAAATGGGACCCTAGAAGATTTGGGAGACCTATGGGAGAGCCACGAGCTCACATGGCACACCCCCTGAGCTCGTGGGGCCCACATAGCTCTCACCTAATTCAACCTCTATAAATTCACATATAATAGGGAGTCACCTGGAAGCCTTCTACGGTACTCCGCCGGAGGGGGAATCGATCGTGGAGGGCTTTTACATCATTTGAATTTATTTCAGGATTTCGGCCGATACACGTTCAGCGGGAGGAGACGTTCCAGCGACTACGAGGCGCCTATGATGACTTCATCAATCTCAAGATGATATGCCGGCTCAGCCTCTCGGATCTGCTTATAGGGGTAGATGTGCGTGTGTGCATTCATAAGGGTGAGTATATGCGCGTATACATGAGCGCTTGCATCTATACCGTGCTAAAAAAACATAAGAATCCAATATTTTCTCAATTTGCACAAGGAAATCCAATATTTCTTAAAAAGGAAAAAGGAAGAAAAAACTAGTTTGCCCACCATGAAACGTATTTCATGATGACTCGTGAGCCAGCAACCAAAACGTATTCTACTACTGGCCCCACTGCTCAGAGTACGTAATCTAATCCTAGAATTGCAAACCCCATATCCATCTCTTCTCTTCTTGCTCCATATCTATCGCCTGCCAATGGAAAAACCCACGAAGTTTGCTCTTGCCTCCTGCATGTCGGCTTCCCAGTCCCCACTTCTCGGCCATCTCCACCAAGGTGGCTTCCGGTCTCTCCAGATCCTTTAGGCCAGGTAAGGTTGTGCGGCTATTTCTGTGCGGCCTAGAGAAATCAAAATTTGATGAGAATCGTTGATGCTACGTGCCAGATTTGTGCGACCCCCGGTACTCTTTCTGTCTCTTGCGAAATATGAGTATTAGCTTCCCGGATAGAACGAGTGATACTGAATGTAGAATGATTTTCTGTTTCAGAGCAAACCGCTTGTGCTGTAAAATGCATTAATTGGCCCGTATTTCCAGCCTACTTAATCGAGGGTGCGTTCCTATTTCGATTCCACAACACTAGCATTTTACCTTTTTACATTACACTATATTCATCTGATACTTGTTCTTGTTCCAAGTTTACTTAAACGATGGTTGATAACGTTCTCTTACCTAGTTAAAGTCCTTTGGCCCTTCTGATACAGTGCTATTGGGCAACATGGGGATGTTTTTAAAGTACATTTTTTTTCTCATACGGTCGCAAAAGCAATGCTAGTTAGTTATACTTGTACAAACAAATGCTCTCCAGATTCACATCCTCCTAGGTACTACTTTTTCTCATACAAACGTGTTGCAGGATTTGATGACTTCATCAGAGCAGGATGAGTGCTTTCTGTTAACATGTATGTATGTAGTGCGCACGTCGCCTCCTAGTTTGTAGGATCTGAACTGTCTCCCCCGGCCTGCGTGCCTTGACCATGGGGTGTATATATGTAACACTGATGTATGTGTGATAATCAATACAAGAGAGCAAGTTTACTCTCCAACTTGGTATGAGTAGTCTCCAGGCCGCCGCCATGTCGGAGCAGCACTCATCTTCCTCCTCCGCGGCGACTCTCTCCGCCACCTCGTCGCCCTCCCTCTCCGGCACTGCTCCCTCCCCGGCCTCCTCCAGCGCGGGCACCTCGCCGTTCATCTTCGGCACTCTCGCGGCTAACCCTAGCGCCTCTGCCCCCGCTTCCTCTCAATTCGCCCCCCTCTTCCCTCCACCGCGCCGCCGCCACCGCCCCCGGCCAAGCACCCTATCCTCAACGTCGACCTCACCAACCACATCCGCTTCCTCCTCAATCCCGCCGAGCATAATTATCACAAGTGGAAATCCTTCTTTCTTATGGTTCTGCTTCGTTACGGCGTCATGTATCTCATCGAGCACCCACCCCCACCCAACGCCAACAGCCAGTACCTCGAGCTCGACACCCATGTCGCCCTCGCCATGTATGCCACCCTCTCGAATCAGATCGTCGACCACATGATCGGCGCCACCACCACTTTCGATCTCTGGTCTCGGATCCGGGACTACTTCCTCGCTAATCGCGCGGCTCGGTACATGATGCTCAATCGTCAGTATCGCAATCTCAAGCAGGGCGACCTCTCCGTCGACGAATACGCGCGCCGCATGAAGCTGCTCACCGCGGGCCTCGCCGACATCGACCATGCGGTCACCGAGGTGGATCTCACCACACAGTTCCTCCACGGCATCGACGGCCGCCTTGACACGATCCGGGTTGTGCTGGGGGACACGGTTCCCTTGCCCCTGTTTGAGACCGTGTTTTCGCGCCTGAAGCTCGCCGAGGAAAACCTCGCTCAGCGCACCGCCGATGCCCCGGCCACGGTCCTCGCCGTCCATGGGCTCGGCGGGCCATCTGGTGGCTCCGGATCCAACAGTGGTGGCAGCTCCTCTTCTCGTCCGGGCAATCGGGTGGATCGTCCCCTGGACCGCCTTCCCGATCAGGCACCTGGGCGTGACTACAACAACCGCACCGACGCTGGTGACCGCGGTGGCGATCGCGGCGGTGACCGTGGACGCGGCCGTGGCCGTGGACGTGGCCTTGGCGGTCGCAACGGCCAACAAGGTCGTGGTGGCTCCTCTCCCACGCCGTTCAATCCCTACATGGGGTTCTTTGCCCCGTACGGCATGGCCATCCCTCCACCGCGCCCTGGCTGGGTGCCCCCGAACGCCGCCGGTGTCCTCGGCCCCCGCCCGGGCTCCCATGCTCAGGCGTACCCGATGCAGTACTCCCCCTACCAGCAGCCGTCTTGGGATCACATGGCTCTCCTTCACACCGCCTACAGCAACCAGGGCTTCAACAACACCGCGCCGTCCAACGAGTGGTACCTCGACAGTGGCGCCTCCAACCACGTCACCGGCAACCCTGGTAACCTCAACCACTCGAATTCTTCTTTACAGCGTAAATTCTCTAGCATTGTTGTAGGCAATGGCCATCACCTTCCCATTCATGCCACCGGCTCCACCTCCCTCCCTCCCCACAATTTCCAACTGCGCAACATCCACTACTAGGAAAAGGGCTATAGATAGGATTGATACTAATGGCGCACCAGGGAAGTAGTGCGCCACTACTATATACTAATGGCGCACCTATTCGCGATGCGCCATTAGTGTGGAAGACACTAATGGCGCACCAGAAATAGGGCGCGCCACTAGTATTAATTTTTTTCCATTTTTCCATACATACTAATGGCGCATCTGGTCGATAATGCGCCATTACTAGTTCTAACTAGTAATGGCGCACCAGACACAGAGTGCGCCATTACTGTTATTTTTTTTATTCTTTTTTAAAAAAGTGTAGACTACAATTGTTGTTAAACAACAATTATTACTGTTTGTATAAAAAATATTACAGTTTTCATATTCATATTCATATTCATTTTTTTAAAATAAAAAAAATCTTACTTATGGCGCACTGACGACTGGTGCGCCATTGCTATCTAATAAAAACATTCTAATGGCGCACCTCCTGGGGGTGCGCCATTAGTAATCTTCCCCCATCCATACACTTCGTCTCTCCCTCGTCCCTCTCCCTCTTGCCAGATCTGACACTGCGCCGCTCCCTCCCTCTTCCTCTCCCTCCACCGCGCCGCTCCCTCCCTCCACCACGCCACCGCCGCTGCCCCGACCCACGGCGCCGCAGCCGCCCACACGCCCCCCCCCCCCCCCCCTCCCCCCCCCCCCTCCGACCCCACCCCGACGCGTCTCTGCCAGACATCTCCCTGGTTGCCGCTCCCTCGCCTCCCCATCGCCACCGAAAGTTGTTGCTCTTCCTCTGCCTCCGGACGCCGCCCCCTCCCCCGTCCTGCAGAGCATCCAGGCGAGACTCCGACGCCCCCCTCTTCATCGCCCTCCTCGACGACGCCCCCCTCTTCAACGCCGGCAGCTGCCGACCTGCCTCTGCCTCGTCACCGGACGGTGAGCTCCTCTTCTACTCTCGTGCGTGTGCTAGCTGCTAATGCTTGAGCTACTGGTGCTGTTGTGCTGCTGCTTGCGCTACTGTTCGGTTGTGCCATGGATGGGTGGTTGTGCTGATGCTAGTGGCTGCTTTTCTAAAAAAAATCTCAGTTTTTCAATTTAGGCATGTGTAAACAATGGTCATTGCTATGCGAATTTGTCAAGTGAAGCATGTGTACACAGTCGGCATCTCACCTGTCAATTGATATCTGTGGAGAGAGTGTGCATTTGCTGTGTTGTCTGTTGATAATATGCAATGCAACTTTTATCTTTTGATTGATACATTAGTACATTGTACACATCGCACGAGTGATACATGTATCATGTCTTGATAGGTATATCATGCCTCAATACAGCAGTCTGGCACATAGGTGAAATACAGATGCAGTAACAGAAATGCATCTGTAGCTGGTTAATGTCCCAAGTGTTTACCAAATGCAAGTAGCAGCACTGATTCAGTTAATTAACTGAAGAGCAAGAGGAGTACTTGCATTAACAGAAACATTTTACTTTAAACTTACAAAATTGCAATACTCCCTAAAACTACTGCAAGCAAGAACTACTGTTGGAGGGCACTACTGTAGGGCAGAAGAGAAAGAGAAGAGAGAAGAGAAAAAAGAGAGAAGATATTCTCTAGTCTACTGAAACTTGCACTACTGCAATTTACTCCAGGGATACTATAGTTCTTTGCAAATTCTCTGCTCTACTCCATTGCATGCACTGCAATACACTACTCCACTGCATGTTTAATCAGTTAACAGAAAAAGGTATAGAACAAGCAAATGTAAGAAAAGAAGATAGCTTGTACTGCTAGTACATCATCAGGCAGTTCACCAAAGATTTTCGAGTTAGAAATACTCCCAGTGGTAGATGAAGAGAGAATATCATGAAGGAACAATTTAGTTTTAATTAATGGAAAAGTTTCATTTACTTGTAATTAAAGGAACAATTTCAGTTAATCATAAATATTCAATAGCAGCAGAGGCAAGCAGTAGCAGTAGCAGTAGATGCCAACTTTTGATATGCATGCATGCATTATTTGCTTGTTTATATTCATTCTGGTAAACTGAACATGCTCATCTATCTATCTATCTATCTACCTGCTTTAGTATGTATGTGTGCATTGTATTTTTATTTCCTTTGGAAAGTAAAGTTCATGTGAAAGGAAGAGAGAAAAAGAAAGGGAGGAAGATAGATGCTTCAGTCAGTCTAAGCCCAGCTTAATTTGAGTGACAATCACCTGCCTGGCTGGCTGGCATGATGGCTCATGGATCCCTCAGCTGCAGCTGCAGCTGGAGCTCAATCTGATCTCATCTGAAATGACTCTATAAATAGAGAGTGTAGTTAGTTACAGAGTAGCAGAAATGGTTGCTGGATGCAGTTACTTGCATGGGCCTGGCTGATGAAGAAAAACTTTATATGTATTCATACTGATGTTGACTCTATCAATCATACTTATTGGACATGTTTTACGTGTTGATCCATCAATTGATCACATTGAGAAAGACTTGTAAAGATGATGATCATCTTTTACAGAAAACAATTTTCAGCAAAGGTCATGTCTCCGACCATCGTGTCGTGATGATTTTGCAGGTACCCCGAGAGGCCCTTGAGTTTGTTGGAATGTCGATTAACTTCCATTCCGGCAAATTCGGGTACTCCATATGTTTTATTTTCAGCAAAGGTCATGCTAAAATTTTTTGTGAATTTTAGCATGACTTTGCTAACAGTAGGACATATGCGGTACTTGCGACTAATGCCTGTTATCATGCATGTTTTATGATCTGTTGTAAGGGTACTAATTGGTCTCTTCTGCTGCTTATCAGAGATGGCGGGAAGCAGCCACCGCCGCTCTGCGACACCGCAGTACGAGTTGGATGCTTCCGAGTTCTTCACTATCATACTTGGGACTTCAGTATCATCCATGACGCAGGTATATAAAATGAGAGATCTCCCCTAGCTTCACCCATCTCATTATGATATCTGTTGTTTGCCTACATCACTCATTGTCCCAAACTGCAGAGGCTGCCTGACAGTTTTAAGAACATGCTGATGGGCGAAGATCCGCCAAATAATATGAAGGTGCGACAGGATGGCAGCGGGTTTCGCAGGCTGTGGGATGTGGAGTTGGTGATCAAGGAGGGCCACATGTACTTGTCTCGTGGGTGGGAGAAGTTCTACCGTGCCTACGACCTGCGGCTGGGGTACTTCCTTCTCTTCAGGTACGACGACGACGCCACCACGCTCATCGTGAAGCTGTTCAACGCGACTATGTGTCGCATGCGCTACGCTGAAGATTATGATGCCGGTACGTTCTGCCTCTTCTTATTCCTCTACATTTGGCTTTGTCTCACATTGATTGTTAACAGTCATTGTTGCATTTGGACAGGTAATGGGAGCAGCAGCAGCAACAATGGCTACAGCCAAAGCAGCAGCGACCATGGCTGTAGCGAAAGCAGCAGCGATTCTGGCAGCAGCATAGACAACAAGAAGGATGATCCGGACTAGAGTGCGGGAGAAGAGGAGCAGAGTGGGGATGAGGAGCTGCAGGATGACGATGGGCATCAGGCTGAGGATGACCTAGCGCTAGTGGTGGCTGACCAAGGGCAAGAGATGGTGGTGGCTGACCATGGGCAAGAGATGGAGGTGGCTGAGGATGACCTAGCGATGGTCGTGCCTGAAGGTGGCCTCGCGATGGTGGTGGTGCCTAACAATGACCACGCACCGGTGGTGGCGCCGGCGATCCCACAGCTGGGCGACATGACCACGCCAATTGAGGTAGAAGACTACATCCCACTGCCTCCACCGCCTCCACCGCCTCGCCGCTCTTGGCGCATCAGGCTGAGGAAGGAGAAGGAGAATAACAATGCATGAGAACTGAACGGTGTTGGATGAACAATGTGAAACTTTTTTAATATGTAACGATGGAACTATGTGTTGGCTATGTATGTATATATGATGGAACTTGTGCGTTGGCTATCTATGTATGTATGATGGAACTTGTGTGTTGGCTATGATTGTTATATGGATGCTTGTTGTATATCTCATAGGTGAAATAGTGACCTGAGATTAAGAAAAAAAATTAAAAAAATTGTTACTAATGGCGCATTACCGTGTGGTGCGCCATTAGTATAGCAAACACTAGTGGCGCACCGTGGGCAAAACTAATGGCGCACTTCCAGGTGCGCCATTAGTATACCAGATACTAATGGCGCACCAGTGGTGCGCCATCAGTAAGATATACTAGTGGCATGCTACTAATGGCGCACTGGTAATGCGCCATTAGTAGGCAAAACTAGTGCGCCATTAGTAGGCCTTTTCCTAGTAGTGATCCTTTTCTCCCCTTCTGTCACTACTAGCCTCATCTCTGTTCGCCAGTTTACCAAAGATAATTTTTGTTCCGTCGAATTTTACCCATTTGGCTTTCTTGTGAAGGATCTTCGCACACGGAGGGTAATCCTGATCTCCGCTAGCTCCGGCGACCTCTACCCGTTCTTCGGCAATAACACAACGCGGTGCACTGCCCTCTCCACCACGACCTCCGATGGTGACGTGTGGCATCATCGCTTCGGTCATCCAAGCAACCAATCCTTCCAAGCCATTACTAGTAGTTTTCCCTTTCAATGTAATAAGCCATATACTGGCCCCTGTACTGCTTGCCAACTAGGGCACCAACCTCGCCTACCTTTCTCCTCCTCTACTAGCCGCACCAATGCTCCTTTCGAGCTTATTCATTGTGATCTGTGGACCTCTCCGGTCGTGAGTTTTTCTGGCTATGAATATTACTTGGTTTTCCTTGACGATTATTCTCAGTTCTCTTGGTCCTTTCCATTACGGCGCAAATCGGACACGTCTATTACTTTACAGCGTTTCTTTGCTCATGTACGCACCCAATACAACGTTGTCATCAAGGCCCTCCAATGCGATAACGGTGGTGAGTTCATTAACTCCACCCTCCGTTCCTTCTTCTCTACCCACGGTATCTCCTACCGGTTCTCGTGCCCACACACCTCCCCTCAAAATGGCAAGGCCGAACGCCTCCTCCGCACTACAAATGACATCGTGCGTACTCTCATCTTCCAAGCCAACCTCACCCCGTCGTTTTGGGTGGAGGCCCTTCACACGGCCACATACCTCCTCAATCGCCGCCCCTCCCGTGCCATTCATGACCATACACCCTACTATCGCCTCCACGGCATCCACCCCACCTACGACCACCTTCGAGTCTTCGGTTGCCTTTGTTTCCCTAACTTATACGCCACATCTTCACACAAACTTGCCCCCAGGTCTACTCATTGCGTCTTCTTAGGCTACCCACTCGAGCACAAAGGCTACCGCTGCTACGACTTAGAATCGCGCCGCGTCATCGTTTCCCGTCACGTTGTTTTCGATGAGCTCGTTTTTCCCTACACCTCTCCCACACCACCGACCAGCTCCCCCCTGGCCACAAACGATCCCACCCACCAAATCTCGCTCCAACCGCATCTCCCCGATCCCCATGCACCAGCTGGGCCCCGCCACCCATGCGCACTCGCCACACCGAGCGATCCGCCAATCGCGTCGCCCCGCACACCGGTCAGCCAATCCACCCGCTCCGCGCGCTCCACCCCCACGCGCTCCACCAGCCCGACCGAATCTTCCTCGCCTCCCGCGCCATCCCCACCTGCTGGCCCGCAGCGCACTAACTCCGACCACAGCCCTGCCAACCAATCTACCTCGGATCGCGCGTCCACCTCATCCACTTATCCTCTAACCGGATCCCCCTCGGATCACGCGCCCAGCTCCGGCCCCATGGAATCCAAACCGGCCTACCACACCCCGCCACGCCATCCTCCCCATGCAATATCGATTCAGCCCCCTGTCAACGCGCATAAAATGCGCACACGCGCCAAATCTGGCTTCTGTCAACCCAAGCGCCTCTTCCTCGCCACCCAAACGGCTTCCCCCATCTCCCCCATCCCTGCCACATATCGCTCAGCCCTCCGAGACCCTCATTGGCTACATGCAATGCAAGATGAATTTAACGCTTTAATCAAGAACTCGACTTGGTCTTTGGTTCCCAAACCTGCAGGTGTTAATGTGGTCACTGGCAAATGGATATACTGCCACAAGTTCCATCCTGACGGCTCCTTGGCGCGGTACAAAGCTCGATGGGTTGTTTGGGGTTTCACTCAAAAGGAAGGTGTGGACTACGAGGAGACTTTCAGCCCGGTGGTGAAGTCGGCCACGATCCGTGTGGTTCTCAGCCTCGCCACCTCTGGTTCTTGGCCCATACATCAACGTGATGTCAAGAACACATTTCTTCATGGCGAACTCAAGGAGACAGTCTATTGTGCACAACCATCCGGCTTCCTCGATCCCTCTCGCCCGGATCATGTTTGTCTCCTCCGTAAGTCTCTCTACGGCTTGAAACAAGCCCCCCGCACGTGGTTTCATCGCTTCAAGTCCTTCCTCTTATCCCTTGGTTTTCACGCATCCAAAAGTGACTCCTCACTCTTCATTATGTCTCATGGGTCCTCCATTGCTTATCTACTCGTCTACGTTGATGACATAATTCTCACCGCAAGCACACCGCATGTTCTTCACTCCATCATCCACTCCCTCAAAGCAGAATTTTCCATGACATACCTCGGTGAGCTTCATCACTTCCTCGGCATTAATGTTACACCCAACCGATCCGGTCTCTTCTTGAGTCAGCAACAATACACATTAGAGGTTTTGGATCGCGCCCATATGCTCAACTGCAAACCCGTGTCCACCCCGATTGACACCACCGCCAAACTCTCTGCCACCGCTGGCCGCCTCCTTTCCAACCCAACCAACTATCGCAGCATTGCCGGTGCCTTGCAATACCTCACCCTAACCCGTCCGGACATAGCACATGCGGTGCAACAGATTTGCCTTTTCATGCATCAACCAAGGGATACTCACATGCAACTCGTCAAGCGTGTTCTTCAATATCTCCGGGGTACTACCCACTTTGGACTTCAGCTCTATAAGTCCTCCTCTCTCGATCTCGTGGCCTATACTGACGCTGATTGGGCGGGTTGCCCTGATACGAGAAAATCCACGTCGGGGTTCTGTGTTTTTCTCGGCAACAGCTTGATCTCCTAGTCCTCTAAACGCCAGCCAACCGTTTCCCGCTCCAGCGCCGAGGCTGAATACCGTGGCGTTGCAAACTGCGTTGCCGAATCTTGTTGGGTCCGTCAGCTTCTCCACGAACTACGGCGCCCTCCTTCTCGAGCCACCATTGTATATTGTGACAACATCAGTGCATCCTACCTCTCTACTAATCCAGTTCAGCATTAGCGCACTAAACATATCGAGATTGATCTTCACTTCGTCTGTGATTGCGTGGCACTCGGCGAAGTGCGGGTTCTCCATGTTCCATCCAATTCTCAGTTTACAGACTTGTTCACTAAGGGGCTTCCTTCACAGGTCTTCACTGAGTTTCGATCCAGCTTGAACGTCCTCCCAAACGGCGTTCCAGCTGAGGGGGGGTGTTAACATGTATGTATGTAGTGCGCACATCGCCTCCTAGTTTGTAGGATCTGAACTGTCTTCCCCGGCCTGCGTGCCTTGACCATGGGGTGTATATGTGTAACACTGATGTATGTGTGATAATCAATACAAGAGAGCAAGTTTACTCTCCAACTCTTTCTTCTGGGAGGTAACCACTTCTCCGCCAAAACTGCATATGTAGTTCTACTATGAGAGCCGGACATCGACTATAACGCCTCCCTCATTTCGCACTCTCAGGTGCCAAACAAGATCAAGGTCTTTGGGTGGCTCCTATTTCGTGATAGACTCAAGACGCATGCCTCGTTTTGATCTCGCGTGAATAAATGAGGAGGAAGAAGAAAAGCTGTAGATTGAACACAGCACAAAACATCATCTCTCCCTAGTTTTGATCTCGTGTGTGTTAGAGTTGTGTCAAATATTATTGTACAAGGTAGGGTATAGTTGGACTTGGTTTTGGACCGTGTGTCGACAGGGTAGGAGTTGTGTCCTAATAGGACACCTATATCCTCGGCCTCTCATATATATCGGGGGTAGACACACGATGTAACCTATGCCAACATAATAGCACAGGCACGCGGGGGAGCCGGCGGCATGTGCCGGCGCCCGGGCGGCCGGGGTGCGGTATTGTGACGGTGTCATGGGGAGGAGCGCCCATAGTCATGCCCCAGGGATGTAGCCATATCGGTGAACCTCGTTAACAAATCTTGGTGTCGTGCTCGTATGATTGCTTGGTCCTCGGTAGATCGACGGTGCGCCTCGGATTATTCTAACAAGTGGTATCATGAGCAAGATTCGAAGAGTTCGTGGTTCATTGATTTAGAGGAAGACGGCCAGACAAGATCGTGGTTGTGGAAACGTGCATCGGCGAATCGGGATCGGACGCGAGTCGAAGCGCGCAGGAGACGCGTGCGCGGGGCGCGGTAGCAGGGAGCAACCGAAGCGATCGAATTGTTGATGGTTCAAGGCAGGAGTAATCGGAAGGAGTAGCAGGCGACCTACCGTACGGCGACAGCGGGATTGTGCAAGTTCTCGACGGATGACGTGCAGCGGGACCGGTGCGGCTCGTGCGTGGGTTGGCGCGTGAGCGAGAGCTGGCTCAAGGCGAGGCCCAGGGTGGCAAGGCCGGCTGGTGGGCTGGGAAGCAGACGGAGCAGGCAGGGCAAGCGGGCCAAGCCCAGGCGCTGGGCAGTTGGATTCATGTCACGTGTGTATACCGTAGCGAGCGCAAGGGCTGAGCAGGTCGATGTGCTGGTTGAGATTTGTTCATGAAAAAAAAACACGTACGTTGAGGCTAGAAGCAAATTAATCAGCGAAGAGAAACAAACCACCTGGGTAGCGTTGCATCTGGTAGCAGTACGTTGGCTGGAAAAGCAACATCAAGCGTAGGAGATTGTGCCAAGAGAAGCACCACCACGTGAAGACCAAAGGATATTTCCTGGTTGGATTTTACGGCAGGAGTAGCGTAGCTTGGTCAGCATAGCAGTGATGTTTGAAGGTGTTGCAGAAGTCGGGACAGCTAAGATGAAAGTATCATGTGGATGAAAATTCGCGGAAGATGATTTGGGAGCCTGAAGTGCGACGTGGTAGGATCATGCATACACAGGGCGTCAAGCAATGCACGAAGATGTGCGGGCAGACAATGCACGGAGATGTGCGGGCGGACACGACGCATGATGGAGCATGGTTGCAGTCGGGTAATTTCGGCTGGGTCGGACTGGACTGTCTGACGGATCGACGGGGATGTCGGTCAAAGCAGAAGACGACAGTTATTTCGGCGACGATGACATAGGAGCGTGATGCTGATGGTGGCCGACTTCTGGGGCATGGAAACACGTGATGCAGGCTTGAGGGCTTGTGCGGCTTCGACAGACTATGGCGCGGGATTGATTCAAGATGGTGCACAAAAGAGAGCTTGAAGTCGACAGGGCGCGAGGGTAGCATGGCCAGCTACATGGAGTCATGTTGAAGGTGGAGCTGGAGTCTGATGGACGACTTCACTTTGAGCTGATGGAGGGGCTACGGCGTAAGTGCACGGAGAATCGCAGCCTATTTCAGCGGGATAGCGAGAGACACGCGGATTGGACTGGGGCCCAGTGGTCTGATGGATGCGTGATACTCGGCATCGATCGGTGATGATTGGTGGTTCTCTGGAGTAGGGGTTTGAGTGGTGTGGGGGCAACCCAGGAGACTCGACCAGGACAGCAGAGGCTCGACGTGGTGATAGCGGCGAGGCATGCGGTAAGCACGAGACATAGTGACAGGCCAAGGCACTGGTGGTCAGACATGTGATCAGACAAATTGTGCAGGGGTGCTGAAGCAGTGTTGGCGAGTACTGGATTCAAGTTGGTGACTGGGTCTATCAGTGCCGGAAGATGGACAAGAGTTGACCATGGAGAATCTGAGAAAGTGGCGGAGAGTCTGAAATTGTCAAAAGCTGGGAGAGTACATGGCCGTATATTCTGTTGTTTTTAGTGCACATGGCAAAGTGCGGATGACAAGGCAGAAGGAGGCGGAGTGCTATGGTTGTGGGACATGCCAGAGACTATCCGGGAAAAAAGGTGAGACAACTGCGAATTTGACTCAGGGTGACACAGGGTAACGGTGAAATTCCTTCAAGTTTCAGACAGATGGTCACGAAAGAGCGGCGACGTTGAGTTCAGGTAACTCTTATATGTGGCGTCCAATATGTGAGTTGTTCATTTTCACGCAGACAGTGGTCGGTGTGTGATGGCGTTGAACGTATTCTCCGGCAATTGGAAGCACAAAGTAGAGTAATGAGGAACTTAATTTTTGCTCGAGTGTTGACTGTGAAGGAGACGAGAAGGGACTATAGTTGCAGGTGGAGTCACGTGGAGTCTGGGAGTAGCAGCGGTGCTCATGACGTATCTCAAGTCCAATGTACATGGAGGTTCGACGCACGGACGAATTCAAGGTGGTGGAGAATATTCGCCAAGGTGGAGTTTGTTAGAGTTGTGTCAAATATTATTGTACAAGGTAGGTTACAGTTGGACTTGGTTTTGGACTGTGTGTCGACAGGGTAGGAGTTGTGTCCTAATAGGACACCTATATATCGGGGATAGACACACGATGTAACCTATGCCAACATAATAGCACAGACACGCGGGGGAGCCGGCGGCGTGTGCCGGCGCCCGGGCGGCCGGGGTGCGGTATTGTGACGGTGTCATGGGGAGGAGCGCCCGTAGTCATGCCCTGGGAATGTAGCCATATCGGTGAACCTTGTTAACAAATCTCGGTGTCGTGTTCGTGTGATTGCTTGGTCCTCGGTAGATCGACGGTGCGCCTCGGAATATTCTAATAGTGTGAGCTCGAGCTAAGATTGACAACGACGGGGAAGACCCCTCTCCACCACCCTGCAGAAGCAGCAGCTCCTGGTCGTCCAGGTGCAGCAGCTTGGGCTGGAGCAGCTCAGACTTCCTTGTTTGGCTGCAGGTTAGGGCATCTCCAGCCGCGCCCCCAACAGGCCCCCCCCAGGCCACTTTTTCGGCGTCGGCGCCGAAAAAACGGCCCAGTCGCGCCCCCAGGACGCCGAAAATCGCCGTTTCGGACCTTTTTTCCGCCCGGCGGTCACAGGCCAAACCCGGCGCGCTTGGGAGCTGTTGGGGGCTCCGGCGCTAGGGAAAAGCTCGCCTGGCCCACACCGACAGGGGAAAAGTCAAGGTTTTCTTCCCCCGACTCGCCTCGCACCCCCCGCGCCCTCGGCCACCACTAGCTATATCCCGGCGACGGCCGCCGCCCTACTCCGCTAGATAGCCATTCCCCGCCGGAAAATAGCAGCACTTCGCCGCGGCAGCCCCTCCCACAGCAGCTGGGCGTTTCCGGCCGCCGTTTCCGGCCGCGGAGGCGCGGTTTAACGGCGGGTACACGCCCACCGAGCGCAAGGTGTTCGGCGTTTTGCCTGCCTCGGCGATGTACTCGGACGAGGAGGAAGAGCTCGCCGCGCTGCTGGAGGAGGAAGCCGCGGCCGACGTCCAGGAAGAAGAGCATCTCATGGTGCTCGCCGCCCTCGCCCAGCTGCTGGCGAGCAGTGAAAAGCCGCGGCGAGGTGGCTCGGCGCCGGGGCGGGTGAACGCAAAGAACCGGCATCGTCTGCAAGGCTACTGCATGCTCTACTCCGACTACTTCGCCGATGCTCCACTTCATGGCGAGAGAACATTTCGGCGCCGTTATCGGATGAGCCGAAAGCTCTTCCTCATGATTGTGAATTCCATCCGGGAGTTCGACAACTACTTCAAGTGCAAGATGGATTGCACTGGCGCTCTTGGATTCACCTCCATCCAGAAGTGCACGACAGCGATGAGGATGCTTGCATATGGAGCTCCAAGTGATTCACTCGACGACTATGGGCGCATGGCCGAGTCCACCAGCATAGAGTGTTTCTACAAGTTCTGTCGGGCAGTGGTGGCAGTGTTTGGGACACAATACTTGAGAACACCCAATGCGGAAGACACTGCTCGGATCCTAGCCCAGAATGCAGCAAGAGGATTTCCTGGGATGCTTGGAAGCATCGACTGCATGCATTGGAAATGGAAGAACTGCCCATTTGGTTGGCAGGGGATGTACAAAGGCGCCAAAAGTGGTTGCAGTGTGGTGCTTGAGGCGGTAGCCACACAGGACCTCCGGATTTGGCACTCCTTTGGTATGCCAGGAACTCACAATGACATCAACGTGCTGCAGTGCTCTCCTGTTTTTGCCAAACTCGTTGAGGGCCATTCTCCTCCGGTGAACTTCGAGATCAATGGGCACCAATACAACAAGGGGTACTATCTAGCTGACGGCATCTATCCGAGATGGTCGACTTTTGTGAAGACGATCTCAAACCCTATGCCAGGAGGCAAGAACGCCTGGTTTGCCAAAGTTCAGGAGGCTTGCCGGAAGGATGTCGAGCGGGCATTTGGTGTGCTCCAATCTCGATTCGCTGTTGTTCGGTACCCCGCTGAGACCTGGTCGAAAGATCAAATGTGGGAGATCATGACTTGCTGTGTCATCTTGCACAACATGATCATCGAGAGCGAGCAAGAAGACCTAGTGATTGACACTGAACCATACTACAGGCAGGGCCCTCTAGCCGAAGTTGATCACCAGCTACCGACAACTTGGACTGCCTATCTCAGTATGCGTCAGGAGATCCGAGACCCACAGGTGCATGATCAACTGCAGAAAGATCTGATTGAGCACCTATGGAGGCTCAAGGGGGACGCCTCGTGATGAAATACGAGTTTTTATTTGTTGAACAATATAATTTGTATTGACTTATTTGTTGTTGTAGTATTTTGTTGAAGTATTTGATTTTTCTGTGATGAAATATGTGATAAGAAATAATTGTGTTGATAATTGAACGCCGAGACACGGCGAAACCACGCCGAATATGGGCCTATTCTCGCCCATATGGGCCGTTTATTCGCCGAAATTGGGCTGCAAAGTGAGACAATTTCGGCGCCTGGGGGCGAGCTGGGGGCGACGACTGGGCGCAAACCCGCCCCAGCGTCGAGTGCATTGCCGGCTTGCCTCCAGGGGGCAATTTTTATGCGTCCTGAGCGGGCCAACGGCTGGAGATGCCCTTAGGAGGGGCCGATGTTGTCCACGCTCTCGTATAGGCAGCCGATGCTCCACGGCCGGCCGAAATACGCTTCACCATGGCACCGATGGGCAGGGTCAGCAGGCTGCTGATGAAGTCCGCTAACTCCTTGTCGGGCTGAGTGAATAATACAACTAAATGATTCAAAAAAGCGATTTCAAAATGATGAATTTTTTTACCAAAATTTATACTGTTTGGGAAATACTTTCAGAAACAATTTCAATTATTTCCATGTTTCAGTCATATTTCATAAACACAACCAATGTCTCTTATATGCTTTCTTAAATCAATCAATTGTGTGCCCTATGTTATAACAACTTTTCTTCGCTGGATTATAATGTGGCCTTCTATTTTACTCTCTGAGCTGGAACCTGGAGTACTACATGTCACCAGGGCCAACAAGCCAAGGCAACTGCAGCGGCACAAGCAGGGATCTGCTTCAACATGTCATACACCTCTTTTACATGTTTTTTTTTTTTTTTGCAGATGAACTCTCTTACATGTTTACTTCACGTAAGAGGGAAGGTCCTTGGTGCCTGTTAGGTGAAAGTCAAAAATAGCACAAAATGGGATGTACAAATCCAAACGATATGTGCATGACCAGGTGACCAAAATGGTACGACCTAGCTGCAAAATCACAGTATAAATGGAAAAGCTAGCTAGCTAAAGATCAATAGCTATGTAACATGCCGTCAAACCATTTCCTTTATTCTTAGTCAAGTATGGGACGTTGGAGACAGACAAAGATCCTAAATGTGCAGTGGCAAGGGCGAAGACATTCAAGGGTACGGGCATAGTGTCAATTTCATGTGCGGTGGAGGGGGTTCAAGGTCGTGAAGCTGGCAGAGGTTATGGAGTCGACAACGTCATGTTTTAAATAGGTTATATTTCCATAGACGTACCGTATGTCAGTGTAGTTATACGGAAAAAAGGAAGGTACTTTTTGTGTTTTCACCTAAATGTAATTATATGGATTTTTTTGGACAACCCGTGTAATAGTGCTTGTTAGAATAAATCTGAGGCACTACATCGATTATCCGAGGACCAAGCAATCACACGAGCACGACACCGAGATTTGTTAAAGAGGTTCATCGATATGGCTACATCCCCGAGCCTGACTATGGGCGCTCCTCTCCATGACACCGCTACAATAACGCACCCGGTCGCCCTGAACGCCGGCACATGCCGCCGGCTTCCCCTGCGTTCCGATGCTATTATGTTGGCATATGTTACATCGTGTGTCTACCTTGCTATATATTAGAAGCCTAGGATACAAGTGTCGTACTAGGACACGACTCCACATATTATGTAAACACAATACAACTCATAGTCCAACTGTAACCTACCTTGTACACAATATTCGACAAAATTCTAACAAACTTCACCTTGGCGAATATTCTCCACCACCTTAAATTCGTCCATGTGTCAAACTTCCATGTATATTGGACTTGATCTTATTCCATGAGCACCGCTACTACTTCAAAGACTCCATATGACTCCACCTGCAACTTGTAGTCCCTTCATTTCTTGACCACAGTCAACACTCGAGCAAAATTAAGTTCCTCTTTAGTCTAGTACGTATGCTCCCAACTTCCAGAGCTCCGTTCAACGTCATCACACACTGATCACTGACCTGCGTGAAAATGAACAACTCACATATTGGGTGCCACACATAAGAGTTACCTGAACTCAACATAACCGCTCCTTTCTTGACCGCCTATCTGAAACTTGAAGGAATTTCACAGTTGCTTTTAGTCATCCCGAGTCAAATTCGCAGTTGTCTCACCACATGTATGACCACCAGAGCCCTGGCCCATCTCCATGTCTCGTGCGTACCGCACGCCTCGCTACTATTACCGCGTTGAGCCTCCGCTGTCCCGGTCGAGTTTCAAGGGTCGCGAACCCACACTACTCAACCCCCACTGCAGAGTACCAACGACCGATGACGAGTTTCACGCTTCCATCAGACCACTGGGCTTCAGTCCGAATTACGTGTCCCTCACTTTTTCCCGCTGAATAGGATTCGACTCTCTGTCGACTTATGCCGTAGCCTCTCAATCCAGCTCCACCTTCAACATGACTCCATGGTGGTTGTACGTGCCACCCCGCGCCCCGTCGACTTCAAGCTTCGTGTGTACACGACCTTGAATCAACCCCGCGCCATAGTCTTGTCGAAGCCGCACAAGCCCTCGGGCCTGCGCCACGCGTTCCCACGCCTAGAAGTCGGTCACCATCAGCATCACGCTCCTATGTCGTCATCGCCGATCCCACCATCGTCTTCTATACCAACAGACTTGCGCCGATCCGTCAGACTGCCTAGTCTGACCCAGTCGAAACTCGTTCGACTGTATGACACACTCGAGGCTCCCAAATCGTCTTCCGCAAATTTCCATCCATCCCATGATAATTCCATCTTAGCTGGCTTGACATCCTGCAACAACGCCTTCAAGCATCCCTGTTGTGCCAACAAAATTTTTACCCTTGTCTGCCATAACCCAAAGTTTCCAGTTCACTTGAACTTCTCCACCTCAAACCTGGTACCCGATAATGCCATGGTTCTTTGTATGGCTGACCCCACGAAAAATTATCCGAGCTATCCCCGCGGCGCCGAAGTACACGAGCAAAACCCAACGTGGTCTCGCCTCTGTGCACTAATAGCAATCCACCAAAATAATTTGGCCTTCACGTGATCTACTCCTATCTTGGCTCAACTCCCAATGCTAGCAATTGTCTTCTCTGCCAAAGCGCTACTCGATGGGTGCCCAATACAACGATGGATCTTTTCTTTAGCTGAATCAATATGCTGTTGCCTCCTCCACGTGATACACAAGGACTCGGTCCTCTTTTTTCCTGAAACAAATCTCTCGTGCACAGCACGCAGCAGCTGCCGCCTTGCCTGCAGCTCCGATCCTGGACCACATCCCAGCCTTGCGGCCACGCTGCCTGAAGCACAAGCACCTAAGCCGGCCTGTTGCCAGCCCATCCAAGCGCGCCCTAGAAGCCTGCTGGTCCGACTGCTGCTGTGGCACGTTACACCGCCGCCGCCTCGATCTGATTCGCTTTTCTGAGAAGATCACAACCGCTGGAACACCTCTGCTTCTTAGATCACTCCGACTGCAATCACTCCTGCAGAACTTCAATGATATCTTCCGCTTCCTCTAGATCAACTTCCGCGGATCCTTCAAACCTTACTCATGATACCATTTGTTAAAATAAATCCGAGGCACCCCGTCCATTATCTAAGGACCAAGCAATTACACGAGCACGACACCGAGATTTGTTAACAAGGTTCACCGATATGGCTACATTCTCGGAGCCTAACTATGGGCGCTCCTCCCATGACACCGCTACAATACCGCACCCGGTCGCCCTGGACGCCGGCACATGCCGCCGGCTTCCCCTGCGTTCCGGTGCTATTATGTTGGCATATGTTACATCGTGTGTCTACCCTGCTATATATTAGAGGCCTAGGATACAAGTGTCATACTAGGACACGACTCCACATCTTATGTAAACACAATACAACTCATAGTCCAACTGTAACCCTATTTTGTACACAATATTTGACACAACTCTAACAAATAGTGCCAAATGATTATCGATAAATCATCTTCTGTCTTGAGTTCCTCGGACCCGTCTAGTCTTTTTTCAGTTACAACACTACTAGGAAAAGGCCCACTAATGGCACACCAGTTTTGCCTACTAATGGCGCATCACTGGTGCGCCATTTGTATCACGCCACTAGTATTTATTACTAATGGCGCACCACTGGTGCGCCATTAGTATCTGGTATACTAATGGCGCACCATCCAGTGCACCATTAGTATAGAACACCATTCGCCATTAGTATGCCTCCCAGGGGGCCATATTTAACCATGTGCTTTGGCATACTAATGGCGCACTGTTGGGTGATGCGCCATTAGTGTGATTATCGCAGTGCACCATTAGTGTCTTGTGTGGTGCGCCACTAGTATGAATATTAGGGATTTTTTTTTCATTTCTGATATTTTCATAGGTTAAAAAATATTAGAGATAACATACAACACAGATCTGCTTACCTTACATACAGGGGGCCATATGTAACGATGTTACCTGCATCCACCAGATCATATCCAACAGACAAGTTTCATCATATATACATACATAGCCAACACATAGTTCCATCGTTACATATTACAAAAGTTTCACAATGTTCATTCAACACCTTTATCCATCAATTCACAAAAGTTTCACATTGATACAAAATAAAAACACAAATGGAAAAGAAGCACTCCATCCATGCAAGCTTCCGTGAATTAAATCAAATCTGCAAAATGATAAACAAGAAGTTAGAAGAAGAAGAAGAAGAAGAAGAAGAAGAAGAAGAAGAAGAAGAAGAAGAAGAAGAAGAAGAAGAAGAAGAAGAAGAAGAAGACAAGAAGAAGAATAAGAAGAAGAATAAGAAGAAGCTTATTATGTAAACTTGATCATTTTATGCTAAATAAGTAATTTTGGAGCTAACCTATAGGAAACTAAGCATATAAGCTCTAAGTTAGCATATTAGAGCCAACTTAGGTAAAATGAAGCTAACCTATGTCATTTTGGATAAGAAGAAGAATAAGAAGAAGACTATAAGCTTATTATGTAAACTTGATCATTTTGTACTAAATAAGTAATTTTGGAGCTAACCTATAGGAAACTAAGCATATTAGAGATAAATAGGTAACTAAGTATATATATATATATATATATATATATATCATTTTGGAGATCTGACATACCTGACATAGTTCAGTTCTCATTGTTCTTCTCCTTCTCCTTCCTCAGCCTGATGCGCCAAGAGCGGCGAGGCGGTGGAGGCAGCTGTGGGATGTAGTCTTCTATCACAATTGGCGTGGTCATTCGCCCAGTTGTGGGATCGCCGGCGCCACCACCGGTGCATGGTAATTGTCAGGCACCACCACCATCGCGAGGCCACCCTCAGTCACCACCATCTCTTGCCCATGGTCAGCCACCACCATCTCTTGCTCATGGTTAGCCACCACCATCTCTTGCACCTGGTCAGCCACCACCATCTCTTGCCCTTGGTCAGCCACCACCAGCGCTAGGTCATCCTCAGCCTGATGCCCATCGTCATCCTACAGCTCCTCATCCCCACTCTGCTCCTCTTCTCCCCCACTCCAGTCCAGATCATCCTTCTTGTTGTCTTCGCTGCTGCCAGAATCGCTGCTGCCAGAATCGCTGTAGCCAGTGTCGCTGCTGCTGCTCCCATTGCCTGTCCAAATGCAACAACGACTGTTAACAATCGATGTGAGACAAAGCCAAATGTAGAGGAATAAGAAGAGGCAGAACGCACTGGGATCTTCGTCTTCAGCGTAGCGCATGCGACACATAGTCTTGTTGAAAACCTTCACGATGAGCATTGTGGCGTCATCGTCGTACCTCCAGAGAAGAAAGTACCCGGTCCGCAGGTCGTAGGCACTGTAGAACTTCTCCCAGCCACGGCACAGGTACATGTGGCCCTCCTCGATCACCAACTCCACATCCCACAGCCTGCGAACCCCGCTGCCGGCCTGTCGGAGCTTCACATTATCTAGCGGATCTTCACCCAGCATCTTCATAAAAGTGTCAGGCAGCCTCTGCAATTTGGGACAAGGAGTGATGTAGCAAACAACAGAGTTATCATAATGAGATGGGTGAAGGGGAGATCTCTCGTTTTATATACCTGCCTCGTGGCTGATACTGAAGAAGAAAGTATGATAGTGAAGAAATCGAAAGAATCCAACTCGTACTCCGGTGAGGCAGAGCGGCGGTGGCTGCTTCCCCCCATCTCTGATAAGCAGCAGAAGAGACCAATTAGTACCCTTACAACATTATAGCAGCATAAATTTTGAGCAAAAGATAATCAACATTAGTCGCAAGTACCCCATATGTCCTATTTTTAGCAAAGTCATGCTAAAATTCACGGAAAATTTCAGCATGACCTTTGCTGAAAATAGGACATACGGAGTACCCGAATTTGCCGGAACGGAAGTTAATCGACATTCCGGCAAACTCAAGGGCCTCTCGGGGTACCTGCAAAATCATTATCCCCGCATAATGAAGTCGCCAATGGGTCATTCCGAAGATCACAAGTAGCATCATGACAAGTACAACATCATGACAAGTACAGCAGTAGCAGCAGTGAATACAGGCATAACAGCAGCAGCAGCAGTTAAGAAAAAGTTGCCGAAGCTTGTAAAACTATACTATCCTAGAACAAATAAGCTGGCAGTAGGTCCATTGGGACTCGTTTAAATGCAGAAAGTCTTGTTTTGGGTTCAGTTTACATTTCAGGTCAAGACTTATTCCATGTCTCCCTCCTCTTGCTCTTTTGCTTTGCCCAGAGAATTATTGGTACCAAGTACTACTACTACACTTTTTTACTTTCACCGATTTAACACTTGTCTCTCTGTTTATTAAAGCTGTTGTTTATGTGTCAAATTTGACATCAACTTGACTGAATATCAACTTGATAGATCAAAAGCTGATAGAAATTGACATGTTTTGAGCATCAAGAGATCTAAATGCAGTTAACTTGTTTTGAAAATCACAGAAGGCTAAGTTGACAGATTGTGGCCAGGGCCATACTAGTTTGATTTTACACTAGAACAAGCTCACTAAACTACACTACACTACACTACACGTGCTTAAACTCTGAACATAAACAAACACCAGCAATGCAATATGTAAACTACCTCTGTTTCTAGGCAACACGAGTTATCATCAATGCTTTTGAGTTTATTAAGTACCTTCAGTTCTGAGCTTTAAATGTCAAAAGAGCTTCACAGAATCTTGAATCCTCCAAATCACTCTTACCAGTTCTGCATTGCACAAAGGCAGCAATGAGCTAATGATATCAGTAGCAATAATAGGTGCTTACATTATCAAAGTGAACCTACAGAGTTCTTGTACAGTGAGTAACTCCCAATTCTTTTAATAGAAGCACAATTAATATCAGAACAAAAATAACGAAATAATAGATGTGATTTTAATACAAATAACTATTGGTGATATTGCCAGTGACTTAATTAATTGGGTAACAACTTCAAAACAAACTAGTTATTATTATTTTTCTTGCCAAGTTTAAAATATAATAAAGGGTTGTAGTGAATATCTAGCAGAAAATTTCTCACATGGTCACATATGCATATAATTTCACTCAAGTATTTGTAATATACTACTCCAAAATAAAGTACAGCCACATGCTTCATTTTCAGAAAAATAGGCGGCGATGTAAAACAAATGTAAGCACTGCTGCATGATGTTGACAGGAATGAATGATCTTCGTCTCTGTTCTGCTTAAAAATGACCTTCACAATGTTCAGAACTTCAGATGGAAGTGGGGAAAGAAGGTAGTTTTTCGTGCGGCTTTCTCTTTTTGCAGAGATTTAAGCAGAAACTTGAGAGAGGACACTTAGATCTGCGAGGGGATATGGGAATGCTTCAACATGAAAGAATTTAAATATTCAAAATTCGTCGATGCTAGATCGAACGGATGCCTGTCTGTTCTTGTTTAAGATCACAGTCAGCAGCACCACCTTCTTGCTCAAGAGACTAAGGTAATTTATCATAAACTAGCTAGCAAGCACACAGGAACATTGATAGATATGATTTTCATATATCAAAGACACTATGATAGCAGAACAAAAAAATCTATTGGACATGACAAATACATGCTCTATAGTTCAGTCGACAGAACCAAATACACCGTCTATAATCAGCATGAATGAATCCCTTTCAATAATTTCTCATTGTAACCAAAAATAGAGATCGACCCCTCGTATGGACCACTACCTAGTGAAATGGTAAATCCGCAGCAATGGCTAAAAGAGACAACAAATGTACAGGATGGGAGGGGTGCTCGCCCATGGGCAGGGAATGGGGAGGAAGGGTGGAGAGGGAGGAAGGAGGATGGAGGAGAGGTACCTGGGCAGGTGCGGCCGGTCGCCGGAGGGGTCGGGGTCGGGGTCGGCGGCGGCGGCGGCGTCGAAGGGATGGCTTGAGGGCGTCCGCGCTCGTCAGGGTCCTCGTAGTCGAAGAGGAAGACGGCGGCGGTCCTCCTGGGCGCCTTGGTTGGTCGCGGGGAGGCCGGCGGCCGCGGTAGTCGTCCTGCACCCCGTGCCCGAACTGAGGTAGAGGCGGCGCAGGGCAGGGGCCGACGCAGGGGGCGCGGGGTTTCTAGGGTTTCGAGGGGGGAGGCGGGGCTCGGGGGGGAGGCGGCGCTCGAGGGGGAGGAAGGGGAGAAGGAGGCGGCGGGGGCGCGTGGGCGGCTGCGGCGCAGTGGGTCGGGGCAGCGGCGGCGGCGACGCGGTGGAGCGGCGCGGTGGAGGGCGAGGGACGAATCGAAGTAGTCTGGCGAGAGGGAGGGGGAAAGGTGCGGCGCGGTGTGGATGGGGGAAGATTACTAATGGCGCACCCCCACGCGCTGCGCCATTAGAATGTTTTTTTCATAGCAATGGCGCACCAGCGGGACAGTGCGCCATAAGTATTCTTTTTTCTAGATAGCAATGGCGCACCAGCCACCCGTGCGCCATAAGTAAGATTTTTTTTTATTTTTTAAGAAATGAATATGAATATGAATATGAAACAGTAATATTTTTTTTATAAAAACAGTAATAATTGTTGTTTAACAACAATTGTAGTCTACACTTTATTATTATTATTTTTTTAAAAATGAATATGAATATGAAATAGTAATATTTTTTTATAAAAACAGTAATAATTTTTTAAAAAATATCATCAAATTTTTTATTTGAAAAAATCATCGGCGGCGGCGGTGAAGCGGGGGAGGGTGCGGGGGGTGCTCGTCGGCGGCGGTGGAGCGGGGACGGGTGCGGGGGGTGCTTGTCGGCGGCGGTGGAGCGGGGGAGGGTGCGGGGGGTGCTCGTCGGCAGCGGTGGAGCGGGGGCGGGTGCGGGGGGTGCTCGTCGGCGGAGTGAGGGAGAGATCGAGATCGAGATGGAGGGGGATAGCGATCGAGATGGAGGGAGAGGCCATTAGTAACCCAACATACTAATGGCGCACCACACATACATGCGCCATTAGTAGTTTTGCAAAAAAAGTATTAAAAATAATTTTTATACTAATGGTGCACAGTGGCACAGTGCGCCATTATTAGTTTAAACTAGTAATGGCGCACTTTACGACGATGCGCCATTAGTACTTTTGCAAAAAAGTAAAAAAAAATACAGTAGTGGCGCACTCTATGGCTGGTGCGTCATTAGTAGTTCTAACCACTAATGGCGCACTTTGCCTGGATGCGCTATTAGTATGTTTGAAAAAATGAAAAAAAAACATTTTGTTACTAGTGGCGCACCTTGTGCCTGGTGCGCCACTAGTGTCTTACACACTAATGGCGCATCTCCACATGGTGCGCCATTAGTATATAATAGTGGCGCACCACTTCTCTGGTGCGACATTAGTGTCAATTTCATATTTAACCCTTTTCCTAGTAGTGCATCAATAATTATGAGTTTCTGTGTTGCAAATGTCAACAAACCTTCTGCTTTTATCTGTACCTGCTTTCTTCGTGTTTTTTATTTTTGTTTTTTCTGTTAATTTTATCTTCTCTTTTTCTACTTTCTTCAAATTTATGATAAAAATACAAAATTTTGAACATCTTTTAAATATATGAATATTTTCAAACTTCCAGTTTTGTTTTCAAATGTTTGAACAATCTTTGCCTATCAAGAAAATTTTCTTAATTTGTGAATATTTCTTGGAATTCATGAACATTTTTACAGTTAAAAAAAGATCAAATTCATGAACAAATTTTAAATTCACATACTTTTTAAAATTTGCAAAGATTTCATGATTTCTTTGAATTAGCAAACATTTTCAAATTGTTGGACCATTTTTTTGAATTACTCAGTGAACATTTATTGAATTAAGAAACATTTATTAATTAACGAACAATGTTTTTGAATTCTGAACATGTTTTGAATTCAAGTATATATATTCCAATTCAGGACTATTTATTAAAATTCATTATGATCTTCTCAAAACTTTTTTCAAATTAATAAACATTTTAATAATAAGTAAAACCGACCAAAAAAAGAAAACAATGTGAAAAAATATCAAGAGAAAAAGAAAGTGTTGGTTCTCTCAATCGGAACCTCTCGCGTGGCGCCGCCTTTCTTGCTTGCTGGGCCAGGCCAGCGTACTCGAGCGCATGATGTGTCTCTTTTGCTCGCATGCCGAGAAGACCACATAGCAGCCGAAAAGATGATAATAGTTGTCGACCACCAGACTGGCCGCTTGCTTGGCCATTCTTCTCCCTTGTGATCCGTACCCAGCGCGTATTCTAGCTTCGGTCGGCACCGTATCCGGCTCTCCACTCGCATATCTGGCCGAAAAGCTTCTACACTGTATAGAAAATACAAGAGAGACGGGAGCGAATGATGGAACAATTATTTCATTGATTGAAGATCGAGGTATTTATACCCAGTTTACAAGGCGGTTACAAAATGGAGGCAGTTGCCAAAAATGGCACCGACATAGCACTGATTAACAGTTAATTAACCCAATTAATTAATCCCTAACACTCCCCCTAATCAATGCTTGTCTTTGTGAATATACATCATCTTGATAAGGACTCCTCCTAGTATGTATTTGCCTTGAACATTCATCATCTTCGTCTTGGGAAAGTCTTCTCCAAAAATCCTGGGTGAAAATGTGAGGAGAATAGTGTAGATATGTTGCTAAAACTCCTTTAAACCCAGTGAGGAAAAAATAATAAGGACAAGATGATGCAACATATAATGATATTGTCTATTGATAACTCATGTGAGAAAAACCTTTGAAAAAGGAGAAAACACATTGATGATTTTAGAGAACAAATAATATGTCTTGAATACTTCATTTAAAATTCCCAATAGGGAAAATAGAAAGTATGACATATGATCTTTGTAAAATATTGCCTCATTAAAAACCATTATGAAAAACTGTGAGAGAAAACAATATGGATACTTGTGTTTATATTGTCTCGTTAAAAACTTTTATGAGAAACCATTAGGGAAAACTCATGAAGGGAAAACGAGTACAACATATGCAATCTCAAGATTGTTAATAGGTTATAGTTTGGGAGATTACTCCCCCTGAACTTTGCAAATCTGAAGGATGTATCATACAAATTCCATTGACATGATCATGACATTGTGAATAATTTGTTGGATTTTCACAATATTTTGTTTGCAAATTGTTTCATCACTTTTTATAATTCGTGAGGATATGTAATTTTCGACCAATGTGCTCTATGATATTGCTCTTCATATAACCTGTAGGTATTGAGTAACACAAGTGATAGTATCTTTATAAATCAAGTTATGTGATTCTAATGAATCTCAACCACATGACTTTGAGTGTGTTTAATCATTCTGCTGAGCCATGCATATATTGCAATGATGTTATAAATCAATTATGTCAGAATGATAAGTGGAAGTAGTCGTTAAAGTCTGTTTAGACGACTTTCGTAAGAAGGCTATTCCAGTAAATTCAGTCAATGATATGGCATTGTTGGTATCAAATAAGTAGCCAATATCATTATATCATATCATCGTCATATCTTGATTTTCCTGCTGGAATTTTCCAAGATTTATTGTGACTTTAAGTTCATATTCCTCATATGGACCATATACCTTTTGTTGGGGTTGCAGTCTCAACAAGCATAGCAAATATAGTGTTAGGCCTTGCTTAGATTGCAATTATATGAGTGCTTTTGGCATTAGTGAGATAAAGAACTTCGGGTTTGATATTACTTCACTATCACCCTATGTATAAATGGATTTGTACCCTATCAAGGTAGTATGACCAAACATGTATTTTATTGGTATGATATATTCACATTGAACTTCTCATATATGTTTTGGTTATATGTAGACTGATAAATATTCTTGTGAGAATGCTCAAGTTGTAAACTTAAGCTAAATTCAGTTGAATCCAAATTTTCTATCCTGAGAGGATTTTATGTATTTTTGGGTCTCGTATAGACATTGATGACGAAATCATCGATATACACTGAGGTGTTGTAAGGAAATCAATTTTTTCATTCCTTTATTAACCACATACACAATCATCATTATTTCTGACTATTTCGAGCCATAGATTGACTTCTAAAGTTTTACACAAAAGTGTTGCGATTTGTTTTTGGATTAAGAACTGAAAGCCCTTCAGTGACTTTAGTATAGGATTCTGAAACGAATGACCCATATGAGTATGTAGTCACTGCATCCATTAACTGCATGGACAATATTTTTGTACTGCCAATGATATAGAGTATCGAAACATATTCCACTTATACCAAGAGGGTATGCCACAACATAATCGATGTCGGGTCTCTGCGTGAACCCTTTTGCTACAAGCCTTGCTTTCTTGCCACCTCATGTTTAATTTTTATGAATGAAAAGTTATTTGTATTCCATATGGAAGATACTTATTAGGAGTACGTATTAATGTAGTAAATGCTACTCTTTTTCTGAGTGGTTGATATTCTTCATGGTTCTGTTTTCTGAAGAATCAATTTCTTAGTATTCTCAGTATTAGCAAGAATTTCAAATAATGGAATAGCACCCATTGGATGAATCTCATGATTTTAAGAAAGTCCATGTTTCTTCATCATGATTTTAAGAAATTCTTTTGGAAGATCGACTTCCTCGGCCAAGGATAATATCATGTCCCTTGTGCATGGTTGGCCCTGAAGCCGGTCTATCGTCTGGCTTCCTAGGATATGAGCCATCCATCTTACCTTGTACCATCAATAACTTCTTATAAATATTTTATGGGTATGTTCCGTTTCAAATGGTTTATGCAACATCACGTCATCTACCTTGAAGATAAAATATAAAGCATGTTGTCTTATTAAACAACTAAATTATGGGTTCAGATTGGCTGGAGAGAAAATGTTGCTTGACATGAGTGCTTTAGATGAATGGATAAATTAAGCTTAGGAAAATGCTAAGATGTTTGACAAGTGATTAAGGATGGCAATTTTACCCATGGGTACGGGTACCCGCGGGTACCGTACCCGCATGGGTAGGGTATGGGCATACTTTTATACACATGGGTAGTACCCATACCCTACCCGTTAAGTCATGGGTAGGGTACGGGTATAGCCTTGTACCTGCGGGTATACCCATACCCTGCCCGCTTGTAAAAATAATGTTAAGTTGTTGTCAATTAATTATTAATTTGTCATATGACTCATCTACTCCTATTGATTTATGAGTATGTTGTGATTTCTAAATTTTGATAGTAGTCTTGTACCCATCTACTTGTTATTGAGCTAAGATATTTGATTTTTTGTCAAATGTGCCATGAATAAGTGTAAAATTGTGAACAACTTGTGTACTATTTGTTCTACCCGTTGGGTACCCAATGGGTACGGGTACCCGTCGGGGATGGGTATGGGTAAAGTTTTATACCCGTGGGTACGGGTATGGGTAGAATTTTGTACCCACTGACTATACGGGTATGGGTATGGTATTGCTCTACCCTGCCCATACCCTACCCATTGCCATCCTTACAAGTGATGACCACTGACCACAATAAAAAAAATTGTTCACGCAAGCATAAACACTGAATATGTTAACCGACACCACCTCATAGACCCCAGTACAATTACAACCAATTGAAACATAAAGAGTGCATCTAAAAGGTTGAGATGGTGAATACTGAGCATTCATTCAACACGACCTCGATTCTCCTCTACTGAAATGCCCACTGGTTCTCCCTGCGTATCTTCTCCTCCTCCTCTGGCAAGTAGTCGTTCTTGATGTTGAAGAAATTACGGATCTCCTCCGGAGTTTTGCCCCTAATCATGTCGGCAGCAGTCTGGCAAGTCAGGTCCAACAACCCCTTGATCTTGAGGTAACTTGCTGCCTGAGGCGTCAAAAAGAACCATAGGGTGTCAGAGAGAAGCATTAGTCAATAATTGCTATAGAACATGGATAATTAGATAGATTGTCTTGCATTAAGATGTGTTACAAGCCAATAAAACACAAAACAACACATGAAGTCACCTATCGTGCAAGAGAGAAGCATTAATGTATGTAGCAAAAGCATAAAAACCATATATTGTTATGAGTAGTCTGATGTTTCCGCATGTTAATAATATACAATATGTTGGCACAATGATAGTGCATCTAGTAAGTTCACACTGATCATAATAAAGCTTCCTAGGGTACGCATAACAATGATATACACATGTCAGTGAAACATATCAGACCACAAGATGATGTCCTAACCTATTTACTACGATTTTGTATGGCCGGCCAATGTGTACTACGCTAATAAAGCACAATCATATGTATAATCTAAACCTAATCTAGTCCATTCGAATCGAATTGAATCTACCTTGATGATTGTACAAGGAGTCCGTCAAATCTAATATAAATATTAGCAAGACGCGCAAGCCCAATATAGATCCAAGTGCCAGAAGGGGAACATCAAGAAAAAGTAGATCTAGAAAAAGAAAATGGTTGAGTCAGAGGATATAATACCTGGATGAGGTCGAAGAGGGTGGCATGGTTGACCTTGATGAATTCTGCGTCCCAGATCTTGAGGTCCTCTGCTAGGGCGGTGGGAGCCACGGTGTTAGACGCAGCGGCACCGAGGGATCCAGTGGCGATGTTGCCTCGCTTGGCAAGGACATGTTTGTTGCAGTACTCGATGACCTTGGAGAGGATCTCGGAGTTGATGTTGGGGATGGGGATCGCTTTGTCAGCGCAGTCATCCTCAATCATGTGGCGGATGGTCTGCGATTCCATGGCGACCACCTCCTCCACCTCAAACTCCTCACCGTTGGACGACTTGAGCATGATCATTTTCTTCTCGCCTGCGTCCGAGGTCGCCATCATTGTTGGATCTGGGATTGAGGTGGGGGCGGATGAATTTGGGATTGGGGAAACCCTAGAAACGCAGCGGCGGCCGCAGAGGAGAGGAAAGATTTGGTTGCTGCGGGGTGGGCTGGGCTAGGATCCGGGGGAATTTATTTATTGAGGCGGGGCAATGCGTGATTGGAAATCTATCTATCGTACATCACAAGGAAACGAAGCTAAGTATTACCAAATCAAATCGAATCAAATTTGGATAGAATTTATTTCATGAGATACGCAGGAGCAGGGGTCCGAGCACACTTTCGACCGTCCGATCTAATATGTAGCGCACACAAGGCTAGCAGTGGCACTTTTACAAAAAGAATGCTACCACTCCGCTATTGGCTTTTGTAAAAAAACCTTTTGTCTCTCCCATGCAACCCCATCCCTCCCGGCCTCCTCCAGCCAGCCATGGATCCCGATCTCGCATGGAGGTGTCACAGCCTTAGAATATTGCCAGCAAATAGTTGCATCTAGGATCATCATGCATCATGTTTAAATTCAAGAAATTGGAATTGAGGGAATTTTTCAAAGCCTCAAATTAGATAAAAGGGAAAAGCACCCTAAAAATGCATTTAATGATTCCATAAATTCCTTTATTGATGTTTCATAATTTGGGCAAGGGTTTTGATCCAATCCCAAAATAGTGAAAATTTTCAAGGAATTAATTGGGATTTGAATTTAAATAAATATTATATTTGAGTTTAGATTTAGATTCATAATAATTAGAATATAATTTTTTTTATAGAAAGACTGTAAGGGAGCCCTCTACAGTATAATTGGTGCAACAAATCCAAATTGCAAGTACCATGCCTTGAACCTGAGTGGGTGGAAAAGCATCAGCCCCTTCCCACCACTAGGCTATGCCTCAGTCTGCTGTGGCTAGGTCCATTGTGGCAACATATATATTTCAGAGAAGTTTGGCACTCGTTTTGAATCTTGTTTGATTTAAAATCAGTGGCAAGGATTAAAAAAAACCAAAAAGCAAAAAAAAACAGGGAAAAGGAAAGAAGAAACATGGCTTAGGGTATCTCCAGCCGCGCCCCCAGGAAGGCCTCCCCAGGCGATTTTTTCGCGCCGGCGCCGAAAAAACGGCCCAGTCGCGCCCCCAGGAGCCCGATTTTCGCCGGCTTGGGCCGAAAACAGCGCCGACGGACCCAGACCGAACCCGGCGCGCTGGGGGGCGCTCGGGGGCGCCGGGGCGAGCTGTTTTGGCGCGAAAAAGACGCGGGCCAGCCGCGTCAGCGACTCGGCGGCTCGTCTTCCCCCAACGGCCTCGGTTCCCGCGGGGAATCAATGGCAAGGCTGCCGCCGGTCAGCCTTGCCATTGATTCCTCACGGGCGGCGCGTCACGGGACGGCGCGCCGACGCCTCCCCTCCCTCGCACGCGTACACACGGGCGCGGCCTGGCTATAAAAGCCGGCGGCCTCCACTCGCCTGTGCCCACACCAGCCCCGCCCCTCGCCGCCGTCCAGCCCCTTCCTCTCCCTACCTCTCCCGAGCGCCGCCGCCCAGCTCCTCGTCGAAATCCGCCACCGAGTCAGCAGACTCCCGATCCAAGTCCACCAACGCGTGAGGCCACTCCTCCTCCTCCAAGTCCGGCAAAGTGTCAGGCCACTCCTCCTCCAAGTGCGACACAGCGTCAGACGTCCACTCCTCCTCCAAGTCCGGCACAGTCTCAGGCCACTCCTCCTTCAAGTCCGGCACAGCTTCAGGCCACTCCTCCTCGTCCAACTCAGCCCCGTCAGCCGTCTCCGCCGCCTCAGCAATCGCAGAAGAGACACCCCGCAGCTATGGTGCGTAGCGGTACGAGTTGAGGTCATAGTACAGGAAGTACAGGCGGAGGCAAGCGATATAAATATGGTCCAAACCTCACTACTCCTCTTCCTGTGAGGGCTTACGACAGGACCGAGGAGCAAACCAATGCCATAGTGCGGGCAGAAGTCGACGCCCATTTTAGAACGAAACCGCCACCGCCGCCAAGGGAGAAAGTGCCTGTGGAAGTAGTTGACCACTTCATTTGTATGGCTCAACCACCAGCTCCTAAGCCTGTTGACACAGACTATGAGCGCCACATCAGGAAGTTACATCGACAACGTCTACAGAAGGAGGCGAGCTCGAGCTCGAGCAAACAACAAGCAACTGTCAAAAAATGCGGGAAAACCGTTGCCCAGCTGTGAGAACAGGCGGCGCAATCGATCCCCCCGCTTGTTGTGCCGCCAACAACACGTGACAGTACGCGCGCCCAATATTATTGTGGCCAAACAGTTTACGTTCCCGAGGTGGGCGATGTGGTAATAACCCAGGAGCATATAATGCAGGCTAAAGAACTCAAGATCACTGTTGGACAACTCCTCAAGATCGAGGACATGCCTGTGATTACAGAGGAGGAGATAAAAGGGAAATATGTCCGGGGCCAACCTTCGGTCAAGCCAGAAGATGTCAAGAAGCTCCCAACGAGAATGTATGAATTGCATCAATGGTACATGGACATTACCAAGAGATCCGATCGAGAGTCCCTCATGGTGTATGTCAAGAAGGATCATTACTACCATGAGAAAGCTGTGGCCGTTGAGTATTCTGAACTGTTTCAGTTATACAATCAAGATGCACTCGACAAATCTATCGTCAGTTGCTATTGTCTGTAAGTGATTTCTTTCTGTAATTTAAGTCTCAAGCTAGCTGTAGTGATCCTTTTGATCAATCATTACCTGTAATTATCCTCACTATATTTTTTTCTGTGGTATTATGCAGGATGAAGATGTATGAAAT
The DNA here is from genome assembly GCF_003073215.2 of Triticum urartu. Classification (NCBI taxonomy): domain Eukaryota; kingdom Viridiplantae; phylum Streptophyta; class Magnoliopsida; order Poales; family Poaceae; genus Triticum; species Triticum urartu. The sequence goes on from NC_053027.1 coordinate 1,236,579, forward strand.
GAGAAAAGGTGGACGCTATGGCATTGGGTTCATTGACCCAAACACCGTTAATGAATACACATGGAAAATAAACAAGCATTATGAAAAGCAGGTAGAGGACAACATGCTAGAGTTCTTGAAGCGCCTCAAATACAATGAAGATATACTACTTCCTTACAACTTCCAGTGAGTCACACTTTCTTGTACTACAAATTCTCTGTTTTTGCCTACTAGCTAGCTACATGTTTTTGCTTACATATGCCCGCTTAATTAAGACATGCAAACGTGTGTGCTTGCAGATTTCACTGGATCTTGTGTATCATTAAAGTTGACGCCGAAACAGTTGAAATACTGGACTCGCTACTCAAAGCAAATAGTGACTATAACATCTTGTTTGGGATAGTCAACAGGTAATTTCAATCATTATTAACTATATATCTCGGCCTATTTAGTTCGTCATTTCATGATATGAACTATTTAATAACCCCTTTATTCATTTTCTTTGTCGGCGGACAGGGCTTGGGCAAGGTTCATCAGCGTCACGGAAGGCGAATGGAAACGACAGCTGAAATGGTTTCAACCCAAGGTAAGTAATTAAGTACTACTAGCTAGCTAGCTAGCTGCCATCTCTTTAATTATCATGCTTGATTAATTATTATCTGATCAAATTAAATTCCATTCTCGTAATAAAGGCCCTGAAGCAGGCGCAGGGGACTGATCTGTGTGCATTCTGCGTTTGCGAGAACATTCGCATGATGGCGTCCGAAAGGAGCAGATCTCAAAGACAGGAATGGGTACGCTAGTCAAAACACTATTCACAATTTTTACACCATTATCGATATCTAGTCACACAACTAATACACATGCATATTGATCTCCTTCTTAACAGTTCAAAGAGGTGCGGGACAAGCTCCTAGAAACGAAGCGCGTAGAAGCACTTCAAGAGGAAATAGCGGGATTTTTGCTCGACCAGGTCATAAATCCGAAGGGAGAATACTATTACCCGCTACCATCCCCATGAACCACTTCCAATTGTCATAGTGCTCCGAAGGCACCAATTAGGCTAATGCCACTGGCTCCGAAGGGAACATGCATATGTAGGAGAAATTGTATATAGCTATACATGTGTGTATGTGTAAATTAATATGGTGGTTTGTGAGACATTGATGATATATATATGATTGGTTCTACTAGAAATTCTATTTATATATATATATATATATATATATATATATATGCATAACGTGTACAATGTGTAGTACCGTAGAATACCAGCAAACCAAAAAGAATTAAAATGAAAAACACAAAATTAAATGAAAAAGAAATCATAAAACCAAAAACCCCCCAAACATTTTAGTACCGGTTGATAGGCTCCCGGCCCCCGGAGCTGGCTCGTGCCACGTGGTTTTCCTTTAGCACCGGTTCGTGCTAAACCGGTACTAAAGGGGGGGGGGCCTTTAGTGCTGAAATTTTAGTGCCGGTTCCTAAACCGGCACTAAAGGGCCTTACGAACCGGTGCTATTGCCCGGTTCTGCACTAGTGATGGTGGAGAGATCCACCAAACTCTCGATGGACCAGGCCAGTTGCTTGTACTGCCTGGGGACGACGCGGAGGAACTTGAGAATCACCATCTTGTTGTCGATGTGATCTCAGAGCGTTGCGAGCTCGTTGACGAGACCTTGCAGCCGCAAGGCGAAGTCGTCGACTTGTTCACCGGCCTTGAACCGGATCTCCTCGTACTGGAGGCGCAAGGTCTGGGCCTTCGACTCCCGCACGCGCTCCACGCCGATGCGCAGAGTCTTGATGGTGTCCCATGCTTCCTTGGCCGTCTCCTTGGCGCCAAGGGTGAGCACCATCTCCTCTGGGATGGAGCGCAAGATCGCCTCCATCGCCAGCCGGTCCTCCTCGTACTCAACATCGCCGGTATCCACGGCTTTCCACATATGTCGTGCCTCCATGATGACTTTCATCATGACCGACCAACTGGGGTAGTTGGTCCGCGTGAGGAGAGGGAAGGAGGTGCTGGACATGCCCACGTCTCGCACGGAGCGTGGCGCACCCAACTCCCCTCCTGGCCTGCCTCGCAGCGCGAGCGCGTCCGCCGCACGGGTGTCCTCAGTCAAGCTCTGCTCGGCGGTCTTGGAACTATCGTCGGCGACGCCTCCTTTCGGCATATGCTTCGGCATAACCTGAGGCTCTGATGCCAATTGTTATCCCCAAACTACAGTCTAGAGATGAACTACTACCGGATGTCTAGCTATACTAGCACAGGAGGACACGAACTGGGTGCTACACACACACAATCGAGTTGGAGCGGAGCTCACGTACTAGACTACTAGTACTAGTGGCTGAACAATGGTTCTACACTGAACACACTCATATGGAAGAGCTCTTGAGGCTGATTGTTATTGTACTGGAATGGCCTGATTACAACTGAAGGACCGGGGGTCCTTTTATAGGCCGTGATGTGCACAGCTCACACACACACGCTACAAATTACCGGGCTACTACCATGGCCATGCAAAACCATTTCCTAGAAACTACTACGTAAGTATCACACGAAGACTTCCGGTCAAGTCTCTCCCGGTCAAGTCTCTTGCACCGGCTAAGGAAATTAGCAGGAAACTACTAGGTAAATACCACTTCCTTTCAAGTCAAGGAAGCTACTGCTGCTGCGTGCATGCAACCGAAGACTATGGTTGACCCAACAATAAACGCTTAACTAGCACGTATCAGTTTCGTTTTTTTCTTATACTATATGTACCTAAATTTTTGCAAAAAATAATGGGTATTCAGCTGAATACCCTTGAATTGAGGTGGGCCTGCCCCTGGGTGGGTTTTATCTCCGGCGTTCTGTCTTCTTTAATAAGGATTTCAACATTGACGAGTATTTCAGAGAGCATTGTGAGGCCACAGAGCTCAGCGTCGTAGAAGGAGATGTCCCAGAACGAGTTCCCACGCCAAGGATGTGCAGACCATCCGCCGTCCGGGCAACCTGCTCCGTAGACAGCAATAATGGAGAAGATGATTTTCTTGATGCTGTGTGGGCCTTTGACCGTGGGTATAGAAGCGATCGTCTTCTGGTTGGCGGTGAGCGGCACCTCGGCGCCGGAGAAGAGATTCACAATCACGAGCTGGTGGTCATCCGTGGCAGCGATCAAGCCGCCATGGTGGGAGCCGACGAACCGCTTCTTGACTGCCTTGCCAGGGACGCGCAGGACCCAACTGCCGCAGGGGCCGCACATGTGCTTCTTCTTGCTACGTTCATACGGCGAGAGTATGAGAGCTGGGACGGCGGGCTGCGCCGGGAGCCGCGACGCCGCGTCGCGCCATGATCTGCAGACGGCGGCGAGGCGCACGCGGTCGCGCGGGGAGGAGATCCTGCCGCGAACCATGAAGATGAGGTCGTCGGGAAGGTTGTGCCATCCCGTCGCCGACGAAGACGACGACTCGGTGTTGCCATCGCCCTCGTTCGTTTGCGCCGTCAACATCTCTCGAACTCCAGATCCGTACGTGCCCCGATCTCCTCTCCGTTCGTTGGGGATCTGCGGCCATTTATCGGCGCTGGTCTTCAACGGCCCAGCTTGGCCTGTACGCATAGAAGCAAGCCCGTGAGGTCCATATGCTTGGACGAATATAAAAACAGGTCTCAGCTTACCTAGGCTCTTCTTTTTCTAAAAAAAATACTAGGCTCCTCTATTGAAAACTTATATTTGCACGGAAGCTCTGACTAACAGAAAACAGTGCATCAATCCCGGTTTCAGATGGTCTTTAGTCCCGATTTTGAAACCAGGACAAAACAAACAGGACTAATACCCAAAACCTTTAGTCCCAGTTGGCTTACAAACCGGGACCAAAGGAGGTCCGCGTGGCCGCTGTGGGCGCCCAGGGATAAAGACCTTTAGTTCCGGTTGGTAACACCAACCGTGACTAAAGGACATCCACGCGTCAGCAGCTCACGGGCACTGGGGTTTTTCTTTTTTGAAAAGGGGGGCTTATTAGGGGTTTTGGATGGTTTAATTAGGGGTTTTATGTTGTGTTAGCTATAGCTACTACATATAGAAAGAAGTGACCTCTCTTTCTTCGTGCTTGGTCGATGCTAGCTAGTACATATAGAGAGAACTCGACGCTAGTAAGCAAATGAAGGAACCATTAAATTACACAAGATCATCATGAACATATATAGAGAGAGGTGACATCTCTTTCTCCCAGATTGGTCGATCCCACACTACTACATATATACAATATAACATCTCTTATGATCCCTGACATCATCTACCGATAAGCAGCTTGAATTTTCACATGGCATTCTCCGTCTTTATGTATGACATGGTCAAGAAAAAAACCCGCCAATTCCTCTTAACTGCTCGTATGCGATCATGTGGTAGGAGTTCAACCCGCATCTGCCACATCTAATTTAAAGAAGGGGGTCAATACCAGGCCCGGTCCTGAGATTTCAGGGGCCCGGGGCAAGATAACAAAAAGGGGCCCTAAAGCCGTATAAATATATATGTTTTTTTCTATTTCAATTGCAAATTACTACTCATTTTACACTATAATTTATAATTTATGTTGGCTTGTCATCTCAACTATTCAAAAAAAGGGCATATAAAAGTTGGTCGCTCTTTTCAATCGATACATTGCTTTACTCTTTTCAATCGATACTTATTTATTTTATTAGGTGAATTAGTTACACTTCTCTTCAACTCAAATTTTTATCATCCAATAATATTTCGCTACGTTGTTCTTCAACAGTAACTAAAGCTAATTCCTCGAAATCCCTAGCAGAAGTACTTACTTTATTTCAGAGGAAGCACGGGAAGACTTTTTCTAGGACGCAATCAACTCATATGCATGTTCTTTTTTTTCCTCTTTGTCGGATGGATAGTTTCCAACTAAATTAATAACACTATTGCAAAGTAGCAAACACATACGATACAATAAATTAAGAACACTGCTAATTAAATATACAAGAAAGAGGCATGGAACAAGGTACCTTGATGGCTAGAAAATAGAAATTGCAAGCTTTTGCTGCTGCTTACGAGTCACGAACAGAAATCCCAGCTTTCCTTTTCTGTTCCCAAACAATAAAGGAAATTCGAGTGTGTGAGAGAGATATTTACGATATTAAAACTTTATGAACCGAACAATCATACAAGTCTGTATAAAAAGAAGAGGAAGTTGATGAAATCTTGAAAATCACATTACCTTCCTCCACTAATCGTGTCCAGCAGCCCAAAATCACAAATAGACGCTGCCGGTGACATGACGTTGAACTCGGCGTTGGCATGGCCGGTTCGTTGCCAATTTTGGAAGAGAAGAAATAGAAAGATGAGAACACCATTGGCGTGAGGCAAGGCCAGAATTAACAGTCTATTACAGTTCTTTCCATTTTTGATTGAGAATTAATTAGTCAATCTGTTACATGGGAAAGAATTCTTTCCTAAACATCAAACACGTAAAAATCAATCAATCTGTTACATGGCAAATAATTCCTTACCTTTTATAGAATCAGGCGATCTGACACTGGAAAGAATTATTTCCAAAAAATTACAATTCTTTCCTAAACATCATACACATCCATGGGGGCCCCTTCCTAGCTACTCGGGGGCCCGGGGCGGCCGCCCCCCCCCCCCTGCCCCCCTCAGGGCCGGCCCTGGTCAATACATATATATGAATGAAACTCAACACAATTGATGGTAATAAAATAAAATTGTGAATATTGTTTACGTACTTCATATTGTTTGTCATAGTAGCCCTGCTGAGAGGTCGAGTGATATATGAACTCGCAAACGTAGTATCCACATAAATTATTCCCGCCTTCCTGGCAAGTTCAATAAAACTGATAATCAAACATGATAAATAGTATTGATGAACCTAGAATCAATGAGAGAAGGGCGGAACTAGCTAATACTATCTACTTTTTTCAAACCCTGCCAGGCAAAGAAAATTATTACTTGATATCAGAAAATGAACGAAAGTTGCCGATATGGTGCGATATTGATTGAACTTACTTTTGGAGCATTGCAGTCATGTCCGCATATTCCTCGAGATCTTTACGTCTCGAGTCTAAGACATTTACTACTAGCCCGTCAAGCTTAATCTCTAGCAAAATGAAGTGGAACCTCCACACGCATAACTCATCAATTACAATACTTAACCTCGAGTAAGCGAAACTGAATATGCACAAGACAGTAACACTCACTTGAAGTTGTCAGGAAAGAATATTTTTGCTTTGTTTTGATGTCGAAGGAACAACTTTAGCAAGTTTTCCTCGATATCTTTGACTCATTTTTCTACCGACCATTCATTTACAGTATTTGGGCTAATGAACCCAATGTCATAGACTTGTCTTGTTGTGCATCCGATGATCTTCAATCGGCATAATATAATGAGGATAATTATATATACATGCAATGAATGAGCTGAGCTATAGATACTTCATTACATAAGTAATACTGTAGACAGTAGAAAGTCATGAATTGTTTGTCAAGGGCGTATTGATTGAATAACTGAAATAATTCCACAAATTCAACATGCATCAACTCCACTCCAATGAGGTCGTGCTCATCTTTAATTCTCAGGAATATACTGTCGGTCCCAGACTTCCTGCAGGTTTCAATGTACCAGTCATGCAATCCTGGCATCATCATTATTAGAGGAGGATGATGAGGTTTTACTAGAGGCTTCCCGTGCTCGTATTGGAAGATATCTACTACCTCTAACATTTCAAGCTATAAATCATTGTCCAGGTAATCACCAAGATTAGTACCGTGCACTAGCCCCGGATGATTAGCGATCATATCGCTAGACACCTTGAGCGGGGGGCACGATTGATTCGCCTGTTCGCCGATCTGGGGAATTATTTTCCCACTTCTTTGTTGTGCTAATCTTGCATCACTGGAAGTACTTTCCGACCGCCGCGCTTCATCATATATCTTTTTAATACATCGGATATAGTCGGAATCTAGCGGAGGCGGTGGAGGTCGCTTCAGGGCATCCAAAGGGTGCTTCGATTTCACCGGATCTACCGTTTCCTATGGAGGTGAAGGTTTCTGTTCAAAATGGGCCTCGCTTCGGCAGCACTGATGTCCGCGTTTTCCTCGTCGGTCCTCTCATATGGTAAATTTTCCGGAGCCTTGAGGCTTGGACCATATCTGAATTTCTTCCCGCCTCTACTTGTACTGCTAGCTGTCGGAGCGCCAGCGTCTCTCTTTCGCTGTTGCTGACGCGGCGGAGTCCACTGACACGCCGGAGGAGGCGGGTACAGCCCTGACACGCGGGAGGAGGCGGAGTGCCCTGACGCGGCGGAGGAGGAGGCGGAGTGCCCTGATGCGTCGGAGGAGGAGGCAGAATGCCCTGACTCGCCAGAGGAGGAGGAGGAGGCGTCCAGTTTGGAAGTTTGATGTACTCCTTTCTCCATAGACAGGTACTCCTTAAAGCATTTTCCAGATGAATCTCCCCTTCACCTGTAGGGTAGTCAAGCTCCAGCTCCTCAAATCCCTCCATTATTTCATCCACCGTCACAACAGCATAGCCATGTGGAATCGGACGGCAATAAAAAGTTCCCTCAACTTGAGGAGGTACAACAGAGCCCACCGCCGCCTTCAATGTCAGGTTCTGGCATTTCGTCATTAGCTCGCAATGTTCAGCCTCCGTGATACTATCAACGGGGTAGCGAGGAGCCGTGAAATCAGGCTGAAGGAGCTCCGTGGAAGCCACGCTGCTTCTCAGCTAAGATGGTGGGGTGGCTTTTGGGGCAGCGTCTAAGCAAGGATCTTCGTGGTGCTGAGATGGTTGGCTGGTAGCTTGCTGGTTCTCAAGTTCCCCTAGCTTTGCTAATCTTGCACTAAGCCTCTGCATTTCGCTTGCTTCCACTTTTCTCTTTCTCTCTCTACTTCTATAACCACCACTGTCGGGAAACCCATGCACCCACGGAACGGAGCCTGGTGTGCCTCGTTTTCGTCCAGGATGCTCAGGATTCTCGAGGGCCTCTGTCAACTCGTCCTTCTCTCTGTCAGGAATGAACGTCGCTTCCTGCGCCCTTGAGTGCTGCCTGAAGCTTCATGATTGGTATTGCAAGTTGCTCGTCCATCCAAACACACTACCCTGTTTCTGGGTCCAAAGTTCCCCTAACCCCGAAGAACCAAGTCCTTGAACGATTTGGCCAGTGCAATGTCGCTGGTTGGACCGCTTTAGCAAGTAGATCTTGCTCTGCTTTGTCCCACAACGTCTAGGCATTGTAGTAGCCACCTGACCCCATCTGATGGTGATAGAACTTCTTTGAGCATTTTTCTTGTTTGTCAGTGACCTTTTCTTAACCTTCTCCGATTTCTTGTAGGCCACAAATGCGGCCGGGCTTTTGCAATGAATTTTTTTTAAATCACGGTCATATTTTTGCAAGTTGTGGACACCTTTTCAATTTATGAATGCTTTTCATTTTAATGAACATTTTTTAAAATCACCATCGTATTTTTGCCAGGTGTGGACACTCTTTCAATTTATGGATGCTTTCATTTTGAATGAACATTTAAAAAAATATATCATAAACATTTATAAAAATCACAGTCATATTTTTGCAAGGTGTGGACACCTTCTTTCAATTCATGAATGGTTTTCATTTATTTTTACGAATATTATTTTAAAATTCTCATTAACACTTTTTAAAAAATCATGAAATTTTACAAAATAATTCAAAATAAATAAAGATTTAGGTAAATTTTAAAAAATAAATATAACTTTAAAAACTAACAGAAAAAGAGAGACAAGTTCTGAATCGTTACCTCGTAAGCTATTACGTCATACCCCATGGCCACTAATAGAAAATAAATAAAAATTTCTGTTCATGTAAAATAATAAATCTGACTTTAAAAAATAAACATTTTAGTTAATTTTTAAAAATAAATGTGATTTTAAAATAAATTAGCATTCGAGTTAATTTTAAAAAATTGTCAACTAACAGAAAAAGAGAGAGGTTCATCGTGTATCATTTTGAGAAAGCTATGTACCACCCATGTTTCCCACGTCGTAAGTTGTTAATTATAAATCTTTTTTTTTCATTTCTCAAATACGAAAATGTGGTAGGTTATTAATTCTTAGTCTAAGTCCAATAGCACCCCATGGCCGCCGACACTTGGTGGTAAGAGCATCTCCAGCCGTTGCCCCCCCCCCACCCCCCAGGAGGCATAAAAATCGCCGTCTGGGCGCAAGCCGGTGGTAGAATCGGCGATGGGGGCGGTTGGGCATCTAGCCGTCGCCCCGAGGCACCGGTATCGGCCCATTCGCGGCCGCTTTTCGTCCCAGATAAATAGAAAACCGGCTCGATATCGGCGAGAAACGGCCCATATTCGGCATGGTTCGGCGTTGAATTCTCAACATAAATAATTTTTTAGCACATAGTTCATCATAGAAAATCAAATAATTCAACAAAATAGTGCAACAACAAATAGTTCAATACAAATTATATAGTTTAATAAATAAAAGCTCATCACACGTCGAGCTAGGCATCGCCCTTGATTCTCCATAGGTGCTCCACCAGATCCTGCTGCACTTGATGATGTACTTGTGGGTCTCGGATCTCCTGACGCATACTGAGGTAGGCAGTCCAGGTTGCCGGTAGCTGGTGATCAACTTCGGCTAGAGGACCCTACCAGTAGTATGGTTCAGTGTCAAACATTGGCTCTTCCTACTCGCTCTCGATGATCATGTTGTGCAAGATGACACAACAAGTCGTGATATCCCACATTTGATCTTTCGACCAGGTCTGAGCAGGGTGCCGGACAACAGCAAATCAAGATTGGAGCACAGCAAATGCTCGCTCGACATCCTTCCTGCAAGCCTCCTGCAGATGCCATCAGTACCCCTTGTTGTAGTGCCGCCCATTGACATCGAAATTCACCGGAGGAGAATGACCTTCAACAAGCTTGGCAAAGAAAGGCAAGCACTGCAACACATTGATGTCATTGTGAGTTCCTGGCATACCAAAGAAGGAATGCCGAATCCAGAGGTCCTGTGTGGCCACCGCCTCAAGTACCACACTGCAACTGCCTTTGGCGCCTTTGTACATGCCCTGCCAAGCAAATGGGCAGTTCTTCCATTTCCAATGCATGCAGTCGATGCTTCTAAGCATCCCAGGAAATCCTCTTGCTGCATTATGTGCCAGGATCCGAGCAGTGTCTTCCGCATTGGGTGTTCGCAAGTATTGCGGTCCAAACACTGCCACCACTGCCCGACAGATTTTGTAGAAAGACACAATGGTGGTGGACTCGGTCATGCGCCCATAGTCGTCGAGTGAATCACCGGGAGCTCCGTATGCAAGCATCCTCATCGCTATCGTGCACTTCGGGATTAAGGTGAATCTAAGTTTGCCGGTGCAATCCTTCTTGCACTTGAAGTAGCTGTCAAACTCCCGGATGGAATTGACAATCCTGAGGAAACGCTTTCGGCTTATCCGATAACGGCGCCGAAATGTTTTGTCGGCATGCAGTTGAGCGTCGCGAAGTAGTCGGAGTAGAGCATGCAGTAGCCTTCGAGACGATGCTGGTTCTTTTGCTTTCATCCGCCCAAGCACCGAGCCACCTCGCCGCGGCTTTTCATTGCTCGCCAGCAAGCCGGTGAGGGTGGCGAGGACCATGAGATATTCCTCTTCCTAGACGTCGGCCTCGGCTTCCTCCTCCAGCAGCGCGACAAGCGCTTCCTCATCGCCCGAGTCCATTGCCGAGGCAGACAAATCGCCGAACACCTTGCGGACGCGGTGGGCACGTACCCGCCACTACACTGCCCCTCCGCGGTAGGAAACGCTGAAAAAATCGCCCACCCGGTGGTGGAGAGGCTGCCTCGGTGAAACCTCTGCTTTTTTTCCGGTGGGGATGGGCTATCTAGCGGTGGCGGGCGGTGGGGGCGTCGGGATCAGCCGGTTGGCGGCCGAGCGCGCGGGGGGTGGGAGGCTAATCTGGAAGAAAGACTTGACTTTTCGCCTGACGGTGTGGGTCAGACGTGTTTTTCCCTTGCGCCGGAGCCCCCGAGTGCCCACAGTGCGCCGGGTTCGGCCTGCGATCGCCGGGCCCAAAAACGGGCCGAGCCGGCGGATGTGGGCGTCCTGAGGCGCGACTAGGTCGTTTTTTGGGCGCCGGCGCCAAAAAAAGTTGCCTGTGAGGCCTGTTAGGGACGCAGTTGGAGATGCTCTAAGATGCCAAGATATTTCCTAAGCAATTGTACTATTTACTCAAAGCCGGGCCGCGCCAAATGGCTGCATTCAAGCACTGCATGTCTCTCCAATAGTAATGTGCATACTAAAACAAGTGGTGAAGATACCTACGAACTTGTCGGTGTGCTGCCAAGATGATCCAAAAGATACGGACCTGGACGGAGGACGACATTTGTGGTTCATCTCTCGAATACACATCCAGTAAAGAACCATATAACAATCCTGGCGTCTTTGCACCAATGTTTTCTCGATTCGGCGCTGCACCAGGATGCAACCATGGAGAGGAGAGTCATTATTTTCTCAAGGAACAAGTAAGATGATTGGCGGCAACGTTAAGGCATACAGAGTTAGGCAGCAAAGCATAATCAGAAAATCTATCCCCTCCATTGCAAGCTTCAATACTATGGGTACAAGGTTAAAGCAGCTCTGCTCAATTATACTCCCTCCATCCCGTAATATAAGAATGTTTTACACACTAGTGTACACTAGTGTTAAAAACGTTTTTATATTTTGGAGCAGAGGGAGTACAATACAACCAAGCAAGTACTTGGGATTTACATTGATCAAAAGGTTGACACCAAGCTTCTAACTACTTCATATTTTACCTTCCCGTGAAAAGGGGTACGCATTTTACATGGAAGCTCTACTTTTTTTTCCCGCACTTACAAGGAAGATACAAACATATCAGCAATTAAAAAAAAGGATTTTCATCCTACATAATCTATACCTACTAATAAAAGAAATAGGTATTCTTTATCCGTCATGCTATTTTAGAGGAAACCCCCCTGATATTGCTGACTTAAACCCGCACTAAATATCAAATGTTTTTAAAATACTCATGTCTTCTAAACAGTAACTCCAAATTTAACTTATTATATATGAATTTTATTAGAAATATATGTAGAATCTAAATATGATGTTTTTTACCTGTTAACAATCAATATATATATATGGTGCAATCTTAATCAATAATGCATTATCCGTCTAACTTTCATACTGGTAGTGATTCGGATTGCGGATGAACACCTCAGCAAAATCAGGATTGGAACCGAAATTAAAGATAAATTTGCTAGAGACACCCAATAAATAAGGACATGCATGACAAGAAATAAAATAAGGACCCAATAAAGATGGGGTGTCCGCTATAAAGAAAAAAAAGAAAAAAAATCCAGAGGAGATCCGACAAAGATGAAAAGTTGTGCTATTCTCCTATTACAAAACAGTAAAACAGAACCACCTACAAGCCACCACAACGTTTTAACATCTTCAGCCGTCGGATCAGCAATAGTAACGGACAGACCGCTCCATGTTCACCGAGCGTCGCTTGCCGTTTTCACCTCGTCACAATCCGTTCGCTATCAGGGCCGCTGCTTCGGAAGGTGAGCTAGCGATCACCTCGTTTGTTGGGCCGATCAGCCGCAAAAAGTGTAAAAATACCATCAGCATGTGCAAGTTATGAAACCACTCAAAAAAAAGTACAAGTGATGACGAGACACAAAAGATAGAAGGAAAGTTACGTAGTATTTTTTGTTTGAACACAAAGTTCGGTATTAATGCTTGCAGTTGTCTATATTTTTTTCTTCTGGATAGCTGTCTCTAAAACTGAATCTTTTGGCAAGAAATCATTGGAACAAGTTTGGTTATGCATCATCTACCTATATTAACATCTATATTAACGTACATCAACTCATTACTCATAAACCTAAACACGTCTTCTAATAGCTATTGATTCATCGTGTGCTAAGTATCAACTCCTGATCCTTCCCTCCCTCGTGTCGCCCCGCTCGGGCGACCCAAGGGGCGAAACCCTACCCCCGCCGCCTCCCTCCCTTGCTCGCCTTCCCCTCTCGCCACCACCCAAGGCAGCTGACGCTGAGCAAGCTTGGCGCGCCATCAATGAATGTGGCGGCGGGGCCCTTGCCGCCTCGCCTCGCCCGTGGGGGGTGATAACCCACAAGTGTAGGGGATCGCAACAGTTTTCGAGGGTAGAGTATTCAATCCAAATTTATTGATTCGACACAAGGGAAGCCAAAGAATATTCTCAAGTATTAGCAACTGAGTTGTCAATTCAGCCACACCTGGATAACTTAGTATCTGCAGCAAAGTATTTAGTAGCGAAGTAATATGATAGTAGTGGTAACGGTAACAAAAGAGTAATGAAAGCAAAAATAATATTTTTGATATTTTGTAGTGATTGTAACAGCAGCAACACCAAAGTAAATAAATGTAAACCAGTATATGAAAAACTCGTAGGCATTGGATCGGTGATGGATAATTATGCCGGATGTGGTTCGTCATGTAACAGTCATAACATAGGGTGACACAGAACTAGCTCCAATTCATCAATGTAATGTAGGCATGTATTCCGAATATAGTCATACATGCTTATGGAAAAGAACTTGCATGACATCTTTTGTCCTACCCTCCCGTGGCAGCGGGGTCCTAACGGAAACTAAGCGATATTAAGGCCTTCTTTTAATAAAGAACCGGAACAAAGCATTAGCATATAGTGAATACATGAACTTCTCAAACTATGGTCATTGATGTCTACTACGCAACCTTCTTCTCGTAGACGTTGTGGGGCCTGCAAGTGCACAGGTTTGTAGGATAGTAGCAAATTTCCCTCAAGTGGATCACCTAAGGTTTATCAATCCGTGGGAGGCATAGGATGAAGATGGTCTCTCTCAAGCGACCCTGCAACCAAATAACAAAGAGTCTCTTGTGTCCCCAACACACCCACTACAAGAAATATGTCAACTTATGACCTTCTATCAGTGACCCTCGAAGAATTGGTCATAAATTTATGACCATTTTAGACCAATTGGTCAAAAGCTGTTCAGGGGGCTCCAAACCCTAAACCATTGCGACCATTTTGGTCAGAAAGGTCGTAATTTCCTTACACGAAATGGTCACAAAGCAAACAATGCTAGTCCGCTGCCTTATTTCTAATTGTTAATGACCAATATAGATGGTCATAGCCTTGTAGATTGTGGTGGGTTGTGATGACTAGGCGCCATCTCATCAGTTTTGCCTATGTGTCATGTCCATGTGGCAGTTTTTGCCCTAGGTTGTGAAGCAACCTATATTTCTATCATTCCCAAAATTCCCAAAAAAATCCCATAAATTCTTTGGGGCATATCTTCATCAAATATGTAAAAATCCTTCCTTGCCTAGTTCAAAACTAATTCAACAATATTCATTTTCCTATTCTGTTCACAACAACACTTTATGAAGGAAGTGCTGTTTATATATTCTTGATTGCCCTTGGAATTTTTGGGCACTCTTTCCTATCCAAATCATTACCGCATGACAAAATTCAGCTCCATTTGCCTAGCAAATCTTCCTCGGCAAATTTTCAAAGTTTTTGTCCACCTAGAAGCATTGTGAAGGAAGTACCTTTTTTATATCTCTAAATGACATGAAATGTATACAGTTCCTTCATATGCCCAAATTATCACCCTCCTCCAAATTGCAGCTCAGTCAAATCATCTATGTGAGCCCAGGTTCAATTTATATTTTATGGCCAAATTGGCACGTTGCAAAGCAAGTGTTATATAGACCCCTCCTATTACCCTCAAACTTTTCGGGCACTCTTCCATACCCAAATCATTGCCACATGGTAATATTCAGCTCAATTTTCCTAGTAAATCTTTCTCGGGAAATTTCCAAAGTTTCTACCTCGAGAGAAGCTTTGTGAAGTAAGTACTAGCTAGGCTTACCCAAATGATCTGAAAATTTACCAGCGTATGACCATACCAAAGTAACTTACCTACACCAATTTTGAGCTCAATTCATTCATCCAATCTCTCTCACTAGTTTTCCCAATTTTCTGTCCATAGAAGAGCATTGTGAAGGAACTACTACTTTGGCATGTCCAAATGGTATCGATTTTCTACAATGCTTTTCTATGCCCAAATAACCATCCTCCACAAAATTTCAGCTCACTCCATTCATTATTTTGAGCCCAGCTTCAACATTCATATTTTTGTCCAGCGTGGTACTTTGCAAAGCAAGTACCACCTAGGATCCTCCTTTTGAGCTAAAAATTTGTGAAGACATTCTCCTTAGTAGATTATCATCCTCAGCTATAACTCACGCCCATTGGCCATGTGCATTTCCCGTACCGCAAATCAAACACTTGGCTGCTAATTCATGTTTGAGCATCGATCGGTCTCCTCGTGAGAATCTTATGTTGTAATTTTCTTGCTAGCACCAACCTGGGGAGTGCCCAACCCACTAGACATGCCTAGGCCGCCCGAACACATGGCAACATTACGGTCACGCGGTGACCACGCGACGGGCATGCGAGTTTACGCGCTCTAGAGTTGGGGCCCTCGGCCACCGCCCAAACCTCGACGTATCGCCACCAAACCATGTATTTATGATTAAATAGGTCCTTATGTAACTAGAAATGATTTTTGGAAAAAGTAAATAGCAAACTATGAGGCAGCTGCAGTTCAAATTTCACCCGCTTCCAGCTGAATCGGCGGAAATTTGTCTTTTTCACGAGAGGTGGATCAAAAATTTTACACCCAACCATTTTGTCAATTGTGCATTAAATATGGCCTAGTATTTTATAAAAATAATTTGGTCCAATTTTGCAACAATTATTTGGTAGTTCCTTCACAAAAAAACCTCCTTTCGGGCACTCAAAAAATGGAAAATGGTTTTTTCGTCCAACGAAAATGAAAACTTCCTTAGGCAACATTGTTTGCCATTCCAATATGCACCATTGTGCACAAATACGAGATCATTTGAACAAACTATGCCATGAATGTGGCCATAAGATTGATCATTTGGCTTGAAAGCCATTGATCTCCACACGTGATAGCTCGTTTCTGAGAACACTTTTTTAAATAATTGCCATATTACAAGTTTGTTATTTTTCCTGGGAACTTGGCCACAAATAATGACACAATGCGAAGGTTTCCCAATTTTTTGATTTTTTTAAAAAATTTATGCAAGTTTCAAAATGCGGTCAAAACGGCGAGAATGACCGTTCCTAGCTAGTGGTTGAATCTTGGGATTTTTTTTGATGTTTCTCTGATTAAATAGGTACTTATGTAACTAGAAATGATTTTTGGAAAAAATAAATAGCAAACTATGAGGCAGCTGCAGTTCAAATTTGACCCGCTTCCAGCTGAATTGACGGAAATTTGTCTTTTTCACGAGAGGAGGATCAAAACTTTTTACACCCAACCATTTTGTCAATTGTGCATTAAATTTGTCCTAATATTTTATAAAAATGATTTGGTCCAATTTTGCAACAAATATATGGTAGGTCCTTCACAAAAAAAAACCTCATTTCGGGCACTCAGAAAATGGAAAATGTATTTTCCGTGCAAAGAAAATGAAAACTCCCTTAGGCAACATTGTTTGGAATTCCAAGATGCACGATTGTGCACAATATGAGATCATTTGAACAAACTATGCCATGAATGTGACCATGAGATTGAGCGTTTGGGTTGAAATCCATGAATCTTCACACATGATAGCTCATTTATGAGAACACTTTTCTAAAATAATTACTGTATTACAATTTTATTATTTTTCCTGATAACTTGGTCACATATAATGACGCAATGCGAAGGTTTTCCAATTTTTTGATGTTTTTTGAATTTTTTATGCCCGTTTCAAAATGCGGTCAAAACGGCGGGCGTGGCCGTTCCTAGCTAGTGGTTGAATCTTGAATTTTTTTTTTATGTTTCTCTGATTAAATATATACTTATGTACCTAGAAATGATTTTTGGAAAAAATAAAGAGCAAACTACGAGGCAGCTACAGTTCAAATTTGACCCGCTTCCACCTGAATCGGCGGGAATTTGTCTTTTTCACCAGAGGTGGATCAAAACTTTTGGCACCCAACCATTTTTTCAATTGTGCATTAAATATGTCCTAATATTTTATAAAAATGATTTGGTACAATTTTGCAACAAATATATGGTAGGTCCTTCACAAAAAAACCTCATTTCGGGCACTCGAAAAATGGAAAATGAATTTTCCGTCCAAAGAAAATGAAAACTTCCTTAGGCAACATTGTTTGCCATTCCAATATGCACCCTTGTGCACAATATGAGATCATTTGAACAAACTATGCCACGAATGTGGCCATGAGATTGAGCGTTTGGCTTGAAAGCCATTGATCTCCATACGTGATAGCTCATTTCTGAGAACACTTTTTTAAAATAATTGCCGTATTACAAGTTTGTTATTTTTCCTGGGAACTTGGTCACATATAATGACACAATGCGAAGGTTTCCCAATTTTTTGATTTTTTTTGAATTTTTTATGCCCGTTTCAAAATGCGGTCAAAACGGCGGGAATGACTGTTCCTAGCTAGTGGTTGAATCTTGGAATTTTTTTGGTGTTTCTCTGATTAAGTAGGTACTTATGTAACTAGAAATGATTTTTGGAAAAAATAAATAGCAAACTATGAGGCAGCTGCAGTTCAAATTTGACCCGCTTCCACCTGAATCGACGGAAATTTGTCTTTTTCACGAGAGGAGGATCAAAACTTTTTACACCCAACCATTTTGTCAATTATGCATTAAATATGTCCTAATATTTTATAAAAATTATTTGGTCCAATTTTGCAACAAATATATGGTAGGTCCTTCACAAAAAAACCTCATTTTGGGCACTCGGAAAATGGAAAATGTATTTTCCGTGCAAAGAAAATGAAAACTCCCTTAGGCAACATTGTTTGGAATTCCAAGATGCACGATTGTGCACAATATGAGATCATTTGAACAAACTATGCCATGAATGTGACCATGAGATTGAGCGTTTGGCTTGAAATCCATGAATCTTCACACATGATAGCTCATTTATGAGAACACTTTTCTAAAATAATTACCGTATTACAAGTTTATTATTTTTCCTGATAACTTGGTCACATATAATGACGCAATGCGAAGGTTTTCCAATTTTTTGATTTTTTTTTGAATTTTTTATGCCCGTTTCAAAATGCGGTCAAAACGGCGGGCTTGACCGTTCCTAGCTAGTGGTTGAATCTTGAATTTTTTTTGATGTTTCTCTGACTAAATATATACTTATGTACCTAGAAATGATTTTTGGAAAAAAATAAAGAGCAAACTACAAGGCAGCTACAGTTCAAATTTGACCCGCTTCCAGCTGAATCGGCGGGAATTTGTCTTTTTCACCAGAGGTGGATTAAAACTTTTGGCACCCAAACATTTTGTCAATTGTGCATTAAATATGTCCTAATATTTTATAAAAATGATTTGGTACAATTTTGCAACAAATATATGGTAGGTCCTTCACAAAAAAACCTCATTTCTGGCACTCGAAAAATGGAAAATGAATTTTCCGTCCAAAGAAAATGAAAACTTCCTTAGGCAACATTGTTTTCCATTCCAATATGCACCCTTGTGCACAATATGAGATCATTTGAACAAACTATGCCACGAATGTGGCCATGAGATTGAGCGTTTGGCTTGAAAGCCATTGATCTCCACACGTGATAGCTCGTTTCTGAGAACACTTTTTTAAAATAATTGCCGTATTACAAGTTTGTTATTTTTCCTGGGAACTTGGTCACATATAATGACACAATGCGAAGGTTTCCCAATTTTTTGATTTTTTTGAATTTTTTTTGCCCGTTTCAAAATGCGGTCAAAACGGCGGGAATGACCGTTCCTAGCTAGTGGTTGAATCTTGGAATTTTTTTGGTGTTTCTCTGATTAAGTAGGTACTTATCTAACTAGAAATGATTTTTGGAAAAAATAAATAGCAAACTATGAGGCAGCTGCAGTTCAAATTTGACCCGCTTCCAGCTGAATCGGGGAAAATTTGTCTTTTTCACGAGAGGTGGATCAAAACTTTTTACACCCAACCATTTGGTCAATTGTGCATGAAATATGGCCTAGTATTTTAGAAAAATGATTCGGTCCAATTTTGTAACAAATATATTATAGGTTCTTCACAAAAAACCTCCTTTTGGGCACTCGAAAAATGGAAAATGGTTTTTTCGTCCAAAGAAAATGAAAACTCCCTTTGTCAATATTGTTTGCCATTCCAAGATGCAAACTTGTGCGAAATATGAGATCATTTTTTTTGAATTTTTCATGTGAAAAAGTAGAAAAAAAGAAAGCTCAGGTAGATTCTTTTTTGAAACATAAATTGTCTTTTTGATGAGGGTGGATCGAAAGCATTTTACATGTTAAGATTTGGTCAACTGTACGTAAAACGATGTCTTATAGTTTTGGAAAATGGTGTGGTGCCATTTGAAACAAATATTTGGTAGATTCTTCATAAAAATAATTTTGTCACTCCAAAAATAGAAAATGATTTTTTCCTAAAAAATCATTTCTCATAACACTTTTTGAAGATATTTGTCTTATTTCAGTTCAAAGTTTTTTAGTTTTCCTAAAAACTAGGCCACATTTGCTGACACAATGAGAATGTTTTTTATTTCTTTTGAATTTCTCATATCATAAAATTGTTTATATTATTCAAGACCTTATTTTAAGTCGATTATGACCAATTTAGATGGTCATAATGTGTACTGAGTTCTGATTGGTCCATAGGCATGTCACGCGGATCGTGCCTCCAACACCGTCGGATCATCCCGGAACCGACGGCAGCACTTTCTCCCACACCCTCTCACCCCACGGAGCCTGGCCCACAGCCCCGAACGCGAACCCTAGCGCTCCAGATCCCACCGCCGCTCCAGATCCCTCGTCTCCCACCCACCGCCGCCACCCACCGGCCGTCCCTCCCAAACCGCGCCTCCGTACCTCCCACCTCCTCTCCTCCCACCTCAAGCAAAGCCCTCTCTCTCCGCCGCCGCCGGACGATTCTGGCGATCTCCAGCTCCTGGGGCACAACACGAGCGGCTCCCGGGGCTCGTCTCGATCCGCTGGGTCTTCCAGCGCCACCCGCGACCGTCTCACGTCGCTAGGGTTTTCCCCGGCGTGGTTCGGCGACTCAGGTGCGTCCCTCTACTCCATCTCCTCCTCCTCACATCCCTCCCTCACTTCCTCACCTTGTGTTCTCTCCCTCCCAGATCCAGGATGCCATGGGCGGGATGGCCTCTTCCTCCCCTGCCCCGACGCCATGAAGTTGCTAGACCTGGCCGTTGGCCGCGAGCCCAGCCACCTCCTTGCGGCCGCATCGTCTGGATCTGGCTGACTCTCTAGCCCGGCCGCATCATCGGGGTCTGGCCGGCGAGGATCCAGGCCGCCCACGCCCGCTCCTTTCTGTCGCCGCTGAGGATCCGCGCCAGCCACGCTCCTCAACCTCGAGCTTCGCCCCCCGCCCGTCTGTTGGCGCTCCGAGGCGGCGACGCAACTGGCCTGAGCCCAAACAGGAGCAGCAACTCATCTCGCCCAAGCCGTTGGCCGTGAGCAAGTTATGATTCCTTTGCTGAAGCCTGCACGTCTCTATCTAAATTGTTTGTCATGAGTTTTCTGACTTTAATTGATCGCAGCAGCTGGAAGATGGAGCCTGACCAGAGTGGCACCGGGCAGACTTCTCCCCGTGGAAATGACTGAGAGGTCGTGCAGCTCACCGCGTGGCCTGCCTAGGGTTTCTGGTGGCTACACGCCGGCCATGGGTCTCCGAACACCATGAAGGCGACGGTGCTGATTCGATTTGATCCTCAAGGTAGCCCTTCCCTTCCCCTTCCCTCTTTGATTTGATCCAATCTGGCAGCCATGGATGAACACTGACAGTGTATGTAACTCTATTCTTCGTGTTCTGCTGTGCTGCAGGCCACCCATGGATCTTGCTGCAGGAGGTGTGTTTTGGAGAACCAACCTGAGATGCAAGAGGTGGGTTCTTGGGCCATGCTCTGCTCGAGCATGAGGGCATGAGGGGTTTGCTCCTCTGCCCCTAGGGCGACCAAGAGGTCCTGCCCTGAGCTCAAGCACGTCCACGCCGACCCATGACGACACGTACCATCTTCATCTCCCTCTCATCTTCCTCTGCTTGCTATTGCTGCTCTGAATTATACATGTTGGCAAAGAGATGTCCCTGTTTTCCTCAGTACTATGCACTGCCATATTTATGTGGTTGTCTTTGTGTGCATCTTATTTTGAAACCAAGTGAGACACCTCCATCTTATTATGTGGCTGTCTTTGTGTATATCTTGCGTTGCTGTCACTACCTCCCGTCCCTAGATTTCCAATTGCCTTTGTTGACTGCTCATTTAATTAATAAAAACTGAATGTGTATGTGCAAGTATGGATGTGAGAACGAGATCAATGGTGGCTTCCACCAAATAGATCAAAATTTTAATACTTGCTACACATGCTTGTGTACCTAAACATATTGTACACTTATTGTTGTTGTTGACCGTGCAGTCTAAAAACAACACCCATTCAGTCTCATTATTGTGTACCTGATTGTGTATGTGATGATTGCAGTGATGATCTTTGACATTTGAAAGATAAATGGCACGTTCTTAGTTCTCACCTTTGAGTAGTTTTGATATTGCGTTAAAGAGTCATTTCTCATTTGTTCTGTTAAAGTTGTCTACACTCTTCCGAAGAGATGTTGTTTCTTATAATTCATACTTAAATGGCTTAAAGTTGTAGAAACCATGTTTTCTGAACAACTCTAGTTGCCTTCAAAAGCTGCAATTAATTGGAGAGGGTACCTTATTATGTGCTCTCTTTAATTGTTTTTGCAGGTCCATAACAGCCCGCTCAATCAGTATTGGCTGTGACGTCAACGGAGAACTAAACCTTGCTGCCACACTCTGCAACATCAACAGGTACTACCTGAGCTAGTGATGTTTGATTGCATGCGCTGCCTAGAATTAGTAGGTCATATTAGTTAATGGGTGGTAGTAGAATAGTAGTTTCTTCAGATTGATCTATCTAGATAACAGCAGCAATTTAGTTTGTCCAAGATAATTATTGGTACAGATTTGTCTGTACTTGTACACACAAAATAGATAGAGGTGACGTGTGGTTATATTCTCTCTGTTTTGATCTCAACTAGCTATTCATTGTGGTTGTTACTGTTACATGTACATATGCTTCATGATTTACTCCCTAGCTGCCCTGTATATTTGTTTTTAGTTTGTTTCTAACTCTTTTGGTTTATTGTTAGGTGCCTTCGTTCGGACTCTACGAACATACCCGAAAATGGTGTTCCCTCTGATTTATAGGAGCTCTAGTCTGGAAGTGAAGTAGGAAGTATATTTGAAGTTCAAGGCCATGTCGCAAATAGTTGTATGTTTTGTCTATGTGTAATAGACTGTACATATTGTAATAGACTATGTACAGATTATAGTAGACTAATTTAGTGTTCTTTGATGAACTCCATTTGTTATGTTCTGTTTGAAATAATGATTATGTGATTTGAAAAAATCAGTGAAATGGAAACCTGACTCGTGGGGCCAACTTATGAAAATAATCTGAGCAATTTTGAAATTTCTGTCATGTGGGTCAAATGTGTGGTAGTATGACAAGTGGGACTCATCTGATTGGTGGATCTGGCTCCAAAATATAATAGCCCAAACAATGTTAAAAGGCCATGACCCAGAAATAAAAAGGCCAAATTTTTGGGTTAAGCCCAAGTATGTAACCCAAGTTAAAGAGAAAAAAAAAATCAAATGGGCAGAATTGTTGGGTTCGGCCCATGTAAAACACCGAATCGGGCCGGGCTGATTCTTGTGCCACATCAGCTTGCCACGCTGGATGCCTACGTGGCCTGGGGAGGTTGCTAGTGACCAAAACGCCACAGTGGACTTATTTTGGTCATAAACGTTTGCGACCATTCCAGAAGAAAGGTCGCTATAGTCAGTTTACGACGGCCAGCTTTTGACCTTATGTTTTTGGTCACAAAAAGGTCATAAATGGAAATTTGTGACCATTCAGTGACCAATAGTGGTGGTCATAAGTTGACATATTTCTTGTAGTGACCCAATACAATGGTAAATTGTATAGGTGCACTAGTTCAGCGAAGAGATGGTGATACAAGTGCAATATGGATGGTAGATAAAGGTTTTTGTAATCTGAAATAATAAAAACAACAAGGTAACTAATGATAAAAGTGAGCGTAAACAGTATTGCAATGATAGGAAACAAGGCCTAGGGTTCATACTTTCACTAGTGTAAGTCCTCTCAACAATAATATCATAATTGGATCACATAACTATCCCTCAACATGCAACAAAGAGTCACTCCGAAGCCACTAATAGTGGAGAACAAACGAAGAGATTATGGTAGGGTACGAAACCACCTCAAAGTTATTCTTTCAAATCAATCCGTTGGGCTATTCCTATAAGTGTCACAAACAACCCTAGAGTTTTTACTAGAATAACACCTTAAGATACAAACCAACCAAAACCCTAATGTCACCTAGATACTCCATTGTCACCTCAAGTATCCGTGGGCATGATTATACGATATGCATCACACAATCTTAGATTCATCCAACCAACATAAAAGTGCTACAAAGAGTGCCCCAAAGTTTCTACCGGAGAATCACGACGAAAACGTGTGCCAACCCCTATGCATAGGTTCCCAATGTCACGAAACCCGCAAGTTGATCACCAAGACATACATCAAGTGTTCTCAAATCTTTAAAGACTCAATCCGAAAAAATAAGTTCAAAGGGGAAACTCAATCCATTACAAGAGAGAAGAGGGGGAGAAGAAACATAAGATCCAACTATAATAGCAAAGCTCGCGATACATCAAGATCGTGTGAAGTCGAGAACACGAGAGAGAGAGATCAAACACATAGCTACTGGTACATACCCTCAGCCCCGAGGGTGAACTACTCCCTCCTCGTCATGGAGAGCGCCGGGATGATGAAGATGGCCTCTGGTGATGGATCCCCCCTCCGGCAGGGTACCGGAAAGGGGTCCCGATTGGTTTTTGGTGGCTCTGGAGGCTTGCGGCGGCGGAACTCCCGATCTATCTTCTATTCTGGAAGTTTTAGGGTACGACGGTATATATGGGTGAAAGGAGAACGTCGGTGGAGCTACGGGGGCCCCACGAGGCAAGGGGGTGCGCCCAGGGGGGAGGGCGCGCCCTCCACCCTCGTGACCGCCTCGTGGCTCTTCTGACGTGGGGTCCAAGTCCATCAGGTGGGTTTCCTTCCAAAAATAACTTCTCCAGTTGATTTCGTTCCGTTTTGACTCCGTCTGATATTCCTTTTCCTCGAAATACTGAAATAGGCATAAAACAATAAATCTGGGCTGGGCCTTCGGTTAATAGGTTAGTCCCAAAAATAATATAAAAGTGGATAATAAAGCACAATATTGCCTAAAACAGTAGATAAAGTAGCATGGAGCAATCAAAAATTATAGATACGTTGGAGACGTATCAAGCATCCCCAAGCTTAATTCCTGCTCGTCCTCGAGTAGGTAAATGATAAAAAAGATAATTTTTGATGCGGAGTGATACTTTGGCATAATTTCAATGTAATTCTACTTACTTGTGATATGAATATTCAGATCCGAAAGATTTAAGACAACATGATCATGCAATGGCAATATGACAAAAGTAATGTATGTCATAATAATGATGATGGAAGTTGCATGGCAATATATCTCGGAATGGCTATGGAAATGCCATGATAGGTAGGTATGGTGGCTGTTTTGAGGAAGATATAAGGAGGTTTATGTGTGATACAGCGTATCGTATCACGGGGTTTGGATGCACCGGCAAAGTTTGCACCAACTCTCAAGGTGAGAAAGGGCAATGCACGGTACCGAAGAGGCTAGCAAATGCGGAAAGGTAAAAGTGTGTATAATCCATGGACTCACATTAGTCATAAATAACTCATATACTTATTGTAAAAGTTTATTAGCCCTCGAAGCAAAGTACTACTACGCATGCTCCTAGGGGGATAGATTGGTAGGAAAAGACCATCGCTCGTCCCCGACCGCCACTCATAAGGATGCACAAGCCAGGTACACTTCATGTTTCAAATTTGTTGCACAACTTTACCCATACGTACATGCTACGGGATTTGCAAACTTCAACACAAGTATTTCTCAAATTCACAATTATCAACTAGCACGACTTTGATATTATTACCTCCGTATCTCAAAACAATTATCAAGCATTAAATTTATCTTAGTATTCAATTCACTCAAAAGAAAGTTTCACATATCTCGAACACTAAGTATATTAACATTTAGCAAATTACCATGCTATTTAAGACTCTCAAAATAATATAAGTGAAGCATGAGAGTTCATCTGTTTCTTCAAAATAAATCCACCACCGTGCTCTAAAAGATATAAGTGAAGTACTAGAGCAAATGACAAACTACTCCGAAAGATATAAGTGAAGATCAATGAGTAGCTAAATAATTATTATGCAACTATGTGAAGACTCTCTCTCATTTAAAAATTTCAGATCTTGGTATTTTATTCAAACAGCAAGCAAAGCTAAAGAAAATAAAATGACGCTCCAAGCAAAACACATATCATGTGGTGAATAAAAATATAGCTCCAAGTAAAGTTACCGATGAACAAAGACGAAAGAGGGGATGCCATCCGGGGCATCCCCAAGCTTAGGATCTTGGTTGTCCTTGAATATTACCTTGGGGTGCCTTGCTCATCCCCAAGCTTAGGCTCTTTCCACTCCTTATTCCATAGTCCATCGAAGCCTTACCCAAAACTTGAAAACTTCACAACATAAAACTTAACAGAAAACTCGTGAGCTCCGTTAGCGAAAGAAAACAAAACACCACTTCAAGGTACTGTAATGAACTCATTATTTATTTATATTGGTGTTAAACCTACTGTATTCCAACTTCTCTATGGTTTATAAACTATTTTACTAGCCATATATTCATCAAAATAAGCAAACAACACAATGAAAACAGAATCTGTCAAAAACTGAATAGTCTGTAGTAATCTGTAACTAACGCAAACTTCTGGAACTCCAACAATTCTAAAATAAATTGGTGGATCTGAGGAATTTGCTTAGTAATCATATGAAAAAAGAATCAACTAAATATTACTCTCCAGTAAAAAGTTATAGCTAATCTCGTGAGTGCTAAAGTTTCTGTTTTTTACAGCATGATCATAAAGACTTCACCCAATTCTTCCCAAAGGTTCTACTTGGCACAAACACTAATTAAAACATAAAACCACATCTAAACAGAGACTAGATAGATTATTTATTACTAAACAGAACCAAAAAGTAAGAAACTAAAATAAAATTGGGTTGCCTCCCAACAAGCGCTATCGTTTAATGCCCCTAGCTAGGCATGATGATTTCAATGATACTCACATAAAAGATAAGAATTGAAACATAAAGAGAGCATCATGAAGAATATGACTAGCACATTTAAGTCTAACCCACTTCCTATGCATATGGATTTTGTGAACAAACAACTTATGGGAACAAGAATCATCTTGCATAAGAAGGTAAAACAAGCATAACTTCAAAACTTTAAGCACATAGAGAGGAAACTTGATATTATTGCAATTCCTACAAGAATATGTTCCTCCCTCATAATAATTTTCAGTAGCATCATGAATGAATTCAACAATATAACCAGCACCTAAAGCATTCTTTTCATGATCTACTTGCATAGAAATTTTATTACTCTCCACATAAGCAAAATTCTTCTCATTCGGAATAGTAGTGGGAGCAAACTCAACAAAATAACTATCATATGATTGAGAATTAAGATCAAGATGACAAGTTTCATGGTTATCATTATTCTTTAAAGCATACATGTCATCACAATAATCATCATAGATAGGAGGCATGCTTTCATCATAGTAAATTTGCTCATCAAAGCTTGGGGGACAAAAAATATCATCTTCATCAAACATAGCTTCCCCAAGCTTGTGGCTTTGCATATCATTAGCATCATGGATATTCAAAGAATTCGTACTAACAACATTGCAATCATGCTCATCATTCACATATTTTATGCCAATAATTCTATGTAATTCTTCTTCTAGTACTTCAGTACAATTTTCCTTTCCATCATACTCACGAAAGATATTAAAAAGATGAAGCGTATGATGCAAACTCAGTTCCATTTTTTTGTAGTTTTCTTTTATAAACTAGACTAGTACTAAAACAAGAAACAAAAAGATTCAATTGCAATATCTAAAGATATACCTTCACTTACCTAGCCTCCCCGGCAACGGCGCCAGAAAAGAGCTTGATGTCTACTACACAACCTTCTTCTTGTAGACGTTGTTGGGCCTACAAGTGCACAGGTTTGTAGGACAGTAGCAAATTTCCCTCAAGTGGATGACCTAAGGTTTATCAATCCGTGGGAGGCGTAGGATGAAGAAGGTCTCTCTCAAGCAACCCTGCAACCAAATAACAAAGAGTCTCTTGTGTCCCCAACACACCCAATACAATGGTAAATTGTATAGGTGCACTAGTTCGGCGAAGAGATGGTGATACAAGTGCAATATGGATGGTAGATAAAGGTTTTTGTAATCTGAAATAATAAAAACAGCAAGGTAGCTAATGATAAAAGTGAGCATAAACGGTATTGCAATGATAGGAAACAAGGCCTAGGGTTCATACTTTCACTAGTGTAAGTCCTCTCAACAATAATATCATAATTGGATCACATAACTATCCCTCAACATGCAACAAAGGGTCACTCCGAAGCCACTAATAGTGGAGAACAAACGTAGAGATTATGGTAGGGTACGAAACCACCTCAAAGTTATTCTTTCAAATCAATCCGTTGGGCTATTCCTATAAGTGTCACAAACAACGCTAGAGTTTTTACTAGAATAACACCTTAAGATACAAACCAACCAAAACCCTAATGTCACCTAGATACTCCATTGTCACCTCAAGTATCCGTGGGCATGATTATACGATATGCATCACACAATCTCAGATTCATCCAACCAACATAAAAGTGCTACAAAGAGTGCCCCAAAGTTTCTACCGGAGAATCACGACGAAAACGTGTGCCAACCCCTATGCATAGGTTCCCAATGTCACGAAACCCGCAAGTTGATCACCAAGACATACATCAAGTGTTCTCAAATCTTTAAAGACTCAATCCTAAAAAATAACTTCAAAGGGGAAACTCAATCCATTACAAGAGAGAAGAGGGGGAGAAGAAACATAAGATCCAACTATAATAGCAAAGCTCGCGATACATCAAGATCGTGTGAAGTCGAGAACATGAGAGAGAGAGAGATCAAACACATAGCTACTGGTACATACCCTCAACCTCGAGGGTGAACTACTCCCTCCTCGTCATGGAGAGCGCCGGGATGATGAAGATGGCCTCCGGTGATGGATCCCCCCTCCGGCAGGGTACCGGAAAGGGGTCCCGATTGGTTTTTGGTGGCTCTGGAGGCTTGCGGCGGCGGAACTCCCGATCTATCTTCTGTTTTGGAAGTTTTAGGGTACGACTGTATATATGGGTGAAAGGAGAACGTCGGTGGAGCTATGGGGGCCCCACGAGGCAGGGGGGCGTGCCCAGGGGGGGAGGGCGTGCCCTCCACCCTCGTGACCGCCTCGTGGCTCTTCTGACGTGGGGTCCAAGTCCATCAGGTGGGTTTCCTTCCAAAAATAACTTCTCTAGTTGATTTCGTTCCGTTTTGACTTCGTCTGATATTCCTTTTCCTCGAAATACTGAAATAGGCATAAAACAGCAAATTTGGGCTGGGCTTCCGGTTAATAGGTTAGTCCCAAAAATAATATAAAAGTGGATAATAAAGCCCAATATTGCCTAAAACAGTAGATAAAGTAGCATGGAGCAATCAAAAATTATAGATACGTTGGAGACGTATCAGTCATCACTAGGAGTGGTCCCGATTATTGTCACTTCGGGGTTGCCGGATCATAACACATAGTAGGTGACTATAGACTTGCAAGATAGGATCAAGAACACACATATATTCATGAAAACATAATAGGTTCAGATCTGAAATCATGGCACTCGTGCCCTAGTGACAAGCATTAAGCATAGCAAAGTCATAGCAACATCAATCTCAGAACATAGTGGATACTAGGGATCAAACCCTAACAAAACTAACTCGATTACATGATAGACCTCATCCAACCCATCACCGTCCAGCAAGCCTATGATGGAATTACTCACTCATGGCGGTGAGCATCATGAAATTGGTGATAGAGGATGGTTGATGATGACGACGGCGATGAATCCCCCTCTCCGGAGCCCAGATCGGACTCCAGATCAGTCCCCCTGAGAGGTTTTAGGGTTTGGCGGCGGCTCCGTATCGTAAAACACGATGATTTCTTCTTCTCTATTTTTTTTCTCCCCGAAAGCAAATATATAGAGTTGGAGTTGGCGTCGGAGGAGCTCTAGGAGGCCCACGAGGTAGGGGGGCGCGCCCTAGGGGGGGGGTGCCCCCCACCCTCGTGGACATGGTGTGGGCCCCCTGGTCTTCAACTCTGGCGAGGATTTTTTATTATTTTTAACTAGATGTTCCGTGGAGTTTTAGGTCATTCCGAGAACTTTTGTTTTCTGCACATAAAACAACATCATGGCAATTCTGCTGAAAACAGCGTCAGTCCGGGTTAGTTCCATTCAAATCATGCAAGTTGGAGTCCAAAATAAGGGCAAAAGTGTTTGGAAAAGTAGATACGACGGAGACGTATCAACTCCCCCAAACTTAAACCCTTGCTTGTCCTCAAGCAATTCAGTAGACAAACTGAAAGAGAAAGAAAAACTTTGACAAACTCTGTTTGCTCTTGTTGTTGGAAATATGTAAAGCCAGCATTCAAATTTTCAGCAAAGATTATAACTAACCACATTTGCAATAATTCTCAGGTCTCATGATTACTCATATCAATGGCATAATCAACTAGCGAGCGATAATAGTAAATCTCGGATGACAACACTTTCTCAAAACAATCATTATATGATATAACAAGATGGTATCTCGCTAGCCCTTTCTGAGACCGCAAAACATAAATGCAGAGCACCTTTAAAGATCAATGACTGACTAGACATTGTAATTCATGGTAAAAGATATCCAGTCATAGTCATACCCAATATAGATTAACAATAATGAATTCAAATGACAGCTGTGCTCTCCAGCTAGTGCTTTTAATAAGAGGGTGATGACTCAACATAAAAGTAAATAGATAGGCACTTCGCAGAGGGAAGCAGGGATTTGTAGAGGTTCCAGAGCTCGGTTTTGAAATAGAGATAAATAATATTTTGAGCGGCATACTTTCATTGTCAACATAGCAACTAAGAGATGGCGATATCTTCCATGCCACACACATTATAGGCGTTTCCCAAACAGAATGGTAAAGTTTATACTCCCCCTCCACCAACAAGCATCAATCCATGGCTTGCTCGAAACAACGAGTGCCTCCAACAAACATCAGGTCCCAGGGGGAGTTTTGTTTGCAATTAATTTTGATTTAGTTTCCATAAAGCATGGGACTGGGCATCCCGGTGACCAGCCATTTTCTTGTGAGTGAGGAGCGGAGTCCACTCCTCTTGAGAATAACCCGCCTAACATGGAAGATAAGGGTAGCCCTAGATGATACATGAGCTATTCGAGCATACAAAACAGAATGTTTATTTGAAGGTTTAGAGTTTGGCACATACAAATTTACTTGGAACGGCAGGTAGATACCGCATATAGGAAGGTATAGTGGACTCATACGGAATAACTTTGGTGTTTAAGGGATTGGATGCACAAGCAGTATTCCCGCTTAGTACAAGTGAAGGCTAGCAAAAGACTGGGAAGCGACCAACTAGAGAGCGACAACAGTCATGTACATGCGTTAAAATTAATAAACATTGGATGCAAGCATGAGTAGGATATAATCCACCATGAACATAAATATTGTGAAGGCTATGTTGATTTTGTTTCAACTACATGTGTGAACATGTTCCAAGTCAAGTCACTTAAATCATTCAAAGGAGGATACCACCCCACTATACCACATCATAACCATTTCAATAGCATGTTGGCACGCATGGTAAACCATTATAACTCATAGCTAATCAAGCATGGCACGAGTAACTATGATCTTTAATTGTCATTGCAAACATGTTTATCCATAATAAGCTGAATCATGAATGATGAACTCATCATATTTACAAAAACAAAAGAGGTCGAGTTCATACCAGCTTTTGTCATCTCAGTCAGTCCATCATATATCATCAGAATTGCCTTTCACTTGCACGACCGAACGATGTGAATAATAATAAGAGTGCACGTGCATTGTACTAAGCTGGAATCTGCGAGCATTCAATAAACAGGAGAAGACAAGGCAATATGGGCTCTTGGTTAAACCAACAATAAAGCATATAGGAGCCACTTCGACAATTTAATTATGGTCCTCTCCTATCGACCCCCAAAGAAAAGGAAAGAAACAAAACTATTTACACGGGAAAGTTCCAACAAGCAAAAGAAGAACATGAAATATTTTTGGGTTTTCTTTTTAATTATTACTACTACAGCAAGAAAGTAAACTAGTACTAATTTTTTTGTTTTTTCTTAAAGTTTATTAAACACACAAGAAGAAAGCCGGAAGAAGAAAATAAACTAGCATGGATATTACAGTGAAAGAGTATGAGCACCGACATCTAGCAATGAGTGTGTGTGAACATACATGTAATGTCAGTGGGAAATACGTACTCCCCCAAGCTTAGGCTTTTGGCCTAAGTTGGTTCATGGCCAGGGATGGCCTGGCGGATACCCGTAGGTGTAGCTGGGGTCGTACTGCGATGCAGCGACTATCGCCGCCTGAGCTGTAGCATGGCAACGGGCTGCCTCTGCTCCCCTCTCGTACTCATCTGCCTCCTCTTTGGTAATAGTATATCTTCCTTTTGTATGAGAATCAAAGAAGGTAGGAGAGGGGAGAGTAATACGGACAACATGCCGTTTGTTAAAGATTAGTTGATACTGGAGAGGTGATTCAGTCCTCTCGTCAAACTGGTTGGAAACCATAGAATTAAAATGTAAATAAGCAGGGGGCAACTCCATGTCACCCTCACGGACATCCACCTCAAGAAAATTAGCTAAGCGGGTTGCATAAATTCCTCCAAAGAAATCTCCATTATATCTATTATGATGCAACCTACGAGCTACAATGGCTCCCATATGATAAGATTGGTCTCCTAACACAGCACTCCTGAGAATGCTAAGGTCAGGGACACACATGTGACATGCTTCATCCTTAGCATCTATGCACCTACCTATGAAGAGAGCAAAATAATGTATAGCAGAAAAGTGAATGCTCCCTATGGTAGCTTGCATTATATCTCTAGATTCTCCCACGGTTATAATAGCAAGAAAGATTCTAAATTCAGATTTACGAGGATCAATATGAAGGAAATATGCCCTAGAGGTAATAATAAAGTCATTATTTATTTCCTCATATCATGATAAATGTTTATTATTCATGCTAGAATTGTATTAACCGGAAACATAATACATGTGTGAATACATAGACAAACAGAGTGTCACTAGTATGCCTCTACTAGACTAGCTCGTTAATCAAAGATGGTTATGTTTCCTAACCATGAGCAAAGAGTTGTTATTTGATTAACGAGGTCACATCATTAGTTGAATGATCTGATTGACATGACCCATTCCATTAGCTTAGCACCCGATCGTTTAGTATGTTGCTATTGCTTTCTTCATAACTTATACATGTTCCTATGACTATGAGATTATGCAACTCCTGTTTGCCGGAGGAACACTTTGGGTGCTACCAAACGTCACAACGTAACTGGGTGATTATAAAGGAGTACTACAGGTGTCTCCAATGGTAGATGTTGGGTTGGCGTATTTCGAGAATAGGATTTGTCACTCCGATTGTCGGAGAGGTATCTCTGGGCCCTCTCGGTAATGCACATCACATAAGCCTTGCAAGCATTGCAGCTAATGAGTTAGTTGCGGGATGATGTATTACGGAACGAGTAAAGAGACTTCCCAGTAACGAGATTGAACTAGGTATTGGATACCGACGATCGAATCTCGGGCAAGTAACATACCGATGACAAAGGGAACAACGTATGTTGTTATGCGGTCTGACCGATAAAGATCTTCGTAGAATATGTAGGAGCCAATATGGGCATCCAGGTCCCGCTATTGGTTATTGACCGGAGATGTGTCTCGGTCATGTCTACATTGTTCTCGAACCGTAGGGTCTGCATGCTTAACGTTACGATGACAGTTATTTTGAGTTTATGCATTTTGATGTACCGAAGGTTGTTCGGAGTCCCGGATGTGATCACGGACATGACGAGGAGTCTCGAAATGGTCGAGACATAAAGATTGATATATTGGAAGCCTATGTTTGGATATCGGAAGTGTTCCGGGTGAAATCGGGATTTTACCGGATTACCGGGAGGTTACCGGAACCCCCGGGGAGTCATATGGGCCTTATTGGGCTTTAGTGGAAAGGTGAAAGGGCTGCCCATGGTGGGCTGCGCACCTCCCCCCCTCCCCTAGTCCTATTAGGACTAGGAGAGGTGGCCGGCCACCTCTCTCTCTCTCTTCCCCCCTTGGGAATCCTATTTGGAATAGGATTGGGGGGGGAGTCCTACTCCTAGTAGGAGTAGGACTCCTCCTGGCACGCCCCATGGCTGGCCGCACCTCTCCCCCCTTTCTCCTTTATATACAGGGGCAGGGGGCACCTCTAGACACACAAGTTGATCATTGAGATCGTTCCTTAGCCGTGTGCGGTGCCCCCTGCCACCATATTCCACCTCGATCATATCGTTGTAGTGCTTAGGCGAAGCCCTGCGTCGGTAGAACATCAAGATCGTCACCACGCCGTCGTGCTGACGGAACTCTTCCCCGACGCTTTGCTGGATCGGAGCCCGGGGATCGTCATCGAGCTGTACGTGTGCTAAGAACTCGGAGGTGCCGGAGTAACGGTGCTTGGATCGGTCGGATCGGGAAGAAGACGTACGACTACTTCCTCTACGTTGTGTCAACGCTTCCGTTGCGATCCACAAGGGTACATGGATCATATTCTCCCCTCGTTGCTATGCATCACCATGATCTTGCGTGTGCGTAGGAATTTTTTTGAAATTACTACGTTCCCCAACAATGGCATCCGAGCCTAGGTTTTATGGTTTGATGTTATTTGCACGAGTAGAACACAAGTGAGTTGTGGGCGATACAAGTCATACTGCCTACTAGCATGTCATACTTTGGTTCGGCGGTATTGTTGAACGAGACGACCCGGACCAACCTTACGCGAGACCGGTTCCCCCGACGTGCTTTGCACACAGGTGGCTTGCGGGCGACTGTCTCTCCAAACTTTAGTTGAACCGAGTGTGGCTACGCTCGGTCCTTGCGAAGGTTAAAACGGAGTCTATTTGACAAACTATCGTTGTGGTTTTGATGCGTAGGTGAGATTGGTTCTTGCCTAAGCCCGTAGCAGCCACGTAAAACTTGCAACAACAAAGTAGAGGACGTCTAACTTGTTTTTGCAGGGCATGTTGTGATGTGATATGGTCAAGGCATGATGCTAATTTTATTGTATGAGATGATCATGTTTTGTAACCGAGTTATCGGCAACTGGCAGGAGCCATATGGTTGTCGCTTTATTGTATGCAATGCAATCGCGATGTAATGCTTTACTTTATTACTAAGCGGTAGTAATAGTCGTGGAAGCATAAGATTGGCGAGACGACAACGATGCTACGATGGAGATCAAGGCACTGGTAGAAAAAGGGCCTTTAGTCCCGGTTCGTAAGGGCCTTTAGTCCCGGTTCTGGAACCGGGACTAAAGTGTCGGTACTAATGCCCTGGCCCTTTAGTCCCGGTTCAATCCAGAACCGGGACTAAAGGCCCTCCACGTGGCCGGTCCACCTTTAGTCCCGGTCGGTAACACCAACCGGTACTAAAGGAAATTTTCTGATTTTTTTTGAATTTTTTTTTGAATTTTTTTGAAATTTTTTATTTTCAAATTTCTGAATTATTTTAACCTCTAATCTCTAATCACCCCTCATCACTGCTCAATTTAATCTCTAATCACCCCTCATCATTCCAAATCATCTCACTTCCCGAACGGTCACCCATCCTCTCACTACTCCAGCCTGAGCACGCTTAACTTCCGGGTTCTATTCTCCCTCGTTTCCAAGTCTGCACTTGTTGTTTTCCTGACAATAGTAAGATGTCAATCCTATTATCCCTCGGGAATTTAGCTTGAGCATGAAGTCACATATTTCACTGTTTGAGTTTAAAACTATTGTTCTAAAAAACAATAATTTTTTAGTAACACTAATATTTCTTGAATAAGTAGTTTGACCATAGTTTGACCAGATTTGACCAAAATTCAAAAAAGGTGAAATAATTATTTAATAACACTAATATTGTTGAATAATTATTTAGTAACACTAATACTTCTTGAAAAAGAAGTTTGACCATAGTTTGACCAGATTTACTGAAAATTTAAAAAAACTGAAATTTGAGCATAACTTTTTTTCCTTTTGGAATCTGAGGATTCTAGAAATTTGCAAACAGGCCGTAGGCCGTCTCCATCGGATGTAACTTTTCGAGTAGATGATTTTTCATATAAAAAACCTTTTAATCCGAGTTCGTATGCAAATAAAGTCAAAATTCACATTTGCAAATTTTCCCAACAACTAGACCACATATCACATGGAAACTTATTTTCTTTTATTTTTTTGACATTTCCATCATTTTCTTTTATTTTTTTTTAAAACTGAAAAGGCGATCCAGGGGGGGGGGTTATAGTTTGAAAATGGGACCTTTAGTACCGGTTCGTGGCACGAACCGGGACTAAAGGTCTCATCCCCATTAGTCCCGGTTCGTGCCTCAAACCGGGACTAAAGGTCTAATCTTTAGTCCCGGTTGGTGGCACGAACCGGGACCAATGGTTGTGGGCCAGGAGCGAGGCCCATTGGTCCCGGTTCATCCCACCAACCGGGACCAAAAGGTCTAAATGAACCGGGACTAATGCCTTAGCCGCACGAACCGGGACCAATGCTCACATTAGTCCCGGTTCTAGACTGAACCGGGACTAATGGGCTGAGCCGGCCTGGACCATAGCCCTGTTTTCTACTAGTGAGGTGTCGCACCGGTGACGATGGTGATCACAACGGTGCTTCGGAGATGGAGATCACAAGCACAAGATGATGATGGCCATATCATATCACTTATATTGATTGCATGTGATGTTTATCTTTTTATGCATCTTATCTTGCTTTGATTGACGGTAGCATTATAGGATGATCTCTCACTAAATTATCAAGAAGTGTTCTCCCTGAGTATGCACCGTTGCGAAAGTTCTTCGTGCTGAGACACCACGTGATGATCGGGTGTGATAGGCTCTACGTTCAAATACAACGGGTGCAAAACAGTTGCACACACGGAATACTCAGGTTATACTTGACGAGCCAAGCATATACAGATATGGCCTCGGAACACGGAGACCGAAAGGTCAAGCGTGAATCATATAGTAGATATGATCAACATAATGATGTTCACCGATGAAACTACTCTATCTCACGTGATGATCGGACATGGTTTAGTTGATTTGGATCACGTAATCACTTAGAGGATTAGAGGGATGTCTATCTAAATGGGAGTTCTTAAGTAATATGATTAATTGAACTTAAATTTATCATGAACTTAGTACCTGATAGTATCTTGCTTGTTTATGTTGATTGTCGATAGATGGCTCGTGCTGTTGTTCCATTGAATTTTAATGCGTTCCTTGAGAAAGCAAAGTTGAAAGATGATGGTAGCAATTACACGGACTGGGTCCGTAACTTGAGGATTATCCTCATTGCTGCACAGAAGAATTACGTCCTAGAAGCACCGCTGGGTGCCAGGCCTGCTGCTGGAGCAACGCCAGATGTTATGAACGTCTGGCAGAGCAAAGCTGATGACTACTCGATAGTTCAGTGTGCCATGCTTTACGGCTTAGAATCGGGACTTCAACGATGTTTTGAACGTCATGGAGCATATGAGATGTTCCAGGAGTTGAAGTTAATATTTCAAGCAAATGCCCGGATTGAGAGATATGAAGTCTCCAATAAGTTCTATAGCTGCAAGATGGAGGAGAACAGTTCTGTCAGTGAGCATATACTCAAAATGTCTGGGTATAATAATCACTTGATTCAATTGGGAGTTAATCTTCCGGATGATTGCGTCATTGACAGAATTCTCCAATCACTGCCACCAAGCTACAAGAGCTTCGTGATGAACTATAATATGCAAGGGATGAACAAGACTATTCCCGAGCTCTTCGCAATGCTGAAAGCTGCGGAGGTAGAAATCAAGAAGGAGTATCAAGTGTTGATGGTCAACAAGACCACTAGTTTCAAGATAAAGGGCAAAGGGAAGAAGAAGGGGAACTTCAAGAAGAATGGCAAGCAAGTTGCTGCTCAAGAGAAGAAACCCAAGTCTGTACCTAAGCCTGAAACTGAGTGCTTCTACTGCAAGCAGACTGGTCACTGGAAGCGGAACTGCCCCAAGTATTTGGCGGATAAGAAGGATGGCAAGGTGAACAAAGGTATATGTGATATACATGTTATTGATGTGTACCTTACTAATGCTCGCAGTAGCACCTGGGTATTTGATACTGGTTCTTTTGCTAATATTTGCAACTCGAAACAGGGGCTACGGATTAAGCGAAGATTGGCTAAGGACGAGGTGACGATGCGCATGGGAAACGGTTCCAAAGTCGATGTGATCGCGGTCGGCACGCTACCTCTACATCTACCTTCGGGATTAATATTAGACCTAAATAATTGTTATTTGGTGCCAGCGTTAAGCATGAACATTATATCTGGATCTTGTTTGATGCAAGACGGTTATTCATTTAAATCAGAGAATAATGGTTGTTCTATTTATATGAGTAATATGTTTTATGGTCATGCACCTTTGAAGAGTGGTCTATTCTTGATGAATCTCGATAGTAGTAACACACATATTCATAATGTTGAATCCAAAAGATGCAGAGTTGATAATGAAAGTGCAACTTATTTGTGGCACTGCCGTTTGGGTCATATCGGTATAAAGCGCATGAAGAAACTCCATACTAATGGACTTTTGGAACCACTTGATTATGAATCACTTGGTACTTGCGAACCGTGCCTTATGGGCAAGATGACTAAAACACCGTTCTCCGGTACTATGGAGAGAGCAACAGATTTGTTGGAGATCATACATACCGATGTATGTGGTCCGATGAATATTGAGGCTCGTGGCGGATATCGTTATTTTCTCACCTTCACAGATGATTTAAGCAGATATGGGTATATTTACTTAATGAAACACAAGTCTGAAACATTTGAAAAGTTCAAAGAATTTCAGAGTGAAGTGGAAAATCATCGTAACAAGAAAATAAAGTTTCTACGATCTGATCGTGGAGGAGAATATTTGAGTTACGAGTTTGGTGTACATTTGAAAAATTGTGGAATAGTTTCGCAACTCATGCCACCCGGAACACCACAGCGTAATGGTGTGTCCGAATGTCGTAATCGTACTTTACTAGATATGGTGCGATCTATGATGTCTCTTACTGATTTATCGCTATCGTTTTGGGGATACGCTCTAGAGACGGCCGCATTCACGTTAAATAGGGCACCATCAAAATCCGTTGAGACGACGCCTTATGAACTGTGGTTTGGCAAGAAACCAAAGTTGTCGTTTCTAAAAGTTTGGGGCTGCGATGCTTATGTGAAAAAGCTTCAACCTGATAAGCTCGAACCCAAATCGGAGAAATGTGTCTTCATAGGATATCCAAAGGAAACTATTGGATACACCTTCTATCACAGATCCGAAGGCAAGACTTTTGTTGCTAAATTCGAAAACTTTCTGGAGAAGGAGTTTCTCTCGAAAGAAGTGAGTGGGAGGAAAGTAGAACTTGACGAGGTAACTGTACCTACTCCTTTATTGGGAAGTAGTACATCACAGAAAACTGTTTCTGCGACACCTACACCAATAAGTGAGGAAACTAATGATGAGGATCATGAAACTTTAGATCAACATACTAATGAACCTCGTAGATCAACCAGAGTGAGATCCGCACCAGAGTGGTACGGTAATCCTGTTCTGGAGGTCATGCTACTAGATCATGATGAACCTACGAACTATGAAGAAGCGATGGTGAGCCCAGATTCCGCAAAATGGCTTGAAGCCATGAAATCTGAGATGGGATCCATGTATGAGAACAAAGTATGGACTTTGGTTGACTTGCCCGATGATCGGCAAGCAATTGAGAATAAATGGATCTTCAAGAAGAAGACTGACGCTGATGGTAATATTACTGTCTACAAAGCTCGACTTGTCGCAAAAGGTTTTCGAAAAGGTCAAGGGGTTGACTACGATGAGACCTTCTCACCCGTAGCGATGCTTAAGTCTGTCAGAATCATGTTAGCAATTGCCGCATTTTATGATTATGAAATTTGGCAGATGGATGTCAAAACTGCATTCCTGAATGGATTTCTGGAAGAAGAGTTCTATATGATGCAACCGAAAGGTTTTGTCAATCCAAAGGGAGCTAACAAAGTGTGCAAGCTCCAGCGATCCATTTATGGACTGGTGCAAGCCTCTCGGAGTTGGAATAAACGCTTTGATAGTGTGATCAAAGCATTTGGTTTTATACAGACTTTCGGAGAAGCCTGTATTTACAAGAAAGTGAGCGGGAGCTCTGTAGCATTTCTGATATTGTATGTGGATGACATATTACTGATTGGAAATGATATAGAATTTCTGGATAGCATAAAGGGATACTTGAATAAGAGTTTTTCAATGAAAGACCTCGGTGAAGCTACTTACATATTGGGCATAAAGATCTATAGAGACAGATCAAGACGCTTAATTGGACTTTCACAAAGCACATACCTTGACAAGATTTTGAAGAAGTTCAAAATGGATCAAGCAAAGAAAGGGTTCTTGCCTGTGTTACAAGGTGTGAAGTTGAGTCAGACTCAAAGCCCGACCACTGCAGAAGATAGAGAGAAAATGAAAGATGTTCCCTATGCTTCAGCCATAGGCTCTATCATGTATGCAATGCTGTGTACCAGACCTGATGTGTGCCTTGCTATAAGTTTAGCAGGGAGGTACCAAAGTAATCCAGGAGTGGATCATTGGACAGCGGTTAAGAACATCCTGAAATACCTGAAAATGACTAAGGATATGTTTCTCGTATATGGAGGTGACAAAGAGCTCACCGTAAGAGGTTACATTGATGCAAGCTTTGACACTG
Organism: Triticum urartu; assembly: GCF_003073215.2. NCBI lineage: Eukaryota > Viridiplantae > Streptophyta > Magnoliopsida > Poales > Poaceae > Triticum > Triticum urartu. Next base: position 1,276,884 of record NC_053027.1, read on the forward strand.
ATCCGGACGATTCTAAATCGCAAACCGGATACATGTTTACATTAAACGGTGGAGCTGTCAGTTGGTGCAGTTCTAAACAAAGCGTCGTAGCGGGATCTACATGTGAAGCGGAGTACATAGCTGCTTCGGAAGCAGCGAACGAAGGAGTCTGGATGAAGGAGTTCATATCCGATCTAGGTGTCATACCTAGTGCATCGGGTCCAATGAAAATCTTTTGTGACAATACTGGTGCAATTGCCTTGGCAAAGGAATCCAGATTTCACAAAAGGACCAAACACATCAAGAGACGCTTCAATTCCATCCGGGATCTAGTCCAGGTGGGAGACATAGAGATTTGCAAGATACATACGGATCTGAATGTTGCAGACCCGTTGACAAAGCCTCTTCCACGAGCAAAACATGATCAGCACCAAGGCTCCATGGGTGTTAGAATCATTACTGTGTAATCTAGATTATTGACTCTAGTGCAAGTGGGAGACTGAAGGAAATATGCCCTAGAGGTAATAATAAAGTCATTATTTATTTCCTCATATCATGATAAATGATTATTCATGCTAGAATTGTATTAACCGGAAACTTAATACATGTGTGAATACATAGACAAACAGAGTGTCACTAGTTTGCCTCTACTTGACTAGCTCGTTATCAAAGATGGTTTATGTTTCCTAACCATGAACAAAAGAGTTGTTAATTTGATTAACGGGATCACATCATTAGAAAGAATGATGTGATTTGACATGACCCATTCCATTAGCTTAGCACCCGATTCGTTTTAGTATGTTTGCTATTGCTTTCTTCATGACTTTCCTATGACTATGAGATTATGCAACTCCCGTTTGCCGGAGGAACACTTTGGGTGCTACCAAACGTCACAACGTAACTGGGTGATTATAAAGGAGTACTACAGGTGTCTCCAATGGTAGATGTTGGGTTGGCGTATTTCGAGAATAGGATTTGTCACTCCGATTGTCGGAGAGGTATCTCTGGGCCCTCTCGGTAATGCACATCACATAAGCCTTGCAAGCATTGCAGCTAATGATTTAGTTGCGGGATGATGTATTACGGAACGAGTAAAGAGACTTGCCTGTAACGAGATTGAACTAGGTATTGGATACCGAGGATCGAATCTCGGGCAAGTAACATTCCGATGACAAAGGGAACAACGTATGTTGTTATGCGGTCTGACCGATAAAGATCTTCGTAGAATATGTCGGAGCCAATATGGGCATCCAGGTCCCGCTATTGGTTATTGACCGGAGATGTGTCTCGGTCATGTCTACATTGTTCTCGAACCGTAGGGTCCGCACGCTTAATGTTACGATGACAATTATTTTGAGTTTATGCATTTTGATGTACCAAAGGTTGTTCGGAGTCCCGGATGTGATCACGGACATGACGAGGAGTCTCTAAATGGTCGAGACATAAAGATTGATATATTGGAAGCCTATGTTTGGATATCGGACGTGTTTCGGGTGAAATCGGGATTTTACCGGATTACCGGGAGGTTACCGGAACCCCCCGGGAGTCATATGGGCCTTATTGGGCTTTAGTGGAAAGGTGAAAGGGCTGCCCATGGTGGGCTGCGCCCCTCCCCCCTCCCCTAGTCCTATTAGGACTAGGAGAGGTGGCCGGCCACCTATCTCTCTCTTTCCCCCTTGGGAATCCTATTTGGAATAGGATTGGGGGGGGGGAGTCCTACTCCCGGTAGGAGTAGGACTCCTCCCGGCGCGCCCCATGGCTGGCCGCACCTCTCCCCCCTTGCTCCTTTATATACAGGGGCAGGGGGCACCTCTAGACACACAAGTTGATCATTGAGATCGTTCCTTAGCCGTGTGCGGTGCCCCCTGTCACCATGTTCCACCTCGATCATATCGTTGTAGTGCTTAGGCGAAGCCCTGCGTTGGTAGAACATCAAGATCGTCACCACGCCGTCGTGCTGACGGAACTCTTCCCCGACGCTTTGCTGGATCGGAGCCCGAGGATCGTCATCGAGCTGTACGTGTGCTAAGAACTCGGAGGTGCCGGAGTAACGGTGCTTGGATCGGTCGGATCGGGAAGAAGACGTACGACTACTTCCTCTACGTTGTGTCAACGCTTCCGTTGCGATCCACAAGGGTACGTGGATCATACTCTCCCCTCGTTGCTATGAATCACCATGATCTTGCGTGTGCGTAGGAAATTTTTTGAAATTACTACGTTCCCCAACACAATAGTACTACCCCATTGTGGAAGTTTGCAGGCAAATGTAAAATCCTCTAAGTCCATGGTATAAGATTTGTCATAAAGATCAAACATGACTGAAGGAGAATTACGCGAAGATGAAAATTCAAACCTCCTCACGAATGAGCTTGTGAGATCATGGTACTGTGGGCATTTGTCTGCCTCAAAGTCCTCAAGCTCGGCGTTACGCAAATATGCGTTAAATTCTTCTTTGATTCCCGCTCGATCCATAAAATTTTCCGAAGGCCATTCACAGGGCCGCACTGGAGCGTCCCTTGGGGGCTCCTTATCAGCATCACGCATTGCAAGCCTGGGGCCTTGCTTCCTTGAAGAGCCACCTTGGAACATCTTCCTGAGCATATTGTTTTCTCTGAAAAATTTCTGAAATTTTTAGTAACTTCAAACAAAACTGAACCAACTTCAATAAAACTGATAGCAACTACTCCTACAAGTGCCTAGAGCCTATATCAAGCATTAGAACTACTTGGAACCATATAAATTTCACATGCAAGCTCAAGAACATGGTCACCTATGCAACACAAATTTGCAAAGAATAAAGCACTAGAGCAAAATCTAATTGGACCAATGGAGGAGTCACATACCAAGGAACAATCTCCCCAAACAGTTTTGTGATAGGTGCTTTGAGCAAGGAGATCAAAAATCGCAGCAAAGTGAGCTAGAACTCATGCTTGAGCTGGTTATTCATGTTTGGGGGAGGAATAAGAAGAGGATGGGTGCAGGAATAAGTGGAGGAGGGCCACTGTGGGCCCACGAGGCAGGGGGCGCGCCCAGGGGGGTAGGGCACGCCCTCCACCCTCGTGGCCAGGTGGCAGCTCCCCGCGCGGTAATTTTTGCACCATAAATCCTCAAATATTTCTGAAAAAATCATATTAAATTGGCATGGCATTTGGAGGACTTTTATTTTCAGGATATTTTTGTATTGCACGGATAAATCAGGAAACAGACAGATAAATACTAATTTTACTTTATTTCAACTAAATAACAGAAAGTATAAAGAGGGTACAGAAGGTTGTGCTTCTAGTTTCATCCATCTCATGCTCATCAAAAGGAATCCACTAACAAGGTTGATTAGGTCTTGTTAACAAACTCATTCCGATTAACATGAAACCGGAGAAATTTCGAATAACACTAAGTTACCTCAATGGGGATATGCATATCCCCTATAATAAGTATATCATATTTCTTCTTGACAGTAGGAAGAGGAAATTCAAAACCTCCAAATATAATCGATGGAATTTTTCCAATAGAGGTGATACTATGAACTTGAGGTTGTTTCCTCGGAAAGTGTACCGTATGCTCATTACCATTAACATGAATAGTGACATTGCCTTTATTGCAATCAATAACAGCCCTTGCAGTATTCAGAAAAGGTCTTCCAAGAATAATAGACATACTATCGTCCTCGGGAATATCAAGAATAACGAAGTCCGTTAAAATAGTAACGTTTGCAACCACAACAGGCACGTCCTCACAAATACCGACAGGTATAGCAATTGATTTATCAGCCATTTGCAAAGATATTTCAGTAGGTGTCAACTTATTCAAATCAAGTCTACGGTATAAAGAGAGAGGCATAACACTAACACCGGCTCCAAGATCACATAAAGCAGTTTTAACATAATTCCTTTTAATGGAGCATGGTATAGTGGTTACTCCTCGATCTCCAAGTTTCTTTGGTATTCCACCATTAAAAGTATAATTAGCAAGCATTGTGAAAATTTCAGCTTCCGGTATCTTTCTTTTATTTGTAACTATATCTTTCATGTACTTAGCATAAGGATTCATTTTGAGCATATGAGTTAATCGCATATGCAAAAAGATAGGTCTAATCATTTCAGCAAAGCGCTCAAAATCCTCATCATCCTTTTTGTTGGATGGTTTGGGAGGAAACGGCATGGGTTTCTGAACCCATGGTTCTCTTTCTTTACCTTGTTTCCTAGCAACAAAATCTCTCTTGTCATAACGTTGATTCTTTGATTGTGGGTTATCAAGATCAACAGCAGGTTCAATTTCTACATCATTATCATTACTAGGTTGAGCATTATCATGAACATCATCATTAACATTTTCAGTAGGTTCATGTTCATTACCAGATTGTGTTTCAGCATCAGAAATAGATATATCATTTGGATTATCAGGTGGTTCAGCAATAGGTTCACTAGAAGTTTGCAAAGTCCTATCATTTTTCTTTTTCTTCCTTTTAGAAGAACTAGGTGCATCAATATTATTTCTCTGAAAATCTTGCTCAATTATCTTACGGTAGCCTTCAGGATACAAAGGTTCCTGAGTCCTTCTACCAATTCTAGTAGCCACTCTAACAGCATAATCATTTTTCTTACTATTCATTTCATCGAGCGATTCTTTTTGAGCCTTAATTACTTGTTCTACTTGAGTGGTGACCATAGAAGCATGTTTGCTAATAAGTTTAAGTTCACCTCTAATATTAGCCATATAATCACCCAAGTGTTTAATCGTATAAGCATTTTGTTTTAATTGTCTACCAAAATAAGCATTGAAGTCTTCTTGCTTAAACCTAAAGTTGTCAAACTCATCCAAGCACTGACTAGCAATTTTAATAGGAGGGATTTCAGCTTTATCATATCTATAGAGAGAATTTACCTTTACTAAAGGTTGTCAAAATCATGATTTTGAATCAGATCGTGGCTCTGATGGTAGAATCGTAAATCGTAGAATCTTCACTACCAGGATCGTAGAAACGTAGATTTTATGAACTAAAATCGTAGAATCAGATGGGTAAGTTTGGGTCGTAAAGTCATAGAATCGCATAACAGAATCGCGATTCTAACAACCTTATTTACTACCTGTGTTGGGTTATCGGGATCAGGACATTCTTCAATAGGTAATGGATCAAGATCATATGTTTCTTCAACAAGCGGTATATTAAGACCATGTATTTCTTCAATAGGAGGTAAATTCTTAACATCTTCAGCTTTAATACCTTTTTCTTTCATTGATTTCTTTGCCTCTTTCATATCTTCAGGACTGAGAAATAGAACACCTCTCTTCTTCGGAGTTGGTTTAGGAATAGGCTCAGTAATTGGCTCTGGAGCTGTCTCAGGAGGTGCCCAATTATTTTCATTTGTCAACATATTATTCAATAAAATTTCAGCTTCATCCGGTTTTCTTTCCCTGAAAAGAGAACCAGCACAACTATCCAGGTAATCTCTAGAAGCATCGGTTAGTCCATCATAAAAGATATCAAGTATTTCATTTTTCTTAAGAGGATGATCAGTCAAAGCATTAAGTAACATGAGAAGCCTCTCCCAAGCTTGTGGGAGACTCTCTTCTTCAATTTGCACAAAGTTGTATATTTCCATTAAAGCAGCTTGTTTCTTATGAGCAGGGAAATATTTAGCAGAGAAGTAATAAATCATATCCTGGGGACTACGCACACAACCAGGATCAAGAGAATTAAATCATATCTTAGCATCACCCTTTAATGAGAACGGAAATATTTTAAGGATATAAAAGTAGTGAGATCTCTCATCATTAGTGAACAGGGTGGCTATATCATTTAATTTAGTAAGATGTGCCACAACAGTTTCCGATTCATAGCCATGAAAAGGATCAGATTGAACCAAAGTAATTATATTAGGATCAACAGAGAATTCATAATCCTTATCGGGAACACAAATAGGTGAAGTAGCAAAAGCAGGGTCAGGCCTCATTTTATCTCTAAGAGATTCTTTACCCCATTTAATTAATAGCCTCTTCAGTTCATTTCTATCTCTGCAGGCTAAAATAGCTGTAGAAGCTTCCATATCAAAAACATAACCCTCAGGAATAACAGGCCTATCTTCATCATCACTTTCATCAATATAATCAGATTCAATAATTTCTTTTGCTCTAGCCCTAGCAATATGTTCATCAAGAAATTCACTAAGGGGCACAGTAGTATCAGGCATAGAAGTAGTTTCATCATAAGTATCATGCATAGCAGAAGTGGCATCATCAATAACATGCGACATATCAGAAGGAATAGCAGAAGCAGGTTTAGGTGTCGCAAGCTTACTCATAACAGAAGGTGAATCAAGTGCAGAGCTAGATGGCAGTTCCTTACGTCCCCTCATAGTTGAGGGATAAATTGTTGTCTTAGCGTCTTTCAAGTTCTTCATAGTGTCCAGCAGATATAAATCCCATGTGATTCAAACAATAGAGCTATGCTCCCCGGAAACGGCGCAAGAAATTGGTCTTGATAACCCACAAGTGTAGGGGATCGCAACAACTTTCGAGGGTAGAGTATTCAACCCAAATTTATTGATTCGACACAAGGGGAGCCAAAGAATATTCTCAAGTATTAGCAACTGAGTTGTCAATTCAGCCACACCTGGATAACTTAGTATCTGCAGCAAAGTATTTAGTAGCAAAGTAATATGATAGTAGTGGTAACGGTAACAAAAGAGTAATGAAAGCAAAAGTAATATTTTTGGTATTTTGTAGTGATTGTAACAGTAGCAACGGGAAAGTAAACAAACGTAAACCAGTATATGGAAAACTCGTAGGCATTGGATCGGTGATGGATAATTATGCCGGATGTGGTTCATCATGTAACTGTCATAACATAGGGTGACACAGAACTAGCTCCAATTCATCAATGTAATGTAGGCATGTATTCCGAATATAGTCATACGTGCTTATGGAAAAGAACTTGCATGACATCTTTTTTCCAACCCTCCCGTGGCAGCGGGGTCCTAACGGAAACTAAGGGATATTAAGGCCTCCTTTTAATAGAGAACCGGAACAAAGCATTATCACATAGTGAATACATGAACTCCTCAAACTATGGTCATCACCGGGAGTGGTCCTGATTATTGTCACTTCGGGGTTGCCGGATCATAACACATAGTAGGTGACTATAGACTTGCAAGATAGGATCAAGAACTCACATATATTCATGAAAACATAATAGGTTCAGATCTGAAATCATGGCACTCGGGCCCTAGTGACAAGCATTAAGCATAGCAAAGTCATAGCAACATCAATCTCAGAACATAGTCGATACTGGGGATCAAACCCTAACAAAACTAACTCGATTACATGGTAGACCTCAACCAACCCATCACCGTCCAACAAGCCTACGATGGAATTACTCACGCACGGCGGTGAGCATCATAAAATTGGTGATGGAGGATGGTTGATGATGACGAAGGCGACGAATCCCCCTCTTTGAAGCACCAAAAGAACTCCAGATCAGCCCTCCCGAGAGGGTTTAGGGCTTGGCGGCGGCCCCGTATCATAAAACGCGATGATTTCTTCTCCTCTATTTTTTCTCCCCGAAAGCAAATATATAGAGTTGGAGTTGGCGTCGTAGGAGCTCCAGGGGCCACACGAGGTAGGGGGCGCGCCCCCACCCTCGTGGACAGGGTGTGGGCCCCCTGGTTTTGATCTTTGGCGAGGATTTTTTATTATTTTTAACTAGATGTTCCGTGGAGTTTCAGGTCATTCCGAGAACTTTTGTTTTCTGCACATAAAACAATATCATGGCTATTCTGCTGAAAACAGCGTCAGTCCGGGTTAGTTCCATTCAAATCATGCAAGTTAGAGTGCAAAACAAGGGCAAAAGTGTTTGGAAAAGTAGATACGACGGAGACGTGTCAGGGGGCTTCTGGATCAGGGGCGCCGGCCCCGGCTGGTGAGGCGTCGCCGGCTTCGGCATCCGGTGGCGCGGGCGCTGGTCTGTTGTTCTCGGTCGTGTGGACGGCGAGATCCCCGAAGAATGCAGGCCAGCGCGCGACGGCAGCATCAGCTCCGGCTGCGTCAGATCTGGCCGTCCCCACTGCCCTTCTTCTCCAGCAAGCTCCTCCCCTTCCCAGATCCGGCCTGCCTCGTCGTGGGGCCCCGGTCTGCTTCGGGTGGGAGTGGGTGTCAGGATGCAGGATCGGGGGAAACCCCAGCCAGCCATGCCGCCAGCGACGGCGGCGACGCCCGCGGGCGCCGCGCACCTTCCCGGAGGCGTCGTCCAGGTCTTGCTCCCCATCCCCTTCCCCTTTGTCTCCCGGGAGAAATCCTCAATTTTGTTGGGCAGCGGCGACACCCTTGGTGCCGTAACCTTCTTGAAGGCGCTGCTTTGGGAACAAAGATGGGTTGTGGGCTGCGCTGTGGTGTAGGTGGACTGTGTCGGCGGCGGCAGCATGCGTCCAGTGGTGGCGATGTCTTCCTTGGTGCTGGGTCAAGTTGTTTTGGTGCTCTTCGCTGGGCTACAGTTTATTCCTCCAGTGCCCTTAGATCTTCCAGGAAAGGAGGGGATAGGGTTCCCCTCCTATGGTGGCTGCTGCGACCTCTTGAGCATTGCGTTGGTTTTCCCTTGAAGAGGAAAGGGTGATGCAGCAAAGTAGCGTAAGTATTTCCCTCAGTTTTTGAGAACCAAGGTATCAATCCAGTAGGAGGCTACGCACGAGTCCCTCGCACCTACACAAACAAATAAATCCTCGCAACCAACGCGATAAGGGGTTGTCAATCCCTACACGGTCACTTACGAGAGTGAGATCTGATAGATATGATAAGATAATATTTTTGGTATTTTTATGATAAAGATGCAAAGTAAAGAAAGTAAAATAAAAACGGCGCAAGAAATAGCTAAGTGTTGGAAGATTAATATGATGGAAAATAGACCCGGGGGCCATAGGTTTCACTAGTGGCTTCTCTCAAGAGCATAAGTATTTATGGTGGGTGAACAAATTACTGTTGAGCAATTGACAGAATTGAGCATAGTTATGAGAATATCTAGGTATGATCATGTATATAGGCATCACGTCCGAGACAAGTAGACCGACTCCTGCCTGCATCTACTACTATTACTCCACACATCGATCGCTATCCAGCAAGCATCTAGAGTATTAAGTTCATAAGAACAGAGTAACACTTTAAGCAAGATGACAAGATGTAGAGGGATAAACTCATGCAATATGATATAAACCCCATCTTGTTATCCTCGATGGAAACAATACAATGCGTGCCTTGCTGCCCCTACTGTCACTGGGAAAGGACACCGCAAGATTGAACCCAAAGCTAAGCACTTCTCCCATTGCAAGAAAGATCAATCTAGTAGGCCAAACCAAACTGATAATTCATAGGAACTTGCAAAGATAACCAATCATACATAAAAGAATTCAGAAGATTCAAATACTGTTCATAGATAAACTTGATCATAAACCCACAATTCATTGGTCTCAACAAACACACCGCAAAAGAAGATTACATCGAATAGATCTCCACAAGAGAGGGGGAGAACATTGTATTGAGATCCAAAAAGAGAGAAGAAGCCATCTAGCTAATAACTATGTACCCGAAGGTCTGAGGTAAACTACTCACACATCATCGGAGAGGCTATGGTGTTGATGTAGAAGCCCTCCGTGATTGATACCCCCTCCGGCGGAGCTCCGAAACAGGCCCGAAGATGGGATCTCATGGGTACAGAAGGTTGCGGCGGTGGAATTAGGTTTTTAGCTCCGTATCTGGTAGTTTGGAGGTACGTAGGTATATATAAGAGGAAGGAGTACGTCGGTGGAGCAACATGGGGCCCACGAGGGTGGAGGGCGCGCCCAGGGGGGTAGGAACGCCCCCCTACCTTGTGGCTTCCTGGTACCTTTCTTGATGTAGGGTCCAAGTCCTCTGGATCATGTTCGTTACGAAAATCACGTTCCCGAAGGTTTCATTCCGTTTGGACTCCGTTTGAAATTCTTTTTCTGCGAAACTCTGAAATAGGCAAAAAACAGCAATTCTGGGCTGGGCCTCCGGTTAATAGGTTAGTCCCAAAAATAATATAAAAGTGTATAATAAAGCCCAATAATGTCCAAAACAGAAGATAATATAGCATGGAGCAATAAAGAATTATAGATACATTGGAGACGTATCAGCTGCACTTCAGCTCGTCGAGCGAGCCGAAGCTTCCATTTTGGTCTTGGCCCTTGTTGTTGCCCAATTGTGGATTGTGACCAGTCGCCTTCTTCCAAGTCAGAACTTTGGTATATGGTGTTGCTCTGCTCTAGGTGAGTCATCGTCGGCATGTCGGGAACGCCTGGTTCCACCCAAGTGGTTTCTTCGAGGCCATCCATCTAGGCTCTAGGGTGAGCATGTCCATCGCTCAACGGTGTGGTGCCTTCGAGCCAGGCGAGGAGGCAGGGGACTTCTTTGACAAAGGATCTGGAGGGATGTGTCTTTCTTCAAGCCCAGGTGTTTTGGCAACGGGCTGCCTTGCATCATCGTCGGTGCACTCTCCTGACCAGGATTTCGCTTTCTCCTTGATTTTCGGCGTGCAAGAGGATAGTGGCATCTCCAAGCTATATGTTCTACACCAATCTTTCTAACTAGCTTGTTGTATGTGCATTGTGAACTGTTCCCTGGCGCCCATGTATCTTTGCCGTATGTTTTCTTTTCTTTAGTTGGTGAGTGGTGTAATTTGGAGTTGTAATCCTGACCGGTTGATGGTTTTGTTAACTCAAAGCCAGGCTGTGCTTGAGCCTTCCTTCTAAAAAAAAGCTATTGATTCTGTATTCCCAAGTACATTAGCCGTTTCTCGACGTCTCCACTCTAACTTTTGCTTCAATAATAGTGGGGAGGTATCTGTCCTTTTTATCATGAATAATGATGCAAAAAACACACTAAGCATATATGTTATTGCTCTATTCACACCACCTTGTTAGTTTGAGTTAATCAGTTTAATTACATATAATTGCGTGTATGTAAGAACTTGTCATTACATGCATTTCATGGTCTCCATTCAAAGCTATGTATATGCACTCTAAACGTGTTGGTGGCACTATCTTTCAAACTTTTGGATGCATGCTCTGCGTTTTCTACCCTAAATTCATTCTCTTTGACTAGCAACACTTCTTGACTCTGTAATCCAACCATGAAAAAGGGTGGGCGTGGCAACGCGCGCCTTGAAGGTCTAGTATATAAGAAGAAGAAAGAGAGGACATGCATGGCAAAAAGTAAAAAGGAGGCATCCACGGAAAAAATAAAAATAAAAGAAATGTTTGACAAGATATAAAAAATGAGGAAACGGGGACCAATACCTATGACATGTATGGCAGGAAATAGTAATGAAATATGGACGCAAGTATCTACGTCCACAGGAGACCATACAAAAATGTTATTTTCCAGACAAAAAAAATCTCTCTTTATGGTTAAAAAACATGTAACTTGTTAACAACTCTTCATATATTTAAGAAATATGCATGCGGAAAGAAGTGTTCAAGAGTTACCCTAAGTTGGTGATGCCTCCTTGATGCACACATGTCTCTGTAGTGTGCTAATGTGTCATTGTTTGTTTTTGTTGTTTCCCTTTACCGGCCCGTAACAATACCCCATTTCATACATGAAATGAATAAATGCATGATAACTTGCTCGTTTCTTTGCATGGATTAAATCTATATGGAAGCCGTGTTGAAATAAAATACCCGTGGAATCTTGAACCGCCCTTTTGTAGGCTAAGACCATCTTTGTTTGGGCCGTCCTACAGATTCTCAGATTATAGACCATTTTTTGTTAATTAAGAGTGTGTGGTATTTTTTTCTCCCATTGCAACGCACGGACCTTTTTGCTATTTTAATATTAAAGGAACGATTGTTTCATCACTTTTTTTTGTCATCTGGTTCGTCAAAGTGTTCTTTCGTACGTCAAATATCGTTTCGTAGCCAAACTACGTGCGAATTTGTATCGCTACATCGTTTTTTGTACATCATATATCGTTGCGTCTACCTTGCCTCCTGCCTGGGCCACATCACCCCTTTGGACCTCGGCCTGCGCTTCAGCTGTTGGGCCTGCTCCACCATTGAACATACCACTAGGGCTTTGGTCCAGGCCTGAAAAGCCCATTAATCCCGGTGCACTCACGAACCGGGACCAACGGGGGCATTAGTCCCGGTTCGTGAGGCCAGGGGGCCGGCCGGGTCTCGGGGGCCATTGGTCCCGGTTCGTCTTGCCCCTTTGGTCCCGGTTCCTGACACCAACCGAGACCAATGGGCCTCGTTCCTGTTCCACAACCGTTGGTCTCGGTTTGTGGCTCGAACCGGGACTAAAGGGGCCTTTAGTCCCGGTTCGAGCCACAAACCAGGACCAAAGGGTAGCCTATAATACCCCCTGCCAGCGAGCAGAGCAGTGCACTGCTCTGTTTTTTTGGCCGGCCGTGGGAGAGTTTTGTCGTGCTTTATCTCACCTCCTATGCACATAAGGTGTTCGATGAAATGCCCAAGCCACACTTAAGCTTTCTCCTCTCGAAGCTCCTTGTCCAAGCTCCATTTCACTCAAGATTTGTCTAGATTTGGCGGTCCGTCCTGTCCCGTCCCCGTCCTCACCGCCGTCGATCGCCCGCGCCGATCTCGTCGCCGGCACCATCGTGGTTAGCCTCTTCTTCTTATGTTCTTTCAAAAAGAAAAATGTTCTTGTATGATTTAGATAGATACTTGTGTAATTTTCTTACTTTTATTATTGTTTATTATTATATGGTGCGATGGTTTTGGTATCCGCCTCCGTCGGCCCTCGTCCTGTCTATGATTCGGATGTGGTATATATTATCTTTTATAACTATTTGGTTCATTTAGTGTTTATGACAATTATGCCGACCAACGTGACATGGATTTTTTTATCTAGGAGGTATGTGAACTGAAAATTCCAACCGACCCTATTGTCGAGAGGTTAAATTTAGTTGAAGAAGAAAACAATTACTTTAAGGAAAAATTTAAAAAAATGAGGAGGAGAAGATGATATTGGAGTTGCATGTTGCGGATGTCGTTGATGATCACAAGATCAAGATGGATGCAATACATTTGAAGATTAGAAAGATTAGAAAATATGTCATTCATACTGAGGCTTAGTATCATTATGCCGTTAGATCAATTCTTACCTTAGTTACGATTATGATCGCACTTGTTACCAATCGGGACTAAAGGTCCTCCTGCCTGGGCTCCCCGCAGTGGCCACGTGAAGCCCCTTCTGTTCTGGTTCGTAAGCGAATCGGGACTAAAGATTTTGAGCTTTAGTTCCGACCCTTTAGTCCCAGTTGTAGAACCGGGACTAATGGGCCTCTGGAACCGGGATAAATGAACCGTTTTGTTTTCTACTAATGTACCCTCGGCAAAAAAAACCGAAACGGCCCCCTGCTCTTTATCTTCTCTCTCGTGTCCTCCTCCGCCTCCATCTTCTTTTCCAGTCCCTACGTTCGTGTTCCAATCAAAGACAGCGTCCACAAGAATTCTAGACTGCTTATAAACACGCCCTACTCGATGAACCGATCGTCAGTACTGATAGGAAGAACAATCTCCATCGCGATTTTATCGCAAACAGATAGCAGAAGGCGGCGGTGCGGGAGCAGCTTCTGGCACAAGAGGAGGCCGCGGCAACCCAGCGGCGACAGAGCGAGCCGCTGCAGCGAAGATCAAAAAACGTGATCTGCCGGGCGCCAGCCGGAGAGATGCAAAAATCTTGTCTACTGTTGGACTTCGTTTCTATGTGGGCTCGGGTCTGGTCTATGTTCCCCTTGCCTGGCGTGTGCGACGATCGATTTCCGTGGCCGCTCTGGCTTCGGGCACTACTCGGCCGTGCTCGCTTATGATCTCAACTTTATTTAGCCGCCGGTCGTCCCCGAACGTTTTGATTGGCAGGCTCACGCGCCACCGGGCGCCATTTCTTTCTCTGACCCCCAGTGTTGTCCCGGATCGCCAAGGCGGACAGACTGCAATGCCATCAGATCGCCAATTTCAATTCTGTCGCCGGAACCTCGGTTTTGACGTGGTATAGCACCAGTTCATGCAGTGCTCCTGGTCCTCTGTGGTATAGCGCATGGCGGTCACTTGCGTCCAACTGCCACCGCCGATGGACACACTTCGGTTTTGACGTGATCTGGCTCGGTGCTGTCCTTGCTGCTTCGCCCCGGCTGCGTCAGCGACGGGCTATGTTAAACTATGCTGATTATCTGCGAGCTTTGGCGTGAGCGAAACGCCCAAGGTTCGGCAACGTCCTCTGCACCTTTGGCTTGGGCGTGGCATGAGCTTGCCTCATAATGTTTTTCTCTTCTTTCCCTATGTAACGCTTTGTACAGTTCTGCTTCTATAATAAAACAAGTAGTGCTCTTTTTGATCTTATAAAATCTATATCTACATCTATATCTATATTTATATCTATATCTATACCTATACCTACCTAGTAATAAAAGGGCTATCGTTTTTTACCACCGTAATTTCGTCCGTTTTTCGTACGTAAACCCATCTTTCGTCCTGCATCATGCTATATATGTTACGTTCGATGTGGTACTAAACAAACGATTTATTTTTGCCTCCACATCCATGCTCGCTGCATTGGGCTGCTTTGGCCTGGCCCATCCCTGTGCAACTTCACGGCCCGTCACTTATGCCGGCAACGCTAGAGGAGGGACCTTTCTACTGTCAACATAATCCCACCTTGTTCATCTAATCTGGCCGGTTTATATACCTACGGCCTAGAGAATCAACAAGTGGCCCTGAAATCAGGAAGAGAACGAGGGAAGGGGAAAAGAAATCAGCGAACGGGGCTTTTTACTTGGCTACGATTTGTTTGTACGACCAGGGCTTAATGTTCATGCCTATCCGATCTTATGAATGCATTGGTAGTTACAGTAATTAAAATACGTGTCACTGAAATATTAGAAAGAAATATTTCTTAAAGGAAACGATATTTGGAGCTCTCTTGTGGACTAGCTGGTCATCAATACATTCCTCCACTCTAGATGTTACCATTGCCGTTGGTGAGATATAGAGGAGAGGGGGAGGGATGAAGAGTTAAGAGAGTACGACAACGGTGCATGTTGCTCGAACTGGGTGAAGGAGGGGCCGCGTCCTATTTCGCCCCGCACACCGGCTAGAGAGAGAGAGAGAGAGAGAGAGAGAGAGAGAGAGAAGCGTGTGGTGATGGCTACGACTACCATTTCCTCGGTCCTTCCATGCCCCACCTTCATGTGGCTACTCCACTTCGTCGTACCAACTCTCCCACAACTCTGCGTGCCTCAATCCTGGTCCTCCTTGAGCCCTCATGATGGTGTCAAGGGAAGTGGTTGCATTGTCGCAGTTTGTGCGCTCCTACTGCTGATGACGGTGTATGAACAAAAGAGCACAAAACATTGTAAACTCTTTACTGTCTAACTGGTCATCTTATATTCAAAGTGGGCAAGTATAAAATATGAATTCATGATAAGACGAGGAAGAATCTAACGGATTGAGAGATATAGCTCATTATTCACCACAACATATAACTCTCCAATATCACGCGAACTCTGGAATTTATTTTATACCTGTTGCAACAAACGAGCTATTTTGCTAGAACACTTATGCCAATAATGTGCACATGGGTAATCAGGGCCTAAAAAGGATGGTGCTATATCAGTTCCATTTGTTCACCAAGAGATAGATACGCAAATAGCAGGACCCCGGTTATGAAATATGCAAGACGTAGACGGAACCCTGTTTCATAACAGCTCCAAAAACCTGTTGGGGCGGCCGATTATTTTTTGTTAAGCAAGTGCTACAAAATTATATTTCATTTCCTGCATCGAAATTGCATCGTGCATCTTGATGAGTAACTTTAGTGATTTGGCTTTGCATAGATTTATATAAAGATTTGCTCACATTGAGCATCATGTGAGTGGTAATTATGCATTTGAAAGGAAGTTTTTTTCTTTGAAAGCAAAGGTAGTAGGATTTGATCCAAACCCGGTGATTTATTTCCACAATTGCTTTTGCAATATATGAAAGTGGCATACATTTGATCGATAATCTGGTGAAAACTTTATAGGACAATGTCACATGTATATCTAAATCGTATCATTTTCTGTTTTTTTAAGGATCGGCATTGCATGCCAACAATTTCACACCAAAAGAAAGATAAGGGAGGCAGAAGCGGATTGTGCACAATGAGGTAAACTATTGAGTACCACACAAACTCTCAATTCTTTTATAATATCCATTGCAACACAAGGGATCTTTTGCATGCACAATTTTCATGAACAATAGATGTGTTTTGCACATAATCGAATACACACAAACTTTTCTCCTGTTGCAACGCACAGGCATTTGTGCTAGTTAAAAAAAAGTGAGTTCGGTCATAGAGACAGTAGAGCAGCAATATATTGGGTAAAGTTATGTAAGTCGATCTGGCTGCTCGATGTTTCATGAACGATAACTAAAATAAACATAGTAATACTTTATGTGAAAAGTTGTTAGCCATAAATTGTGAATGCTAACTTTTAGAAATAACATTGTGTTCATAATTCCCCGCAAAAGAAACATTATGTTTATAGGGACGTGCTACGCGTCGGCCGGTGGAACTTTTTAAAAGATCCGCCGGGTTACGAGCCGTCAAATCTGGTGTATCTTGTGGCTCAGCATTTTTCTCGTTTTTGCAACAGAGGGCGTGTTGCAGGATTTCTTTTGCAACACAATTCTTGTTGCAAAAATATTGGAGAATTTCTTTTTACGTCTCCACTGTTTTGCAACATTGGTGCTGTTGCGGAAGAAAATTTTACAACATGGATGTTGTTGTAGAAAAATTACGATAAAGATGTAGTGGCTGCTCCACTTTTTTGAAACATCGTGCTATTGTGGAAGAAACTTTTGCAACACGAATGTTGTTGCAGGAAAATTACAATAAAGATGTAGTGGCCGCGCCGGATGATCTTTATGTGTGAAAGCGTGGGAGCCTGGGAGGTCTTTATGCCTAGAGGAGTGTAATATTTTTTTCCTCCCATTGCAACGCACGGGCCTGTTTGCTAGTGAATAATAAAGGATTCCTCCCATATATTTATGCCGAAGCCATGAAATAGTGCATCTGCTGAAATAATGGCCATATATACCATGGTGGTAACAGCCATTCATGCCCGAATACATGGTTGGCATTTTCCCTGGAAAGTCTGCCTGATTTTGATGGTCATTGTCAATTTGAATGTCATGTTGCCGCTGAACGAAATAATTGTGACGCCTCTGGAAATATCTGCTGCACGTTTTGTGATCTAGTGAATTATTTCCAAGTTGTCATGAAGATAACAAAGTCTGCATCATTTCTCGGAATTGATAAAATAGCGATTAGACTTTGCTGGAATATTAGCGCAGCAGTCGCAGCATGCACACAGCAAGGTGAGCAAGTATGTATGAAAGAGGCAACTGTTAACCTGGCAATCATCGCATTGAGTGTCATTGACATGAGCTTGCTATGCTTATCTCTAGGCGTCCTCATTGACGAGCACGACGATCGCTTCCTTCATATTGTAGGTCAACTAGAAAATATAACGAAGCTTCAGTAGTTCATATTTTACCTTCCCGTGAAAACGGGTACTTATTTACATGGAAGATTTCTTTGTTTGTTTCTCATGGTTACATTGAAGAGACAGAAAATTCTGTGTTAAAAAAAGAAAGAAAAGAGACAGAAAAATCAGTAATTAAAAAGAAGAATTCTATTAAAGATAAAGCTAAATCCTTCTCTCTCTATCTTTTTTATGAGAGAGGTTGTCAGCTAAGCTACTGTGACATGTACTAGTGCTACAAACTTCCCTCCGTTCCTCAAAATAGGGCTTATAGTGACATGAATCAATCACAAATCAAGATATTGACGTCTAGCAGCTACGTAAACTACGCAAGTACTGACGTCTCGGACTGATATTTTCCTTTCCTGCCGACAAGCTGACATAGGATAGGTAGACGATTTTTGTCACTCGTAATGAATAATAAATGATTACTTCCATGCATATATATATTCAAGCCACAGAAATTCAGTGCAGCTGCTGAACTCCATATATACCACGATGGTAACAGCTGATGTTCTCCCCGTATACTCTGCATGATTTCGCTGTCATTGCCAGTCCACATGCCGTGCTGCAAATGCTATGCCAATATTCCAACAATGAAAGTGAAGGGACAAAAATATTGACTAGACATTCTTGGTATATTAGCATGGCACTCGCAGCACGCACACGGCTAGGCAAGCATACAAAAATACCGACCAGGTAAGCAAGTATATATGGTCGACATTCTCCCAGGAAAACTCTGCACGATTTCGATGGTCATCGCCCGTTTGTATGCTGTGTGACGCCTCTGGAAATATTTGCGACTAGGTTTGGATCTAGTCATTTATTTCCATGTCATCTGGAAGGGGACAAATCCTAAATCATTTCTGGGAAATGAAAAATAGCGATTTAGTGGGTATAGCAGATGCAGCACGCACACGGCAAGGCAAGGATACATGACCAGGTATGCAAGTACTATATATGGAACATGCGACTAATAATCTGGCAACCATACCAAGAGTAGTATCGCAATGAGGGTCATCGCCATGACTGTCATCACCATGAGCATGCTATGCTCATCCCTAGCCATCTTCATGACCGCCACGATGGCCGCTAGAGACGAGGCCGCGCTGCTTGCTTTTAAGGCGCAGATCAGCCATGGTGGCTCGCTGGGCTCCTGGAACAGCAGCGCTGGCTTCTGCAGCTGGAAAGGCGTATTGTGCAGCCACCGAAGGCCTGGGCGGGCGGTGGCGCTGAGATTGAATGACATTGGGCTCGTCGGACCACTCTCGCCGGCCATCGGGAACCTGACATTCCTGCGGGTGCTCGACCTGGGCTTCAACTCGCTCCACGGGAAGATTCCGACAAGCCTCGGCAACCTCCGCCGCCTGCAGACGCTCTACTTGGACAACAACGCATTCTCCGGTATGATCCCTGTGAACCTGAGCTCCTGCACTAGCATGACCGAAATGGTACTGGACAACAACAAGCTTGCCGGATGCATACCAGTTGAGCTAGGCGAGAAGCTCACGTCCTTGGAAGGAATCACGCTGAGACACAACAACTTGACAGGGCCCATCCCGGCGTCACTGGCCAATCTGTCCAATCTACATAACCTCTCTTTCAGCAATAACCAGCTCACTGGCTCAATCCCACCAGGGCTCGGCAGCATCCGAAGCATGCGGCGATTCGGTCTCTTCGGAAACAACCTCTTTGGTATGCTTCCACCTTCTCTCTACAACTGGTCGTCAATTGAAGTAGTTGATGTAGGGGAAAATATATTGCATGGAAGCATTCTGGATGACATCGGAAGCAAGTTCCCCAAGTTGAAACAGCTTGGCTTGGATGGTAATCACTTCACAGGAACCATCCCTTCCTCAATATCCAACATATCTTCCCTTGTATCACTTCGCCTCAGCGCGAATAGATTTAGCGGGTATGTGCCGCCTACATTGGGGAAGCATGGATCTCTCCAAGACCTGAACTTGTATGACAATAAGTTCGAAGCGAACGACAATAGAGGGTGGGAATTCATCACATCTTTGGCAAACTGCAGCCGACTGTGGCTACTGGAACTCAGCGCCAATTCTTTTGGAGGACAACTACCTGGTTCAGTTGTGAATCTCTCAACGACTGTCCAGCGGTTGTATTTAGAGGATATTAGGGTCTCTGGCAGTATCCCAGCATATATCGGCAATTTGGTTGGTCTGGAATTGCTTCTCATAGCAAATACTTACATATCTGGGGAGATACCAAAGAGTATTGGTAAGCTAGGGAACTTGATCGATCTAGGATTGTACAATAATAGTTTGTCTGGCCTCATACCGTCGTCGGTAGGAAATCTAAGCCAGTTGAATAGGCTCTATGCATTCCGTTGCAACTTGGAGGGACCAATTCCGGCAAGCCTGGGGGTGCTGAAAAACCTCTTTGCACTTGATTTGTCAATGAATTACCATCTTAATGGTACAATACCGAAAGAGATTTTCAAATTACCCGGCCTGTCTTTTAATTTGGACTTGTCATACAATTCCCTTTCCGGGCCAATTCCTAATGAAGTTGGTAGTTTGGGAAATCTTAACCAGTTGTCTCTGTCAGAAAACCAGTTGTCTGGGAAGATACCCGGAAGTATTCAGAACTGCATAATGTTGGAATATTTATTCTTAGGGAACAATTTGTTTGAGGGGAGCATCCCTCGATCACTGACAAATATAAAGGGGCTCCGTATACTGAACCTGACGATGAATAACTTCTCTGGTAATATTCCTGAGGACCTTGGCAATATTGGAAACTTGCAGGAACTTTACATTGCACACAACAACTTGTCAGGTTCAATCCCAATACTTCTGCAGAATTTGACATCATTATCCAAATTGGATATATCCTTCAATAATTTGCAAGGTGAAGTGCCAAACGAAGGTGTTTTCAGAAACATCACTTACTTAGAGGTTGCTGGCAACATCAATTTGTGTGGTGGTACACCTCAACTTCATTTGGCTCCATGCCCCATATGCCCCTCAAGCAAGAACAGAAAAAAGATGTCAAAGTCTCTTGTAATTTCTCTAGCGGCAGCTGGAGCAATCTTGTTCTCACTTTCCGTTCTTGTTCTTGTTTGGATACTTTGTAAGAAGCTCAAATCAAGACGGAAGGCAGCAGAAAAAGATTCAATTGTTGATGACCATTACAGAAGAATCCCGTATCATGCATTACTGAGAGGAACTAACGAATTTTCAGAAGCCAACTTGCTTGGGAGAGGAAGTTATGGTGCAGTTTATAAGTGTGTTTTGGACAATGAAGAAGGAGCATTGGCTGTCAAGGTGTTTAACCTTGGTCAATCAAGTTATTCGAAGAGTTTTGAGGCTGAATGTGAGGCTATGAGAAGGATACGACACCGTAGTCTCATTAAGATCATTACTTCTTGTTCGAGCATCAACCACCAAGGTCAAGAATTCAAGGCGTTGGTCTTTGAGTTCATGCCCAATGGTAACTTGGATGGTTGGCTTCATCCAAAATCAGAAGAGCCCACTATAGACAACACGCTCAGCCTTGCCCAGCGGCTTGATATTGCTGTCGATATTGTGGATGCAGTAGAATATCTGCACAACTACTGTCAGCCATTGGTAATCCACTGTGATCTTAAGCCAAGCAACATTCTTCTTGCTGAAGACCTGAGCGCCCGAGTTGGGGACTTTGGCATATCAAGGATCCTTCAAGAAAATACAAGCACGGGGATGCAGACTTCATATGGCTCAACAGGACTTAGAGGTTCCATAGGCTATGTTGCTCCAGGTGACTAAAACTCTTCTAATTTTATTTTTTACTTTTCGCTCGAATATGCCATGCTAAGCACAAAACTGTGCATAATTGCAGAGTATGGAGAAGGCTGTGCTGCCTCAACCGCTGGTGATATTTATAGTCTTGGCATATTGCTGCTTGAGATGTTTACGGGGAGAAGCCCAACAGAAGACACGTTCGGAGATTCATTGGGTCTGCATAAATTTGTCGAGGATGCTCTTCCAGATAGAACCTTGGAGATAGCTGACCCGACAATGTGGTTGCACAGCGGAGAACACAATAACACTACAAGTATTAGAATTCAGGAGTTATTGGTTTCAGTCTTGAGCCTTGGCATATCCTGCTCAAAGCTACATCCTGGTGACCGAGCACTGACAAGTGATGCAACAACGGAGATGCACGCAATCAGAGATGCATACCTCAAGTTCATAGGGGAGCATGGAGCAGAACGAGAAGCCTCGACTCAAGAAATTCAGAGCAGCATTGCATAAACAAGCTGGCACAAGACATTAGACATGATCCTGCATACTACAAAAATTATGTGTCATTTCAGTTAGTAATTGTTCTCAGAGCTATGTATGTTGCTTTACAACTGTATCAAATAAATACAAAACCATGGTGTTGTGCAATCATAGCAGAACAGCAGGTTGTAGGTAGATTTATAAATGAAGCAGTGTAATTGTTTGCTCATTATCAAAACTGTACACATGGAGGCAACATTATTACTTCATGCTTCAGTAGAGCTGAAGTTGCAGAGAGTTTCATTTCATTTTCTTATTTTTATTATTTCTCGCTTTTGTAAGCAAAACAATCCGATTTTATTTGTTTATATCCGAAACAAAGTTCATCGGATCAGATTAATAACACTAGAATAATCACAAACAAACTTTCCTTTGTGTACAAGCTTTCTTCTTTCATTAATTAAGTAGTAATAAGGTTTTTGTCTTCAGAATTGGTATATCCTGTCTTTCGGTAGTACAATCAGACTTTTTGTTAAATCAGACTTTCCGTCGATGTGCACAAACAAACTTGGGGTAGAAACTAATGCTCATTTGAGAGCACAGGCAATCTGTCTAAAATCTGATTCTCAATAGGAGAATAAACTATCTGTCAATAAAATAAACAGAAATCACAGGTTAGAAAGCATATCCATGTGCAGAGTAATAAAGTCAGGCTGCTTGTTAATAGAGTATATACTTTCCATGTGCATAAACAGATACTAGAATTTAGAGCACAAGCAGCCTGGCCAAAACCTGATTCTCAGAAAAATAAATCAGAATCACGGACTAGAAAGCATTCAGAGAATAGCTTGCAGAAGCAACAACAGGGTAATCCTTATAACCAGAGACTAACCATCCTTCTATTAATTCCTTTTGTAAAAAAATATAGGTACTAGATATGTACCTAGGAGGATGTGAATCTGGAGAGCACATGAGAAAAAAAGTAAAGTAAAACCATCCCAATGTTGTGCAATAGCACTGTAGCAGCAGGTCCAGAGGACCTTTAGTAGCTATGAGGACGTTATCAACAATCAATCCAGAGGGCCTTTACTAGCTACGGCAAAGAGGTTGTACACTTGTCGCATCACTTATTACTCTACATTCATGTCGATCCATTAGTGCTATTTTGGTTCAAGGGAAAAACACAGCAATAGGAAATTTTCCTATGACACTCTACTATTCAATTATTCATGCATTTTGTTGAAAGGAATGAAGCAAAACATCCACCTGGACCTACTTTTAAAAATCATATGCATAAAAACAAGACCAAGTGCATTAGTGGTAGAATAACATTCTAACAGTACACGCTTTTGTTGGAAATATGCCCTAGAGGCAATAATAAAATGGTTATTATTATATTTCCTTGTTCATGATAATTGTCTATTGTTCATGCTATAATTGTATTAACCGGAGACTGTAATACATGTGTGAATACGTAGACCACAACATGTCCCTAGTAAGCCTCTAGTTGACTAGCTCGTTGATCAATAGATGGTTACGGTTTCCTGACCATGGACACTGGATGTCGTTGATAACGGGATCATATCATTAGGAGAATGATCTGATGGACAAGACCCAATCCTAAGCATAGCACAAGATCCTGTAGTTCGTCTGCTAAAGCTTTTCTAATGTCAAGTATCATTTCCTTAGACCATGAGATTGTGCAACTCCCGGATACCGTAGGAATGCTTTGGGTGTGCCAAATGTCACAACGTAACTGGGTGGCTATAAAGGCATACTACAGGTATCTCTGAAAGTGTCTGTTGGGTTGGCACGAATCGAGACTGGGATTTGTCACTCCGTATGACGAAGAGGTATCTCTGTGCCCACTCGGTAATGCATCATCATAATGAGCTCAATGTGACTAAGTAGTTAGTTGCGGGATCATGCATTACGAAACGAGTAAAGTGACATGCCGGTAACGAGATTGAACGAGGTATTGGGATACCGACGATCGAATCTTGGGCAAATAACGTACCGATTGACAAAGGGAATTGTATAAAGGATTGATTGAATCCCTGACATCGTGGTTCATCCGATGAGATCATCGTGGAACATGTGGGAGCCAACATGGGTATCCAGATCTCGCTGTTCGTTATTGGCCAGAGAGCTGTCTCAGTCATGTCTGCATGATTCCCGAACCCGTAGGGTCTACACACTTAAGGTTCGGTGACGCTAGAGTTGTTATGGGAATTAGTGTGCAGTTACCGAATGTTGTTCGGAGTCCCGGATGAGATCCCGGACGTCATGAGGAGTTCCGGAATAGTTCGGAGGTAAACATTTATATATGGGAAGTCCTATTTTGGCCACCGGAAAATGTTCGGGATTTTTCGGTATTGTACCGAGAAGGTTCTAGAAGGTTCCGTAGTGGGGCCCACCTGCATGGGGGGACCCACATGAACGTGGGTAGTGGGGGCAAGGCCCCACACCCTTGGTCAAGGCGCACCAAGATCCCCCTTAGAAGGAATAAGATCATATCCCGAAGGGATAAGATTAGGATCTAAAAAAGGGGGATAACAATCGGTTGGGACGGGAAATGATGGGATTTCTTTCCCCCACCTTTGCCAACGCCCCAATGGACTTGGAGGGCAAGAAACCAGCCCCCTCCACCCTTATATATAGTGGGGAGGCTCATGGGAGCCGCACCCCTTCCCCTGGCGCAACCCTCTCCCTCCCCAACCCCTCCTCCTCCGTAGTAGTGCTTGGCGAAGCCCTGCCGGAGAACTGCAAGCTCCACCACCACGCCGTCGTTCTGCCGGAGCTCTCCCTCAACTTATCCTCTCCCCTTACTGGATCAAGAAGGAGGATACGTCCCCGGGCTGTACGTGTGTTGAACGCGGAGGCGCCATTGTTCGACGCTTAGATCGGAATCAACCGCGATCTGAATCGCTCCGAGTACGACTCCTTCATCCGCGTTCTTGTAACGCTTCCGCATCGCGATCTTCAAGGGTATAAAGATGCACTCCCCTCTCTCTCGTTGCTAGTCTCTCCATAGATTAATCTTGGTGATGCATATGTTTCACTTTAATTTCTGCAATGATCCCCAACAGCTTTCATATGGTTTCACTTTAATTTGGCAATGTTTCTTTGCATTCATCTGCTGTTTCAATTCCTGTGAACCAAACACCCAAGTTGACAGAAATCCTATGTTTACAAATGCTCTATTTCCGATGTGCATTCCTATCCTATTCCGGTGTTTTTCCTATCCCTGTGTTTTTAGAATCATGCAAACCAGAGGAGCCCTTACAGAATTACTTCAGTTGCAGGTAGGTGTCGAAGAAAACTTTGTGTGGCTGCTCCTGTGGCGACGTCGTCCACCTCACCTGAGCAGCTCCAGCTATAGAAGCATCCACCAAACCAGACATCATGAGTTCATGACTCCTGACCGTCTTTCGCCGCCTCAGATCACCTTCCCTGCCACCAGCACCCACTGCAATGGCATCACCATCATCGACTCAGCAGATGAACCCGAGGAGTACACGGGTCCACAAGAGAGGTCGCTCTCTTTTGTTTCTGCTTATGTTATGCATTGCTTAATATTACCTGCTACTTTATCATTTTGTTCACCTCTTAGACTCCAAGTCAGGGCCAAATTAATGTTCAAACTTGAGTTCTAAATTAGTTGTGGGGCACATATCGAGGCAACAATGAATAGTATCTCTGTCTAATATGTGGTTCACCTAGGATATGCCTATGTTGTTCATCTTGGGTGGGAAACAAATAGTAAAGCAATCATCATCTGTCTTTTTATTAAATTAAAGCAATCATCAGCCTGCTATCATTATTTTTGGATCCATCCACTGGTTGTTACCATCACTCTAGATTTCTGCATGTTCTCCTATCATAATCTCACTATATTTTTTTTATAGATGTCAGATATTGTACACAGTCATGCTGAACATGTAGAGAAAAAGAGAAGAGTTTTGCGCGGCAATACAATGTCATGCAGACATCGCTCCATGGTGGGTTCAATGGCAAACCCTCCCTCCCCCCTCTCCAGATTGTAATCCAGAGGAAGATATCTGTTATGAGGCGGATTCAGACGCAGCTGTCCACTCCTACTTACGTCCGAAGGTGTTTGCTCTAACTTGGCATGATGATGTTAGTCATATCATGCATATGTTGCCTTGTAGTGCCTACTTTCGGCATCATATATGTCATCTGTTTAGTTTAGACATGTTCTGTAATGCCACGTTTTTAGTTTCTATATCATATGTGAGAATTATGCAGTCTCGTGTCTTTTAGCCAGCCATAATATATGTGAAATGTGCAATGCCATCCTGTTTAACTAGTCATCATATATTTGAATGATATTTTGCTCATCCTTTTCTTCATTACATTTTCATTTGTCGACAATGTTTGTACTTTAAACTACTCTTCCTGTGAATCAGCCATTTGAGTGGGTGATGAAAAAATCTGGAGTGAAAACAAGGCCTTCAGAGCAGAGAGTGCTACCTGTCGAAGCAGATCTCTTGCTGAGTCCCAATAGCTCCTCAGAGATGAATTAAAAAACAGATGACCAGTCCTATTCCCCCACCGAGGTGTATGCTCTAACTTGGCACGGTTATACTGCTCATATCATGAATATGGTGTCTTGCATTGCATAGTTTAGACATCATATACACAATATTCAACACCAAGTTCTTAGTTCAGACATCATATATGTGAATGCTCTCTGCTTAGTATATAAATCATTAAATCATGTGATCTTGATTACTTAGATAACATATATGTAAATTATGTCATGCGAACATGTTTAGTTAGTCATCATATCTTTGAATTATGTTATGCTATGCTATCCAGTTTAGATAGACATCATATATGTAAAATTATGTCATGCTATCCGTTTTAGTTAAACAATATACATGTCAACTATTTCATGCCTTCTTTTTTCCACACTATATACTGCATCTGTCTCGCATACAATGTCTATACATTCAACTATGTTTTCTGTTTATCACCATTTGAATTGGAGCGGATGATGTAAGTATCTAGTGGAGTAAAAACACGGTCTTCAAATAAAACAGTGCTACCTCTTTGCTATCGTGCATAAACCTGAAGAACAACTGTTCTCATTTAAGATTCTATTGCTATCATGCATACTGCTTTGCTCTTGTATCACTTTATTTACTCATACAAACTTACTTTTAAATTGAAGGATCCAATGGATACTCCAATGGCACAACAGGTATGTTTACGCATGTTTTTTTAACAGGTTTGCTCTTATAAATAGCTTTGTTGATTTCAATTTCAATTGTGTATACAGTTGACTTCTCATATCATGCACATTACTAGCATCACAACAGAGCCAATAGTGTTGTTGTACATGTAGACCCGTGGTACCCATCTGAAATCTTGTTGTCCCATGTAGTTTCCCACGCTTTGTATTCTTTTAGTGCCGCTTTCTCTTGAACTGATATGATTCGAACCGTGTCTCTATTTTGATTTGGCAAGATATTGAAGTGACCATAGGACATAGATATATGTTTGTTTGATGCTTTTATAATATACTACTTGGCAATAGAAGACTTGGTTGTTTAATCTTGTCCACCTTACTAATGAACTAGTTCACTGAAATGAGTTTCATATACTAGTACATGCTAAACCTGTTATGTGTCTGCTTGTTTCTTCTTTTAGAATGCTGACATAATATTGGGGAAGAGTGCCTTATTAAGCAATGGTAAAGGAAATAATGCATATAAGGTTCATGATAGTGAGACATCCTTGTTGGTCTCCAACAAAGCTGATAAAACAACTAAGGAAAACTATCTTGACAGTGAGACAACCCCAAAGTCCTATCTTGGTTTAGTGTTTGAGTCACTGGCCACTACCGCTGGCACAAGCTATTCGAACTCACTGTCTTAATCACTTCGGTTTCTGGAGTCTCAACTACAAGCTGAAAGACATCGATCAGTTGTGCTATGTCAAGAAGCGGAAGGACTGCGGAAGTCCCTGGAGCATCTAGATGCATACTTTCTGGTGCAACAACAAGCGTTGGAGAATTTTAGTGCCAAACAGGACAAAGTTAATAAGCTTGCTAAGCTTATTGCCAGCATGTTGGATTCCCAGGATAACGTTTCTTGAGCTCTTCTGAAGTTGTTTCAGTTATGCACTTGTTTTGCTGCCGCATTTATTTGCACTAGTGGCCAATTTAGACGGCCAGTATATGTAATATGCTGGTTTGTTCCCTATATTTACACTGGTGGCGAACTTTGATGCCCAGTGGATGTAATATGTGTAATAGCCGTAATAGCCTAGCGTTAGTTGCTTGCTTATTAATTTCCTTATTGTCTTGTTTAGTTGTTTGCTTGTAGTCACTTCAGTTCTTTTTCCGCGTTTTTCTAGTGGCCACAATAACATATTTTTGGTAACTAGGCCACAATAACCATGGAAACACACGGACTGTTTTAACCATGGGCCTTCTATGGGCTGTAGGATCCATGGGCCTTCTACGGGCCGTAGGATGCATGGGCCTTCTACGGGCCGTAGGATCCATTGGCCTTCTACGGGGCGTATAATCATTTCGCCAAACATGGGCCGTACTATTCGTGAAAAATAATGGGCCGTTAATATGCCGTATTTGATAACGCTATGAAAACAGCGCAACGGGTTAACGGGCCACAAACGGGCCGAATGTAACCACGGGTGAATTTGGCCCACAAACGGAACAGGCCAGTAATGAACCGTAACTAACTGAATTCTAGAAATGAGCCCAATAATAAATGGGCCCTTAGAAGACCGAAAGCTAACACGGGCTGGAAACGGCCGACGGAATAATGGGCCGTTAATGGGTATAAAATGATACATTGTTCATTATGGGACAGTTTCATCTCAGGCCTTTAATGGGCCGAGAGTTACAAATGGCCTCCTATGGGCCGAAAGATGTCATGGGCCATACATGGGCCGGAAGTTATAATGGGCTGGTATCATATTGGACGGCCCAAATGACGCTACTAGGCCAAATTCCGCTAGGTCGTGAGTTAGCGGGCTGTAAATGGGCTATATGCGAACAAGCCGTTAACAGGATTTCCATGGGCTAGCCCGCTACCTTTTGACCAAGTCAAACGGGCCGGCCTTTTCACTGGAATGGGCCTCTTTTGGGCCGTTCCATGTGTCGATGAATCATAGGCGCCTTCAGTCCAATGAGTGGATGACATCTGCCCCAACGGTGAGCCGACAATTGGTTACTCTGGGCATTGAGAATTTTACACGTGGAGAATCTCCATTGGTCCGGGTTGTTAATGGGTTATCGGACCCAAATCAAAACCTGATAGCTTAACGGTGACCCGTTACGGTGGATGACACGTGTCGGTCACCCTTGACGAAAGCACTTCTGTGACGCACGATTTATCGTCATGGAAGTGGACACTTTCGTGATGATAATTTTGGTAATGTCATGGAACACTTCTACGATAGCACAGGTATGACTATCTTGATGCTGTCATAAAATCGTCATTGATGAACATGCATGCCAGAAAACATGACGTACTATGACAAACACGTATCATCACGGAAGTGTATTTTTTTGTAGTGTATATAGCAAGTACCACTTTAGAACCTTCAAAGAAACTAAAAATGGATAAATAATATGAATCTCCGATGTACTCACATGAACCTATAAAAACAACTAAATCAACGAATCAATGAATATCGACTGATTAAAGAAAAAATAGCTACGGATGTTCACATATATAAGGAGAAGGAATCTCCATAAATTCTTTCACCTTCAAGCCTTTGGTTCCAAACGGGAACAGCCTATTCAGTCCCGTGGCATATAGGAACTCATGTTTGGCCTCCGGGTATGGCTCCGAGCATAGGATAGTCTCCTGCCTCCTGTCCCATTGTCGCGCGATGGCTCGCCTACTGTGGAGCATGACGACACCATTGTGTGCGGTAGGGGACAACGCGCTGAACCAGGAGAGGAGGAGTCGGGCGGTGAGATCCGACAGCAGAGGCCTCGATGGTGACCGGTGGAAGAGGCGCTCGATAGGGGCTCGTCTGTGAGTTCGGGTGGCATGCATGTTAAAGGGGGAGGGAAGAGAGGAAGAGGAGGCGGAGGCGGAGAGATGTTACCCAATGACTAGTAGCTGCCGACATGGTCGGTCTCGAGCGCATCCATGAAACGTGCAGGGAGGTGGTGAGGCGCGCTTGGGCCTATTGCCGGTGTCAAAACCGGTGGATCTCGGGTAGGGGGTCCCGAACTGTGCGTCTAAGGCGGATGGTAACAGGAGGCGGGGGACACGATGTTTACCAAGGTTCGGGCCCTCTCGATGGAGGTAATACCCTACTTCCTACTTGATTGATCTTGATGATATGAGTATTACAAGAGTTGATCTACCACGGCATCGTAGAGGCTAAATCCTATGGTATGATTGTTGTTGTCCTACGGAGTAAACCCTCCGGTTTATATAGACACCGAAGGGGGCTAGGGTTACACAGAGTCGGTTACAAGGGGAGGAGATCTACATATCCGTATCGCCAAGCTTGCCTTGCACGCCAAGGAGAGTCCTATCCGGACACGGGACGAAGTCTTCAATCTTGTATCTTCATAGTCCAATAGTCCGGACAAAGGATATAGTCCGGCTGTCCGAGGACCCCCTAATCCAGGACTCCCTCAGTAGCCCCTGAACCAGGCTTCAATGACGATGAGTCCGGCACGCATATTTGTCTTCGGCATTGCAAGGCGGGTTCTTCCTCCGAATACTCCATAGAAGATCTTGAACACATGGATAGTGTCCAGCTCTGCCAAACAAGTTCCACATACCACCGTAGAGAGAATAATATTTCCACAAATCTAATCTGCTGACACGTTTGGCAGCTTGACATCATACCACGGCCCTGTCATTTTTCGAACCGTTTTTCTCAACCAGCTACTACACGTATTGCGAGGTAGTTTTCTTGGCACGTCTTGTCGAAGCAGAGATCGTGTCCCCTTATCACGGGATTCTAATCAATACGGATGTGGGTAACCCAACCGCGCCATCAATTATGACGCTTGGGGAATAAGCGAGTTTGACTAGGCAGGTGGGGAGGCGTATAGTTTCCTCCGCCCCTATAAAGGGACAAGGACTCCTCCTTTTACCCATGCATTCTTCCTCCTTGCTCATCCATTCTTGCGCACTCGAGCTCCAGCACCCAAGTTCGCGTTTTCCCCCTCAAACCACTCCAAGCCTGTCCGGAGCGAGAGGCAAGTGGATGGTCTCCTCCGTCACTGAGGAGAACATCACAAAGCTACGGGGAGCTGGATATCTGGCCGCGGACATCGCAGACCGGCTGCCAGATGCGGAGCAGATCATCCCTACGCCCGAACCCCATGAGAGGGTGGTTTTCCTTAGCCACTTTGTCCGCGGACTGGGATTTCCCCTCCACCCGTTTGTCCGCGGGCTCATGTTCTACTACGGGCTGGATTTTCACGATCTGGCCCCCAATTTCATCCTCAACATCTCGGCGTTTATCGTCATGTGCGAGGCCTTCCTCCGCATCAGGCCCCACTTCGGCTTGTGGCTGAACACCTTCAATGTTAAACCGAAGGTGGTGGTCGGCCAGCAAGCGGAGTGCGGAGGCGCCATGGTGGGAAAAATGCCAAATGTCACCTGGCTCGAAGGCTCCTATGTGGAGACCATAAAGGGAATCGGGGTGGTTCTACATCACCGAGCCGCGCGACACCAACTGGGTGGCGGCCCCCGAATTCCGATCCAGAATCCCCACGCGGCTCACCTCCTGGAAAGAGAAGGGCATGTCCCGAGGTTCATCGGTGGAGCTGATCGGACTCCAGAAATGCATCAGAAACATGATGAGCAAGAAAATCAAGCTTGTCAACGTGGTCCAGGTCATGCTCTTCCGCCGGATCCTCCCGTGTCAACGACGGGCATTCAATTTGTGGGAGTTCGACCGGGCCGAGCACCAGACGCTACGAGAGCTCTTCGACACGATGCACAAGGACGTCTGGAAGGTGTTGTTCAAGGGCGCCGAGGTACCTCCTCCCCTTACCGAGGACCGCGGACTCAGCTCAAAGCGCCATGCCAATCTGGTAAGTTTTTTATATCTCACAGGATGTTTATTTTCCCCAGTTTAATCATGTGCGGGATGTAAGCCTCCATGCCATTAACAGGACTGGGTAGAGACAGCGGAGCAGATCGATTGCCCAGCCCCCCTTCCTGAGGATCCAGCAGATGCTCTCCTAACGGAGATGTTGGTTCCGGCGCCTTACGAGGTGCTAGTGAAGAAGGCCAATAAGAAGGCCACGGGGACCCGGAAGGGTCTCCGACGCAAGGTTATATCGGACTCATCGTCCGAAAACTCCGAGGCGCACTCCTCCCATGAAAACGAGGAGGAGGAAGAGGAAAGTTCTCCCCCCCAGCCGGGGGAGACAAGAAAAGGAAGGCCGCCCCATCCGGGGAGGCCGAAGGGTCCAAGAAGGGAAGGAACCTACTCCCAGACTGCTCCACGACGGCCGCCAACAGCGATGACGAGTGGTTGCCCAGGGACAAGCCCCTGGCGAAGTCGTAAGTATCCGGATACCATAGCAATTCATGGTATGTTTTATTGCACTGCTTCTCATCACGCCGAACATGATTATGTAGTCCGTCCCGAGCCCATATCGACGTATCTTCGTCGGATGGTTCTTTGGACCCGTCGGATATGAATAGCGATTCACTTCCGACCGCCTCCACCCCTCGCCCTACGGACAACGTCGAGGTTTTGTCTCAAAGGGCACCGAGCCGAGGGGAGGTAGTCCTGGAGGCGCCTCGAGGCGACATTCTGGACCTTGGGCGCAAAGGGAGCAAGACTCCCATGGGCTCCGAATTCGGCCTCCAGCCGAACACTGCGCCGGAACCTCCAGTGGTTCCGGACTCTGTCAGGCGACCCCCCGTTAAGAGGGGCAAGCCGCCCGTGCTGGTGGCCTCTGTCCATCCAGAGGCACCGGACAACTTGCTCGAAGTGCTTCGCGGCGCTTCCATCGATGAAGAACACCGTACTATCATGAGTGCGGTGATCGAGAAGGTTCAGTCCGCCAAAAGCGGACTAACTGAAGCTTGTGCCAGCCTCCTAACAGGCTTTCAGGTAGGTAATCAAATTATAGGAAAATATTACCACATAAACAGTAGCCCCTGATGCTCTGTTTGGCATTCGCGAAGAAAGGCCGAATAGAGGATCAAATAATGACTCAGGAGTCTAATCAGAATATGTCTATCTGCATATGCAGGCTTCACTGCTGACCGGTGCCGCACGTACTGCAGAGGTCGCTGCACTGAAGCAGGACCTTGAGCGGTCCAAGGAAGAGCTCGGCCTTACCAAGAGGCAGCTCGAAGATAAAAAAGGTAAGCGATACCGTGTCTATATATTAAAAAGAAATTTGGTTGTAAAATAATAGGATCACCATGAATTTTCCAGGGGCCATGTAACGCCCCATATATAACTTTCCCAATTTGTACTCCATCTCTTGTCGTTTCCGGCGTTAAGTTATAGTTATTTCTCGGGTTCGGGTCTTTGTCTCCGTGTGTTGTTTTCCTTGCCATGCATCTCATATCATGTCATCATGTGCATTGCATTCGCATACGTGTTCATCTCATGCATTCGAGCATTTTCCCCGTTGTCCGTTTTGCATTCCGGCGCTTCGTTCTCCTCCGGTGGTCATTTCTACCTTTCTTTCGTGTGTGGGGATTAAACATTTCCGGATTGGACCAAGACTTGCCAAGCGGCCTTGGTTTACTACCGGTAGACCGCCTGTCAAGTTTCGTACCAATTGGAATTCGTTTGATACTCCAACGGTTAACCGAGGGACCGAAAAGGCCTCGTGTGTGTTGCAGCCCAACACCCCTCCAATTTGGCCCAAAACCCACCAAACTCTGCTCCATCATCTAGAGCATTCGATCACGATCGCGTGGCCGAAATCCGCACCTCATTTGGACTTATGCCTATATATAGCCCCCTCCATTTTCGGATCTCTCTCTCCCCGAAACCCTAGTCTTAAAAAAAACAGGTCTCCGTCACCGACGGACATGTCCGGAGCCTAGCCGGACACGTCCGCCGCGCCCCCTCAGCCTACCAGACGCCGCCACGTGGCCCGACCGGACCACTTCCCCGCCGCCGCTCCCGCCGGGCCCGAAGCCCATCTCCAGCCCGCTCCCGCGCCGCACCGGGCCAGAGGAGACGCCGCCCGCGCCCTCTTCTTCCCCGCCGCCCGACGCCCTCCGCGACCGGCCGCCACCCGCAGCCGAGCTCGGCGCCGGCCGCCCCATTCCGCGTCGCCGGCGAGAGGCGAGCTTGCTGCCGACCGCCTCGGAGTCGTCGCCGCCCGCTCGACGTCCTCCGCTGCCGTGCGCCGTCCCTGGTCGCTGGATCCGGCCGCGCCTCGCCCCGGCCTCTTCCTCCCTCCACGCCGGTGACCTCAACTCCAGCTGGTCAACCTCGAAGTCCGTGCCATGAACAGTGCATCTCAGATCTAGATCCAAAAATATCTCCTCACGGTTGACTTTTCCCTCTCCCCCTTAATTTTTTGTGCATACTTTGACCGGTGATATCTCCGCATCCGTAGCTACGATTTGGACATATAGTATATCAAAATGTTCACCTCGACGAGTACATCATTTCATTCCATTGCATCATATTCATTTGAGTTCATCTTGATGCCAGAAATGCTTCTAGAAGGAGGCTTCGTGAGTTAATTGTCAGATCTGCTAGTCCATCTTAGACTTTTGTCATTTTTGCCATGATTATTGTGTGCATGATATGCCTGTGAGTCATTCATATGTTTTGTTAAGCATTTTGTTATCTTTCCAGAGGTGCAACCCATGCATTTTTAGCATGTGTGTGGTGACTTGTGCAAGCTTGCAAAGTGAGGCACCCGGTAAATCTGTTTCAGGGACTTAGTTGTTTTCACTAAGTCTGGGATTATTTAGTTCATGATGCCATATGTTCAGCTTGTTTCCTAATGATCCGTGACCCTTTTGAGGATGATCAGTAAAGGAGTTTTGTTAATCTTGTTATGCTCCATCCATCCATGTCTTTACTTGCAATTGTGGAGCACCCTAGCTTGAGTCAATCGAGCTCTACTTTTGCTTCGTTGTGAATCTGGGCAGATCGTCAACTTGTTTGCGATATTGCCGGTGTTATTGTAGTTGATCCGTGCATGCTATGACTTTTTTCTTGCCATGTCTAGCTAGAATTTTGTGCCTTCTTAATGGATGTATGCTTGCCTTGCCATGACTTGCACCGTAGTGAGTGTAACGAGCTCGTTTACATGCCTTCGTGAGTTATATTTCAGCATGTCTCAGATTTCACCAAGTCTGAGAACTGATTGTGTTTTAGCTATGTTCGGGTGCTCGTTAGTATATTTTTTGATCCCTTTTGGCCTCTGGTCACTTAGGGACTTTTGTTAAGCTTGTTGAGTATCTCCATGCCATGTTCTTATTTATCTTAATCAGGTCATGTATCATGTTGTTTTGCTGCTCCGAAGAGGGCTTCGTGATCTGAAATTTCAGACTAGTGTTAATTTCACTAAGTATGAAATCTGTTTTGCATTTGTGGTTTTGCCATGCTTGTTTGAACCTCCTAATGGATGAATTGGCCGTGGCTCAGTGCTAGTCTTTTGTTAAGCATCTTGTGTGCATCCCTGCCATGTCTTTTGTTGTCATGTTTGGTGGCTGTAGCATGTTCATTTCATTTCATTTAGATGCCTACTTGCTGTAAATCGCAGACCGGTGCCAATATTGAAACGCTTGCCATTTCCAAACCGTAACTCCGATTCCGGCGTTCTTTATATCGTTTTCAAGAGATTTCATCCCCTATTTCTAGTGGAACACTTGGTTTTCCATGTTGAGGCCAGGTTCATGCATTTCCTGTCATATCTTGCATTTTGCATCCCGCATCGCATCCCGCATAGCATATCATCATTGCATCTTATTGTTAGAGCTTGCACGTGGTTGATTGTATCCTTGTTGCTTGTTTGTCTTGTTTGGGTAGAGCCGGGAGACGAGTTCTCTAACGAGGAGCCCGTTGAGTTTGCTTTTGAGGATCCAGTCAACTCTGACAGCTTTGCAGGCAAGATGATCATACCCTCGAAATCACTACTATATTTGCTATGCTAGTTTGCTCGCTCTTTGCTATGCCAATGCTACGATGCCTACCTTTTGCTTGTCAGCCTCCCAATTTCCATGTTGAACCTCTAACCCACCATGTCCTAGCAAACCATTGATTGGCTATGTTACCGCTTTGCTCAGCCCGTCTTATAGCGTTGCTAGTTGCAGGTGAAGATTGGAGCCGTTCCTTGTTGGAACATTTATTTACTTGTTGGGATATCATTATATTGCTATGTCATCTTAATGCATCTATATAGTTGGTAAAGGGTGGAAGGCTCGGCCTCTCGCCTAGTTTTTTGTTCCACTCTTGCCGCCCTAGTTTCCGTCATATCGGTGTTATGTTCCCGGATTTTGCGTTCCTCACGCGGTTGGGTTATAATGGGAACCCCTCGATAGTTCGCCTTGATTAAAGCTTTTCCAGCAATGCCCAACCTTGGTTTTACCATTGGCCACCTAGCCTTTTTCTTCCGTTGGGTTCTGCAGACTCAAGGGTCATCATTATTTATACCCCCCGGGCCAGTGCTCCTCTGAGTGTTGGTCCAAACAGAGCCACTTGCAGCGCCACCTCGGGGCAACTCGAGGGTTGGTTTTAGTTGTACGTGGTGTTCATCTGAGTGTGCCCTGAGAAAGAGATATGTGCAGCTCCTATCGGGATTTGTCGGCACATTCGGGCGGTGTTGCTGGACTTGTTTTAACCTGTCGAATCGTCTTGTTGTACCAGGATACCGAGTCTGATCGGTGTGTCTTGGGTGGAGGTCTATTCCTTCGTTAACCGTGAGAGCTTGTCATGGGCTAAGTTGGGACTCCCCTGAAGGGATTGAACTTTCGGAAGCCGTGCCCGCGGTTATGGGCAGATGGGAATTTATTAATGTCCGGTTGTAGATAACTTGAACATAAACTTAATTAAAATGAATCAACCGTGTGTGTTACCCTGATGGCCCCTTCTCGGCGGAGTCCGGGAAGTGGACACGGTGCTGGAGTTATGCTTGCGCGGGTTGTTCCTCTAGATTCTCGCTCGTGCTTTGTCTCCTCTTCTCGCTCTCTTTTGCGTATGAGTTAGCCACCATATATGCTAGTCGCTTGCTGCAGCTCCACTTATATTGCCTTACCCTTCCTATAAGCTTAAATAGTCTTGATCGCGAGGGTGCGAGATTGCTGAGTCCCTGTGGCTCATAGATACTATAACTCCAGATGCAGGTCCAGGTGTTTCCGCTCCAGGTGACGATTACGAGCTCAAGTGGGAGTTCGACGAGGACTCTCAGCGTTACTACGTGTCTTTTCCGGATGATCAGTAGTGGTGCCTAGTTGGGGTTCGATTCAGGGCCTTGTCGCATGTTGGGTTCTTTTCCATTTTGGCGCCGTAGTCGGGCCATGAGTGTTTGATTGATGGATGTTATTTATGTACTTTGATGTGACGTGGCGAGTGTAAGCCAACTATGTATCTCCCCTTTATTTCTATATATTACATGGGATGTTGTGATGATTTGCCTAACTTGCGACATTGCTTTCAATGCGGTTATGTCTCTAAGTCGTGCCTCGACACGTGGGAGCTGTAGCCGCATCGAGGGCGTTACAAGTTGGTAATCAGAGCCTTCCCCGACCTTAGGAGCCCCATTGCTTGATCGTTTTTAGCAGTCGAGTTGTGTCTAGAAAAAATGTTTTGAGTCATTCAGGAATTATATATCGGAGAGCTTAGGAATTCTTTTACTTCCCAGTCTCCTCATCGCTCTAGTAAGGCATCCTGACGTAGAGTTTTGACTCTTCTCTTCTCAAATTTCACTAAATTTTTTTTAGGATCACGCGAGTA
The DNA here is from genome assembly GCF_003073215.2 of Triticum urartu. Lineage (NCBI taxonomy): Eukaryota > Viridiplantae > Streptophyta > Magnoliopsida > Poales > Poaceae > Triticum > Triticum urartu. The sequence goes on from NC_053027.1 coordinate 1,314,573, forward strand.
TCTTGGAATCATTCCGATGGCTTATGATGAGAACATTGTCTTGGTGCCTCCTGTCAGGGGTTTAGTGGAAGTGTCCCGGGGAGTTGAGCTCTGAGGTGTTGTCATCATAATTTTATCGTTGCAATTCTGGAATACTTGAGATATGTTTGCCGACATCGAAAATCTCTTTTATGCAGTTCGTTGGTGAGATAACCTCGACGCCACCCAGTACTGGGGCGGGAGTTCGGGAGTATCGCCATAACTTGTATAACGGATGCTTTTCGAAGGTTGAGGTAGATGGTTTCCGAAGGTTTCTTGGTTATGTGTTGAAGGATGGATACAGCCGGATGTAGGAATTGCTAGTTTGGGTGAGATATTATGCTTCCCCTGTATCCCCAACACCTGATTGCATAACCGGAAAGTTTCTGGAGTTTCATAGGTGGGAATTCTCGTAGCTCTAGTTATTCTTCCAGAATATTGGTTTGAGATTGGGATTTCTTACCGATTATTCGTTCTTGAGCCGTACCTTGTTGATTTAATTCTTCTACCTAATTCTACGTGGCTTCGCAATTTAGGGATATGTGACCACTTCAAGAGAAATACATTCGGTCATTTTGTTTAGATGTGAAGACTTTATGTTGCAATTTTCATTTCGTTGGATTCAGCTTCAATATTTTATCTGTCTATGTGCTAATGGTGGTCAACCTCTTCAGGATGGCCCCTCCAACACGCACGACTCCGAATCCTGATCCGCCACCACCTCCTCCTCCTCCGAAGGCATGGCAAGCTGTGATGGCCGCAACCAATGCAAACACACAGCTGATCATGCAAATCCTCCAAGAGCACAATCAAGGCAGGCAAGGGAATCAAGGCAACAATCAGAACCACTTTGCTACACTGAACCAGTTCCTTGCAAATGGTCCAAAGACGTTCAGCAATTGTGTTGAGGCTTCCGATGCTCACGATTGGCTTGTGGATCTGGGCAAGCATTTTGAATGCAGCAACATCAGGCCTGAAGATTTCGTCAAGTTCACCTCTTTCCAGCTCAAAGATCAGGCTGCAGAATGGTTCCAGCAGTACAAGGATTCCAGAGGTGGACGTCTGATCACTTGGGATGATTTCCGTCAAGATTTCCGAGCTCATCACATCCCTCAAAGTGTGGTTGAGAGTAAGCGTCAGGAATTCCGCAATCTGAAGCAAGGCTCTTTGTCTGTCTATGACTACAACAAGTTGTTCCAGAAGTTCGCCCGCTTTGCCAAGTAGGACGTCCCTGATGAGAAGAGCATGATCTATCAGTTCAGGGGTGGTCTCCGAGAAGAAATTCAGCTCGCTCTTGTCCTCTTTGAGTCGTTGAGATACGATGAGTTCTACAACATGGCACTGAAGCAAGAGTCTGCTCAGTTGAGGTGTGATGCTTCCAGGAAGCGAGTCAGAGATGCTACTCCGTCTTCCTCTACTCAAGTGGCCAAGCAGCAGAAGTTTTGGCTTCCTCCTCCTCCGTTCCATCAGCCGTATCAGCAGAAGAGCAAAGGTGGCAGTGGTTCTTCCCACCCACCCAACCCTGGCTTTCAGAACAAGTCTTCGTCTCAACCTCCAAGATCGAGTGCTCCGTATCACCGTCCGCTCTCAGAGGTTACATGCAACAAGTGCCAAGAAAAGGGTCACTATGCCAACAAGTGTTTCAACCAGAGGCGTCTTCCTCCTCCTCCTGTGAGATCAGCAAGTACAGTAGTGGTCAAGCATAACCCCAAGTCCGCCAAGGTCAACTTGCTGAATGCAGCTCAGGCAGAGGACTCGCCAGATGTGATTATGGGTAACATTCCTGTTAATGATATTCTTGCAAAAGTACTTTTTGACACTCGTGCATCGCTTTCTTTTATTTCAACTCCATTTGTGGCCAAGCATGATTTTGTTAACGAAAGGATTCCTGTTCCGTTGAAGATTGTGTCTCCGGGCAAGCAAATGACTTCTAACAATTGCGTTCCGGATGTCTCTATCACATCGGGCGATTACAAGTTTCTCTCTTCTCCGGTGGTTCTTGGTAACTCGGATATTGATCTTATTCTCGGATTGGATTGGCTTTCTAAGCACAAGGCCCAGCTTGATTGTGTAGCCAGGCAGATTCAATTGACTCATTCGTCTGAGGATGTAATTGTCTTTGCCGCTCGTGATGATACCATTCGTCTGTTTTCTCTCAATGAGAAGGGTGAACTGGATGCTATCTCGCAAATTCTAGTCGTTTGCGAATATCAACACGTCTTTCCAGAAGAGCTCCAGGAATGCCTCCGCACCGGCCAGTTGAATTCGTTATTGATCTTGAGCCCGGTACGGAACTTGTGTGCAAGCGTCCTTACAAGCTCGGACCTGAAGAGTTGAAGGAGCTGAAGAAACAACTCGATGAGCAAGAGAGAATGGGTCTCATCCGGCCTAGTTCTTCTCCATGGGGTTGTGGTGTTCTTTTTGTGAAGAACAAGGATGGATCGGACCAACTCTGTGTTGATTACCGACCATTGAACAAGAAGACCATCAAGAACAAATACCCACTTTCCAACATCAATGAGCTGTTTGAACAACTCAAAGGTGCCCAAGTATTCTCCAAGCTTGATCTCCGTATGGGTTATCATCAGATTCGTAAACGTGAGCAAGATATTCCCAAGACGGCTTTCAGGACAAGCTTTGGTTCATATGAATACACTGTCATGTCTTTTGGCCTCGTCAACGCTCCTCCGACGTTCTCTCGCATGATGAACTTCATCTTCAACGCCTACACCAATGACTTCGTTTTGGTCTATCTTGACGACATTCTGGTTTTCTCCAAAAACAAGGAAGATCATGCCAAGCATTTGCGTTTGGTGCTTGATAAGCTCAGGGAACATCAGTTCTACGCCAAGTTCTCCAAGTGTGAATTTTGGCTTGATGAGGTTCTTTATCTTGGTCATATCATCTCTGCCAAGGGCATTGCCGTGAATCCTGAGAAGGTGTCTGCAATTGTGAATTGGGAACCTCCTCAGAACGTGAAGCAACTCCGCAGTTTTCTCGGTCTCGCAAGTTATTGTCGAAGATTCGTTGAAAACTTTTCTAAGATCGCAAAGCCTCTCTCAAATCTTCTTCAGAAGCACGTCAAGTACGTTTGGTCTCCGGAGTGTGATATTGCTTTCAACACTTTGAAAGAGAAGTTGATCACTGCTCCAGTTTTGACTCCTCCTGATGAATCCAAGCCGTACGAGGTCTTTTGTGATGCCTCTCTCCAAGGTCTTGGCGCAGTTTTGATGCAAGAGAAGAAAGTTGTTGCTTATACCTCTTGCCAATTGAAGCCTAATGAGAAGAACTACCCCACTCATGATCTCGAGTTGGCGGCAGTTGTGCATGCCCTGTTGACTTGGAGACATCTTCTTTTAGGAAGAAAAGTGGATATTTTCACTGATCACAAGAGTCTCAAGTACATCTTCTCTCAGCCTAATCTCAACCTCAGGCAAACTCGATGGGTCGAAATGATTCAAGAGTATAATCCGAGTATCGAGTATACTCCAGGCAAGGCCAATGTGATCGCTGACGCTTTGAGCAGAAAAGCGTATTGCAACAGTCTGATTCTTAAGCCTTATCAACCCGAGCTTTGTGAAGCTTTCCGCAAACTGAATCTGCAAGTTGTTCCTCAAGGTTTCCTCGCCAACCTTCAAGTCTCTCCTACCTTAGAAGACCAGATTCGCCAAGCACAGCTTCTTGATGCTATGGTGAAAAAGGTGAAGATTGGGATTGCCAAGGGTTAGTCCAAGTACAAGTGCTACCGCCTTGATGACAAGGACACTCTCTTCTTCGAGGATCGAATTGTTGTACCCAAAGGTGAACTTCGTAAAGTGATCATGAACGAGGCTCACAATTCTCTCCTCTCCATCCACCCTGGGAGTACGAAGATGTATCAGGACCTCAAGCAAGCTTATTGGTGGACTCGAATGAAGCGCGAGATCGCTCAATTCGTGAATGAATGTGATGTCTGCAGAAGAGTGAAGGCAGAACACCAAAGGCCAGCAGGTCTCCTCCAACCTCTTGCCATTCCAGAATGGAAGTTTGACCACATTGAAATGGACTTCGTGACTGGGTTTCCAAAGTCCAAACATGGCAATGATGCTATATTCGTTGTCATCGACAAGCTCACCAAAGTGGCTCACTTTCTGCCTATCAAAGAGTCGATCACTACAGCTCAATTGGCGGAACTCTATACCTCTCGAATTTTCTCTCTGCACGGTATTCCTCAAGTGATATCTTCAGACCGTGGCATCATCTTTACCTCCAAGTTTTGGGATTCTTTTCAGAAGGCCATGGGCACCAACATCCACTTCAGCACTGCTTTCCATCCTCAAACAAGCGGTCAAGTCGAGCGTGTCAACCAGATTCTTGAAGATACGCTCAGGGCTTGTGTGATCTCCTTCGGCATGAAGTGGGAGGATTGTCTTCCTTATGCTGAATTCTCATACAACAATAGTTTTCAAGCAAGTTCGGGCAAGGCCCCATTTGAAATTCTGTATGGCAGGAAGTGCCGTACCCCTCTCAACTGGTCTGAAACCGGTGAACGTCAGCTGCTGGGTAATGACTTAATCACAGAGGCAGAAGAAATGTGCAAAGTCATTCGTGATAACCTCAAAGCATCCCAGTCCCGCCAGAAGAGCTACTATGATAGTAAGCACCGTGATTTGGCTTTCGAGATCGGAGATCATGTTTACCTCCGCGTCTCTCCTATGAAAGGTACTCGTCGCTTCGGTATCAAAGGGAAGCTTGCCCCTAGATACGTGGGACCTTTCAAGATTGTTAGCAAGAGAGGCGACCTCGCCTATCAACTCGAGCTTCCCTCAAACTTTGCAAATGTTCATGATGTGTTCCATGTCTCTCAGCTTCGAAAGTGCTTCAAGACTCCTGACCGCTCAGTCAACTTCGAGGACATTGAGCTCCAAGAAGATCTCTCCTATCATGAACACCCAGTTGCTATTCTTGAAGAGACTGAACGCAAGACTCGGAACAAGTCAATCAAATTTCTCAAAGTCAAGTGGTCTCACCATTCCGACCGTGAAGCTACCTGGGAACGCAAGGATCACCTCCGTTCTGAGTACCCGGCGTTCTTTCAGTCCTAGATCTCGGGATGAGATCTTTTCGTAGTGGTGGAGTGTTGTAACGCCCCCGATATAACTTTCCCTATTTGTACTCCAACTCTTGCCATTTCCGGCGTTAAGTTATAGTTATTTCTCGGGTTCGGGTCTTTGTTTCCGTGTGTTGTTTTCGTTGCCATGCATCTCATATCATGTCATCATGTGCATTGCATTCGCATACGTGTTCATCTCATGCATTCGAGCATTTCCCCGTTGTCCGTTTTGCATTCCGGCGCTTCATTCTCCTCCGGTGGTCATTTCTACCTTTATTTCGTGTGTGGGGATTAAACATTTCCGGATTGGACCGAGACTTGCCAAGCGGCCTTGGTTTACTACCGGTAGACCGCCTGTCAAGTTTCGTACCAATTGGAATTCGTTTGATACTCCAACAGTTAACCGAGGGACCGAAAAGGCCTCGTGTGTGTTGCAGCCCAACACCCCTCCAATTTGGCCCAAAACCCACCAAACTCTGCTCCATCATCTAGAGCATTCGATCACGATCGCGTGGCCGAAAACCGCACCTCATTTGGACTCTCCTAGCTCCACTTATGCCTATATATAGCCCCCTCCATTTTCGGATCTCTCTCTCCCCGAAACCCTAGTCTTAAAAAAAACAGGTCTCCATCATCGACGGACATGTCCGGAGCCTAGCCGGACACGTCCGCCGCGCCCCCTCAGCCTACCAGACGCCGCCACGTGGCCCGACCGGACCACTTCCCCGCCGCCACTCCCGCCGGGCCTGAAGCCCATCTCCAGCCCGCTCCCGCGCCGCACCGGGCCAGAGGAGACGCCGCCCGCGCCCTCTTCTTTCCCGCCGCCCGACGCCCTCCGCGACCGGCCGCCGCCCGCAGCCGAGCTCGATGCCGGCCGCCCCATTCCGCGTCGCCGGCGAGAGGCGAGCTCACCGCCGGCTGCCTCAGAGTCGCCGCCGCCCTCTCGACGTCCTCCGCCGCCGTGCGCCGTCCCCGGTCGCCGGATCCAGCCGCGCCTCGCCCCGGCCTCTTCCTCCCTCCACGCCGGCGACCTCAACTCCAGCCGGTCAACCTCGAAGTCCGTGCCATGAACAGTGCATCTCAGATCTAGATCCCAAAATATCTCCTCACGGTTGACTTTTCCCTTCCCCCCTTAATTTTTTGTGCATACTTTAACCGGTGATATCTCCGCATCCGTATCTCTGCATACTTTGACCGGTGACATATAGTATATCAAAATGTTCGCCTCGACGAGTACATCATTTCATTCCATTGCATCATTTTCATTTGAGTTCATCTTGATGCCCGAAATGCTGCTAGAAGGAGGCTTCATGAGTTAATTGTCAGATCTGCTAGTTCATCTTAGACTTTTGTCATTTTTGCCATGATTATTGTGTGCATGATATGCCTGTGAGTCCTTCATATGTTTTGTTAAGCATTTTGTTATGTTTCCAGAGGTGCAACCCATGGATTTTTAGGATGTGTGTGGTGACTTGTGCAAGCTTGCAAATTGAGGCACCCGGTAAATCTGTTTCAGGGACTTAGTTGTTTTCACTAAGTCTGGGATTATTTAGTTCATGATGCCATATGTTCAGCTTGTTTCCTAATGATCCGTGCCCCTTTTAAGGATGATCAGTAAAGGAGTTTTTTTAATCTTGTTATGCTCTATCCGTCCATGTCTTTACTTGCAATTATGGAGCACCCTAGCTTGATCCAATCGAGCTCTACTTTTGCTTCATCGTGAATCTGGGCAGATCGTCAACTTGTTTGCGATTTTGCCGGTGTTATTGTAGTTGATCCGTGCATGCTATGCCTTTGTTCTTGCCATGTATAGCTAGAATTTTGTGCCTTATTAATGGATGTATGCTTGCCTTGCCATGATTTGCACCGTAGTGAGTGCAACGAGCTCGTTTACATGCCTTCGTGAGTTATATTTCAGCATGTCTCAGATTTCACTAAGTCTGAGAACTGATTGTGTTTTAGCTATATTCGGGTGCTCGTTAGTATATTTTGTGATCCCTTTTGGCCTCAGGTAACTTAGGGACTTTTGTTAAGCTTGTTGAGTATCTCCATGCCATGTTCTTATTTATCTTAATCAGGTCATGTATCATGTTGTTTTGCTGCTCCGAAGAGGGCTTCGTGATCTGAAATTTCAGACTAGTGTTAATTTCACTAAGTCTGAAATCTGTTTTGCATTTGTGGTTTTGCCATGCTTGTTTGAACCTCCTAATGGATGAATTGGCCGTGGCTCAGTGCTAGTCTTTTGTTAAGCATCTTGTGTGCATCCCTGCCATGTCTTTTGTTGTCATGTTTGGTGGCTGTAGCATGTTCATTTCATTTCATTTAGATGCCTACTTGCTGTAAATCGCAGACCGGTGCCAATATTGAAACGCTTGCCATTTCCAAACCGTAACTCCGATTCCGGCGTTCTTTATATCGTTTTCAAGAGATTTCATCCCCTATTTCCAGTGGAACACTTGGTTTTCCATGTTGAGGCCAGGTTCACGCATTTCCTGTCATATCTTGCATTTTGCATCCCGCATCGCATCCCGCATAGCGTATCATCATTGCATCTTATTGTTCGAGCTTGCACGTGGTTGATTGTATCCTTGTTGCTTGTTTGTATTGTTTGGGTAGAGCCGGGAGACGAGTTCGCTAACGAGGAGCCCGTTGAGTTTGCTTTTGAGGATCCAGTCAACTCTGACAGCTTTGCAGGCAAGATGATCATACCCTCGAAATCGCTACTATCTTTGCTATGCTAGTTTGCTCGCTCTTTGCTATGCCAATGCTACGATGCCTACCTTTTGCTTGTCAGCCTCCCAATTGCCATGTTGAACCTCTAACCCGCCATGTCCTAGCAAACCATTGATTTGCTATGTTACCGCTTTGCTCAGCCCCTCTTATAGCGTTGCTAGTTGCAGGTGAAGATTGGAGCCGTTCCTTGTTGGAACATTTATTTACTTGTTGGGATATCATTATATGGCTATGTCATCTTAATGCATCTATATACTTGGTAAAGGGTGGAAGGCTCGGCCTCTCGCCTAGTGTTTTGTTCCACTCTTGCCGCCCTAGTTTTCGTCATATCGGTGTTATGTTCCCGGATTTTGCGTTCCTCACGCGGTTGGGTTATAATGGGAACCCCTCGATAGTTCGCCTTGATTAAAGCTTTTCCAGCAATGCCCAACCTTGGTTTTACCATTTGCCACCTAGCCTTTTTCTTCCCTTGGGTTCTGCAGACTCAAGGGTCATCATTATTTATACCCCCCCGGGCCAGTGCTCCTCTGAGTGTTGGTCCAAACAGAGCCACTTGCAGCGCCACCTCGGGGCAACTCGAGGGTTGGTTTTAGTTGTACGTAGTGTTCATCTGAGTGTGCCCTGAGAAAGAGATACGTGCAGCTCCTATCGGGATTTGTCGGCACATTCGGGCAGTGTTGCTGGACATGTTTTAACCTGTCGAATCGTCTTGTTGTACCCGGATACCGAGTCTGATCGGTGTCTTGGGTGGAGGTCTATTCCTTCGTTGACCGTGAGAGCTTTACATGGGCTAAGTTGGGACTCCCCTGCAGGGATTGAACTTTCGAAAGCCGTGCCCGCGGTTATGGGCAGATGGGAATTTGTTAATGTCCGGTTGTAGATAACTTGAACATAAACTTAATTAAAATGAATCAACCGTGTGTGTTACCGTGATGGCCCCTTCTCGGCGGAGTCCGGGAAGTGGACACGGTGTTGGAGTTATGCTTGCGCAGGTTGTTCCTCTAGATTCTTGCTCGCGCTTTGTCTCCTCTTCTCGCTCTCTTTTGCGTATGAGTTGGCCACCATATATGCTAGTCACTTGCTGCAGCTCCACTTATATTGCCTTACCCTTCCTATAAGCTTAAATAGTCTTGATCGCGAGGGTGCGAGATTGCTGAGTCCCTGTGGCTCACAGATACTATAACTCCAGATGCAGGTCCAGGTGTTTCCGCTCCAGGTGACGATTACGAGCTCAAGTGGGAGTTCGACGAGGACTCTCAGCGTTACTACGTGTCTTTTCCGGATGATCAGTAGGGGTGCCTAGTTGGGGTTCGATTCAGGGCCTTGTCGCATGTTGCGTTCTTTTCCATTTTGGCGCCGTAGTCGGGCCATGAGTGTTTGATTGATGGATGTTATTTATGTACTTTGATGTGACGTGGCGAGTGTAAGCCAACTATGTATCTCGCCTTTATTTCTATATATTACATGGGATGTTGTGATGATTTGCCTAACTTGCGACATTGCTTTCAATGCGGTTATGTCTCTAAGTCGTGCCTCGACACGTGGGAGCTATAGCCGCATCGAGGGCATTACAGGCCACGACCGAAGTGGCGACCCTGAAGAAAGCGCTGTCCGAGGCCGAAGACAAAGCGGCCAAGGAGCGCATCGAGCGAGAAAAGCAAGAAGCCCGGGTAGGCGAGGTGCAGCAAGAGCTCCAGGCTCTCGCCAAAAACACGAGTCCTTGGAGCTTGAATCTAAGACGCGAGAGTCCGAGCTTGTGAAGGCCCTCGAAAGGGCATAAAACCCCAAGGCTGAAGCCCACAAGGCCCTCCGGGAGATTGAGGCGGTTAAGAAGATAGCAGCGGGTAAGGCATTCATTATGCAAAGCAAGCATGTGAAGGAAACTTTCCTTTTACTTACCCGAGTTCGAAGCTCTCCAGGAGCGTTCGCAGATCTTCCCCGCAGTGTGTTGGATGCCGCGGAGTTTTACCGGGCTGAGGAGGGGAGCTCGACGGAGAAGTTGTTCTAGTCTCAGTATACTGGGACCGAACACCCAATGCCCTTGAGCGACCAACTGAAGCAACTGGTTGAGCTCCACATGGCGGCCGAACAGGCCATGAAGGGTCTTATAGTCTGGATGTGGCCTGGCGATCCCCTGCCTGACAGCTACTTCAGTCTGGTGGGGCGGCTTGTGAATGCCTGCCCACGGCTTGAAGTCATAAAGCGGTCCGTCTGCATCGAGGGTTCGCGCAGGGCTTTTGCCCAGGTGAAGGTGCACTTGGCGAAGCTGGACGTCGTAAAGCTGGTGAAGGAGGGGCCGCCGGAGGGCAAGGAGCATCTCCACCCCGAAATGTATTATGACAGTGTCCTGAAGGGTTCCCTCCTTGTGGCGGAGGAATGTGCTAAATATGTAATATTTGAACGAACTTACTCATGTGATCCTGTAATGTGAAATGAGTTCATTTGTGCTATGCAACGCTTGTTAATTTAAAATATTACCTTCTGTGCGGCCGTTTATGAAATCTGAGGGTTGGCCAGTCGTCGGCTTCTGCCCCCATGTAACTAGTACTGGGGTGTTCGGGATAAACCTGAACACTCTTTATCCCAATTTTGGGTCCTTCGAAGGAGGTGTTCAGCACAGCTAACCAGGCAATCGGACTATAAAGCTTTATCACCCTCACTTAGCCATAGAAGTCTACAATTTTAAATTTTGGCGAAGCCCCTAGTATTCAGAAAGCCGAATTTGGGGCACTATATACGCCTAAGTCGGACAAGGCCGACCCCTCGCCCGAAGCAGAAAAAGTCTTTAAGGACTTGAGATCCCTCGAATAGCGACCAGCTCTCACGTCATCATGACAGTCAGTTTTCGGCTTTCTCTACTGAGGTGCTCATCCGGAAGAACCAGGACACAATCGCAGTAGTTCTCCCAGCGCTACCTTAGCCGATTTTGCGGAACGTAAGGTACCAAAACATGGGAGCCGGGCAAACCCAACTATTCACCCAAGACATGATTCAGAGTTGATGCATATAATGCTATAAGTTCGGGGTGCCGCATGTCGAAAGTGTTCGGACTTCTCATGCCATATTATGGGGTATACTGAAGCCCCTGGCGTACTAGTCGAACTAGAGCATACGGGTGCAATCTGTCGTAATTAAGAGAAAGAAAAAAGGAAGGGGTAATACAATAAACGCTACGCATTGTTATTAAATAGTACGTCAAAGCGTACGAATACAAGTAGTGCAATAAGAAGAAAATAGGACTATTTGACATGTCCTATCCAGGGGCAAGCTGCGTATGGGTATTTAAAACAGGTATTTCGATCGTTATTAGAGACCACCCGGAGATTCCCTTGTACGTCTTAGTGTCGGTGGGAACGACACCTATGGGATCACAAGAATCCCTACAACGGTTGCGGGGCGCGGGGTCGTGAGAAGAGCAGATCAAACAGATAGCACACGGTTCGTTTATCCAGGTTCGGGCCGCAAGGATGCGTAAAACCCTACTCCTGCTTTGGTGGATTGTATATCTGTGTTCTTGAGCAAGCTATGGGTCGTGAGGAGCTCCAAAAAGTCGAATCCTCTTCCTGGTCGCCTTGGGCCTCCTTTTATAGGGAAAGGGGTCGCCACAGTGGCACATAGGAGGTGGAAAGGGTACAGTGATGCGAGGTTATCACTCGCATTACATGACAAGGCGCATTTAATGCGCCTGGTTTAGGTGTCCTTGCTTTATCGGGGATGGGGGAGAGCCCTGTCTCGTCCGTCGCCGCCCCCTCTCGTGTTGACACGCGCCCTGGCCAGCGGTGCCCGCAGCACCATGTAGGCAGGCAGGCAGCTGAGGTGGCGCAGTGGTGGGTCTCCACGAAGATTTGTACGCCGCCACGCAGGTGCCTACCCAGCTGGTTGGATCGGCAGCTGCATGCGAGCGGCGGTGGAGGTGTGATTGGCGCGGGCCTGACGGTGGCCCCACGGGTGTTCTTGGCAAGGGTCTTGCCGGGGCCCCGGCAAGGGTCTTGCTGTGGCGTCCGCTGTCATCCCTGGCAAGGCTCTTGCCGGGGGCCTTGTGGTCCTCCTTGGCTGGGCTCCCGCCAAGGATCATCATCTTCTACAGCGTGTATCTGATCTTGAATGTCTTCACAAAGATCTGCATGCCACCACGGGGATGTCTCCCGAATCCTTGCCCCATGGGGGTAGTGGACTCAAGGGTGACTTCGCTTCGTAGGTGTGGGGCGAGCTGCCACGGCATGGGTCTTGCCGGGTTAGCTAAAGCTGCCCCTCAGCAAAGATCTTGCCAGGGGGGTCTGCTCTGTCCCCTTTGCTCTTTATGGTCTTGGTCTTGGCGTCGTTCTGCTTCTCTTGAGCTTCGGTCTTACCTTGGCTCACCTCCCTTGCCTTGCTCAGTGTGGTGGTGCCCGTGGCTCAGACTGCCCGTGCACAGTTGTAGGGGTACCAAAAAAACATACCCCTCTTTTTGTACACCGACAGGAGCCCCCGGGCCTGGGCCACACGTAAGCGCAATCGCGTCATTCTGCTAGGCCCAAAAACGGTGAGCGGGCAGGCGGGGCGGTTTTTACCGCGGTAAGTCTCTTCGCGCGCTGCGCTTCCCCGGCTTCCCGCGCGTGGCGCGGCGTGGGGAGGCGTGCGTGACGTGGGCGGCAAGCGTGGGGCTGAGCTCTGCATGCATGCGTCACATCGTAGTAAAGGGGGCGGTTTGCGCCTTCCCCATAAGTGGAGGGAGGCGTGGAGGCGCGACCCATTTACTGAACGGGGCCGAGGCGTGGTGATAACCCACAAGTATACTGGATCGCAACAGTTTTCGAGGCTAGAGTATTCAACCCAAATTTGTTGATTCGACACAAGGGGAGCCAAAGAATATTCTCAAGTATTAGCAGCTGAGTTGTCAATTCAACCACACCTGGAAACTTAGTATCTGCAGCAAAGTGTTTAGTAGCAAAGTAATATGATAGTGGTGATAACGGTAACAAAGTAAAGACAGCAAAAGTAATGTTTTTGGTATTTTTGTAGTGATTGTAACAGTAGCAACGGAAAAGTAAATAAGCGTAAACCAGTATATGGAAAACTCGTAGGCACCGGATCAATGATGGATAATTATGCCGGATGTGGTTCATCATGTAACAGTCATAACATAGGGTGACACAGAACTAGCTCCAGTTCATCAATATAATGTAGGCATGTATTCCGTAAATAGTCATACGTGCTTATGGAAAAGAACTTGCATGACATCTTTTGTCCTACCCTCCCGTGGCAGCGGGGTCCTATTGGAAACTAAGGGATATTAAGGCCTCCTTTTAATAGAGAACCGGAACAAAGCATTAACACATAGTGAATACATGAACTCCTCAAACTATGGTCATCACCGGGAGTGGTCCCGATTATTGTCACTTCGGGGTTGCCGGATCATAACACATAGTAGGTGACTATAGACTTGCAAGATATGATCTAGAACTCACATATATTCATGAAAACATAATAGGTTCAGATCTGAAATCATGGCACTCGGGCCCTAGTGACAAGCATTAAGCATAGTAAAGTCATTGCAACATCAATCTCAGAACATAGTGGATACTAGGGATCAAACCCTAACAAAACTAACTCGATTACATGATAAATCTCATCCAACCCATCACCGTCCAACAAGCCTATGATGCAATCACTACAAGAAACTTGTTAATACATGACAGTCCTAGTCCGTCACAGATCAGCCAAAAACTGTCATGCGTACCCACCCATGACGGATCCGAAATCCGTCATGTATATCGCGTCATAATTTGATATCGTACCTTCCATGACGGCTCTTGGCCGTCATGGATCTGCCCAAAGCCCGCCAAGCCCAAACTAGCTCTGAGGGAATAGACCGTCACTGATTTGCATGACGTGGCTGCAATGTGGCGTCTACCTTAGATCTGACGTGGAGGATAACATGGCCCATGTTGTAACCAGCCCAATTAGGGATTTGGCCCAATTTCATGGATAGTCCAACCAAATAATGTTTATCTTTGACATGCCATTAGCGTACCTATTTTTTTAGTCCAACTTAATAGCCCTGTTTTGTCCAGCCTGTTTCCTCGATGCAACAGAATTTACAATAGGACAACCAAATTATATTCATTCAAAAATAAAAATTGTTCACATGACAATACAGAGTTCCAACATGACTTCAAAACATCACAAGCATATCTAGAAAGCGCTTTAAGCATTTTTGTTAAAGAAAAGAGTAACATGACTTCAAAGAAAATGCACTACTAGCAGACTTTTAATCTCCAACACTTCACCACCGCTTCAGGTCAGCTTCCGAACCCAAATAATTCCCGCTGAAAAACTTCAATCTCCAGTCACACGAATCAACTGTCAAACCTGCATAAAATCAAAACACTCAAAGGCAAGACCATTTTAAGCAAAATGATGATCCAAACTTCAATATGAGATGTGATAAAGAATTGAGACACAACAGATGTTGAATAATACCAAGAATTAGAGAATATGCTAGTAATAACTGTTGGGGACGTTGCAGAAAACAATTTTTTTTCTACGGTTTCACCAAGATCCATCTAGGAGTTCATCTAGCAACGAGTGATTAGATGCATCTACGTACCTTGTAGATCGCGAGCGGAAGCGTTCAAAGAACGTGGATGAGGGAGTCGTACTCGACGTGATTCGAGTCACCGAAGATCCTAGCACCGAACGGACGGCACCTCCGCGTTCAACACACGTACGGAACAGCCACGTCTCCTTCTTCTTGATCCTGCAAGGGGGAAGGAGAGGTTGAGGGAGATGGCACCAGCAGCAGCACGACGGTGTGGTGATGATGGAGCTGCAGTACTCCGTCAGGGCTTCGCCAAGCACTATGGAGGAGGAGGAGGTGTTGGAGAGGGAGAAGGAGGCAACCAAAGGCGTGTTCTGAAATCCCTCCTTCCCCCACTATATATAGGAGGGCCAAGGGGGGGCGCCGGCCCTAGGAGATCCAATCTCCTAGGGGGAGGAATCCCTCCTCCCCAAGGCACCTAGGAGGTGCCTTCCCCTCCTAGGACTCTTCCTCCTTGAAACCCTAGGCGCATGGGCCTCTTGGGGCTGGTGCCCTTGGCCCATGTAGGCCAAGGCTCACCCCCTACAGCCCATGTGGCCCCCCGGGACAGGTGGCACCACCCGGTGGGCCCCCGGGACCCTTCTGATGGTCCCGGTACAATACCGATAACCCCGAAACTTGTCCCGATAGCCGAAATAGTACTTCCTATATATAATTCTTTACCTCCGGACCATTCCGGAACTCCTCGTGACGTCCGGGATCTCATCCGGGACTCCAAACAACATTCGGGTTACTGCATATACATATCCCTACAACCCTAGCGTCACCGAACCTTAAGTGTGTAGACCCTACGGGTTCGGGAGACATGTAGACATGACCGAGATCGCTCTCCGGTCAATAACCAACAGCGGGATCTGGATACCCATGTTGGCTCCCACATGCTCCTCGATGATCTCATCGGATGAACCACGATGTCGAGGATTCAAACAACCCCGTATACAATTCCCTTTGTCAATCGGTATGTTACTTGCTCGAGATCCGATCGTCGATATCCCAATACCTCGTTCAATCTCGTTACCAGCAAGTCACTTTACTCGTACCGTAATGCATGATCCCGTGACCAAACACTTGGTCACTTTGAGCTCATTATGATGATGCATTACTGAGTGGGCCCAGTGATACCTCTCCGTCATACGGAGTGACAAATCCCCGTCTTGATCCATGTCAACCCAACAGACACTTTCGGAGATACCCGTAGTATACCTTTATAGTCACCCAGTTACGTTGTGACGTTTGGCACACCCAAAGCACTCCTACGGTATTCGGGAGTTACACGATCTCATGGTCTAAGGAAAAGATATTTGACATTGGAAAACTCTAGCAAACGAACTATACGATCTTGTGTTATGTTTAGGATTGGGTCTTGTCCATCACATCATTCTCCTAATGATGTGATCTCGTTATCAATGACATCCAATGTCCATAGTTAGTAAACCATGACTATCTGTTGATCAACGAGCTAGTCAACTAGAGGCTTACTAGGGACATGTTGGTGTCTATTATTCACACGTGTATTACGATTTCTGGATAATACAGTTATAGCATGAATAAAGACAATTATCATGAACAAAGAAATATAATAATAATACTTTTATTATTGCCTCTAGGGCATATTTCCAACAATAACACTGGAAATCTGAGACTGAACAAATACACTATGTAGCCGATCAAACACTCCTAAATCTGAAGCAAAAACAATATACCATTATTATTAGTAATCTTAAATAAAAGCGTGCAATCTTCACTTCCATCGCTCCTCCAAATCGTAATTCTATGTACACACATTTACAGAAATATAGTTGTACAAAATCCATCACCTCTGCTGTAATAAGCAAAGAAACTCAACATCAATTGAACTGTTAGCTTGCAAACCAATAGAAGAAGGGAAAACAAAAGGATTATTTATACAACCATATTAAGAATTCGGGTAATCATTGAATTAGACATCAAGGCAGTAATGAAAGTCAAATGACAAAGTAACAAAACATACAACGAAAAGTGTGTCAAATGAAATTCAAATGATAAAATAACAAAACACACATCATAGAGCTAATACTATAGTAGTAGTAGTTGAGGCCATACAAACCTATCAACTAAACTTTGTAGAATCATTTCGTACCATAAGGACAAACCTAACCACTACTAATGATGTCTACACTCAAGACATTCCATTTCTTATGCTCATTATTAAACTAACGAATGAAAATGAACAATTTTATCATACAGTCAATGCACCAACACTCATTGAAGGATAAAAGCTACAGAGAAGACCATATACCTTGTATAGTTAAGAGTTAGCTTTGGTCAGGTTTATAAGATTACTAAATGTTGGGCACAATCTGTAATTAAGAGGACAAATCTTTAAGCACTACACATATCTATCTCTGCACCAGTTTCTAATATAAATAAATAAAACAGAGTAAAGGGCGGGAAAAAATATTTTTACAACTTGTCTAGATGGAGGTATTTAGTACATAACATCCTGAACATGATGACATGTAATGAGAACAAGAAATTCATCATCGAATTGTGATATATATATTGTGTGGAACTCGATATGATGGCAATTTTCACCACATAACACAGAGAAAGTTTGCACATAATATATAACAGAGAAGTAGTGTAATAGCAGGCCTAGTTAACAAACAATCTACTCTTGGTAGATGGATTCAGTGAGATTAATGAATTACTTTCTCTCCATAAAGAAGAAAAATCAAAGGAACCAACAGGAGCATCTCATGGGCATTCACTTATTAAACTAGTAGTTGCTTAACTAACTAGCAGATCTCACAAATTCTACACTACTAGTGCTCGCACAGTGAGAAAAGAAAAGAAAATAGCCAGCAATAAGAAGTGTTGTGCTCATGAAGTTAATCAACCAAAAAAAATTCAAGAGCCGGATTCCAAATTATCTTCTTCGGTGACACTGGGACACATCAATAATCATTTGATGTAAGTAAAGGACAAATAGCACGGACTGAATTTTTTGTTAGAAGAACAAGCATGAATTATGTGTATTTTCAGTCAAGTTTACTTCCAGCAATCATAATTCACAAATGTAAATTGAGCGAGTGCCATGGCAGAACATAAGGGCAAATAGATGATTGAGTAAAGTGTATGCATAACATAAAGAGCATGTGCAGGAAAGGGCAGTGTAGATATAATCACCAAGTAAAAAATATTTCTGGTCCATGTGAGATGTGCAAATTATGTAGGCGAGGGCAGTGCAGATATCATCACTAAGTAAAAAAAATTAGCTGTACAAAGACCATTAGATGCACTGACTCATATGGGATCCATCAACATTATGTGCATGCAGAAGATTGGACACTATGCAGTAAAATGAACCTGGCACTGAAAAACCTGAATATTCAGTGCACTATCCAAACTTCATAGATATTCAAGAATGGCGTTCTTGGCGAGCTTGCAGGGATGAGAAATAGCATGCAATAAAACTGTAGATAAGAAATAGCATGTACCTATAGAATTTGCAGATATGAGTTTTTCTTCATTTAGATATAAAATGGTATGAGTTTCTCAATTCTAAAAGCTGGCAGATAATGATGTAGGCAATTACTATTCAAAAAATCAGACAACATCCATCGGACTTCTGAATTAGCAGTGTAGAACTACAAAGCAATGCTTGAACTGCAACAAGAATAGAAATTTACCTAATACTTTTTGTTTCTAGTACAAAAGATGAATGTGCGACACAATGTAATTAGGAAGGAAGTAGAACAGCCTACATCTACAAAGCACAAATAATCAGTAATGAACAAGCAGCCCAGGAAGTGGTGCTTGTGCCTTCTGCTATTCGTTTTAATGACGGACATGACAAATGCCCAGATGTTTTGCCTCTACCGATTCAGCCTGGCCAACGAGGCCTGCAGCCGTCCTCTACCAAGAACGGCTGCATCCGTCCATGGAGATGAACAGAGGGGGATGGGAGGGTAAGGGACGATGCGGATGTACGTACTTGGTCTTTCCGGACGGAGAAGGTGAATAGCAGCGAGTTGAAGCTACTCACCACGGATGGAGAAGACAGCCGCAACGACGAGGGGACCGACGGTGGCATGGCAGACGGATAAATGGACCCAGCCACAAGGGTTGTACTTTGGATCTATGGCGGTGTCGCCACGTCATGGACCTCACCTCGGCACGCCCCCACCATGGATCTCGTATCTTCGCGGACGCCGCCGTGACGACGGAGCTCGTATCTTCGCGGACGCCGCCGTGACGACGGATCTCGCATCTTCGCGGACGCCGCCGTCGTTGCCGTCTGGTTGACACTACCACGGATCTCACGAGCTCCACACACACGCGCCTCCGCGAAGTAGGAGGTGAGCTTCGGATCTCGCCGTGCTTGGTCACCGGACACGGAGGAGGAAGAAGACATATGATGGATGGAGGCAGGCATGGAGTGGTGGATCGGGAGAGGTAAGGGCGGTTCTGTGCTATCTCCGGTGCTGGTGTGGAGCGGATAGGAGTGGCGGCGGCTGAGGGAATGGGAGAGAATGGGAATTAGGGTTAGGTGGGTGTGGACCATTGAGTTAAATGGGCTGGCTCAAAAAAAATTGCCACCCGCGCATCGGCGACTTAAAATTTTGCACCTCTGCGCGCTCTCGGACTTTGCCTTTTTTTCCTGGCTGGTCAACTTCATCTCCCCGCGCGCGCCCTCCTTCTCTTTTTTATTTTCTTGACAAAATTTGACTAACATGTGGGCCAAACAAGGGGGCACACATTGACACATCAGTAGGAGTCGTCCCTGACGGTCCGGATGATGCATAAAGAAAAAAATAGCTAGGCCCTGCTAGGCCTATCTGGTCGATCCATGACGGTTTATGTGACGGTCCCTCGATGTCCGTCATAAAGGGGCTACCCTTTTGAGGCCCGTTTGCATCTTGTTAATCAGTGACGGTTTTCGTGACGGATCAGAGAGCCGTCATCAGAAATCCGTCACGGATTAACAGGTTTCTTGTAGTGAATTACTCACGCACGGCAGTGAGCATCATGAAATTGGTGATGGAGGATGGTTGATGATGACGACGGCGACGAATCCCCCTCTCCGGAGCCCCGAACGGACTCCAGATCAGCCCTCCCGAGAGAGATTAGGGCTTGGCGGCGGCTCCGTATCGTAAAACGCGATGAAACTTTATCTCTGATTTTTTTTTCTCCTCGAAAGCCAATATATGGAGTTGGAGTTGGCGTCGGAGGGCCACCAGGGGGCCCACGAGGTAGGGGGGCGCGCCCAGGGGGGAGGGGTGCGCCCCCACCCTCGTGGACAGGGTGTGGGCCCCCTGGTCTTCAACTTTGGCGAGGATTTTTTATTATTTATTCTAAGATATTCCGTGGAGTTTCAGGTCATTCTGAGAACTTTTGTTTTCTGCACATAAAACAACACCATGGTAATTCTGCTGAAAACAGCGTCAGTCCGGGTTAGTTCCATTCAAATCATACAAGTTAGAGTCCAAAACAAGGGCAAAAGTGTTTGGAAAAGTAGATACGACGGAGACGTATCAACTCCCCCAAGCTTAAACCCTTGCTTGTCCTCAAGCAATTCAGTAGACAAACTGAAAGAGAAAAAGAAAAACTTTTACAAACTCTGTTTGCTCTTGTTGTTGTAAACATGAAAAGCCAGCATTCAAGTTTCAGCAATTATTATGAACTAACCATACTCACAATAACACGTAGGTCTCACAATTACTCATATCAATAGCATAATCAGCTAGCGAGCCATAATAATAAAACTCGGATGACAACACTTTCTCAAAATAGTCATAACATGATATAACAAAATGGTATCTCGCTACCCCTTTCTGAGACCGCAAAACATAAATGCAGAGCACCTTTAAAGATCAAGGACTGACTAAACATTGTAATTCATGGTAAAAGAGATCCAGTCAAGTCATACCCAATATAAACCAATCATAATGAATGCAAACATCAGTGTGCTCTCCAGCGGGTGCTTTTTAATAAGTAGGGTGATGACTCAACATAAAAGTAAATAGATAGGCCCTTCGCAGAGGGAAGCAGGGATTGGTAGAGGTGCCAGAGCTCGATTTTTAAAATAGAGATAAATAATATTTTGAGCGGCATACTTTCACTGTCAACGTAACAACTATGAGATGGTTGTATCTTCCATACTACATGCATTATAGGCAGTTCCCAAACAGAATGGTAAAGGTTTATACTCCCCCTCCTCCACAAGCATCAATCCATGGCTTGCTCGAAACAACGAGTGCCTCCAACATTCAACGGGTCCCAGAGGCAGTTTTGTTTAATTATTTTGATTTGCTTTGATCTTTTTGGATCATGGGACTGGGCATCCCGGTTCCCGGCCCTTTCTCGTGAATGAGGAGCAGAGTCCACTCCTCTTGAGAATAACCCACCTAGCATGGAAGATATAGGCAGCCATAGTTGCACATGAGCTGCTCGAGCATACAAAACAGAATTTCATTGGAAGGTTTGGAGTTTGGCACATACAAATTTACTTGGAACGGCAGGTAGATACCGCATATAGGAAGGTATAGTGGACTCATATGGAACAACTTTGGGGTTTAAGGAGTTTGGATGCACAAGCAGTATTCCCGCTTAGTACAGGTGAAGGCTAGCAAAAGACTGGGAAGCGACCAACTGAGAGAGCGACAACAGTCGTAAACATGCATTAGAATTAATTCACACCGAATATAAGCATGAGTAGTATATAATCCACCATGAACATAAATATCATGAAGGCTATGTTGATTTGATTCAACTACATGCGTGAACATGTGCCGAGTCGAGTCACTCAATTCATTTAAAGGAGGATACCGTCCTATTATACCTCATCATAATCATCTCAATAGCATGTTGGCACGCAAGGTTAACCATTATAACTCATAGCTAATCAAGCATGGCACAAGCAACTATAATCTCTAAATGTCATTGCAAATATGTTTACTTCATAATAGCTAAATCAGGAACGATGAATCATCATATTTACAAAACAAGAGAGGTCGAGTTCATACCAGCTTTTCCCATCCCAATGAGTCCATCATATATCATCATTATTGCCTTTCACTTGCACGACCGAACGGTGTGTATAATAATAGGAGTGCACGTGCATTGGACTAAACCGGAATCTGCAAGCATTCAACTCAAGAGAGAAGACAAGTAATATGGGCTCTAAGTTAAATAAACAATCATGCATATAAGAGCCACTAAGCATTTTCAATATAGTCTTCTCGACCCCCAAACAAAGGAAAAGAAAAATGAAAACTATTTACACGGGAAAGCTCCCAACAAGCAAAAGAAGGACGGGAAATATTTTTGGGTTTTCTTTTTAATTCTACTACAAGCATGGAAAGTAGACTAACACTAATTTTTTTTGTTTTTTCTTAAGGTTTAGAAGAAAGCTAGAAAAATAAATTTAAACTAACATGGATATTACAATGAAAAAGTATGAGCACCGACATCTAGCAATGAGTGTGTGTGAACATGAATGTAATGTCGGTGGAAAATACGTACTCCCCCAAGCTTAGGCTTTTGGCCTAAGTTGGTCTATTGCCAGGGGATAACCTGGCTGATATCCGTAGGTGAAGCTGGGGTCATACTGCGATGAAGAATAGTTGGGATCATAATGTGATGAAGAGGACTCTGACTGCCACTGGCTGGCAACCGCCTCAGGATCCCAAGAATAAACAAACATTCGTGGAGGCTCCGGTTTCGAGGCTGGTGCAGGATTCCGATAGACTTGAACAGCCGCCCACGGAACAATGTAAGTACCTGCAGACAAGTTAAACAAAAAGGGAGAAGGCAAAGTAATAGTCTCAGGGTGATGTTTATCAAAGTACAATTTATATTTAAGCGCCCTTTCGCGATTCTTAACAAGAAAATCATGCGCTACCATACTCTTATAATCTAAATAAGCACGGGGCAGCGCCGTTTCTTCTTTGTCCTCATGCCTAATAGGTATTTCAAAATCTTCAGCTAGGCGTGAAGCATAAATGCCTTCAAAGATGGGGCCCTTAGTACGGTTCATACTCAACCATCTAGCAACAATTCCACCCATACTAACAGAGTTATTGCGCTATGACGGCAGCACCGACACTGGTTCGGTTTGATGAAACACGCGTCTAGTCTGATGCCATCCGCCTGGAGGGAATATTGTGAGCGCACGACACAGAAGTAGATATACCTAGATCTTTAAAATTAGAAGGAAAGGGATGCTATAATCTGTTATCACTCAACAACAAAATTAGAAGGGATTTATTAATTGCCACCATCCTTGTCCTAGCCTTACTTATGAATAGTTTCACCATTCATAATACATTTATAATAGCGACGAAAACATGCATTCGAGTAGCTTACATTTACATTTGAAAGAGAAGCTTTTTTTTAACACAGTACAGACGCAGATGCTTATATATACACACATACAGTCATCCCTATAAAAGCATAAACGCACATCTTATTACCTTACCCATATTAGCACCCCCGAGTGACTAAGCCGGCACATCATGTTAAGATTGACGAAGTCACCATAGACGTATACGTAGCAGACGGGAACGTTAATTTCCTCCCACTAAACGCACATCGCGGGAAGGCCTGACATAACTCCAGCAAAATGTGAGCACCAGCATCAACTCCAAGACATGAACTCTAGTGGGTTGGGATATCAGTATTCTCCTAACCATCCAACCCCAAATTATTTCGCACAATTAAAACATAAGCTTATGTGTATGTTTCCAATAGAGATGGAATATTGTTCGGGTTTGTTTTTCTAAATTGGAATCTTAAATTCAACTGACACGAAAAGCCCGGGTGTCGTCTGATGGTTATCGCGCGGCACAGTTTCCGGTGATAGTTCATATTCTGTGCATGCGACGTAGGCCTGATGTGCGCGTGTGCGACGTAGGCATGATGCGCGCATGGGTAGTGTATGTGTTGTGCTTTATGCAAAAATGAGGAAGGGGGGAGTCAAACCAAGCACCTCTTTGTCCAGCGCGCCCTTTAGAAACCGGAAGGGCTGGAATCATTTTGTGATTGAATCGAGGTCAGCTGATATTTGTACTCCATGAATGCGAGATAAAAAACAAATTTTCCCTTTCCTTTTTTCTCCGTAGATTTTTCTTTCCATTTTAGACCTTTTAACAAACATGTTATGGGAAAGTCTAGAGAACAAATCTTGGACGGTTGTAATGATTAGTTCTCCGAGTTGGAATGCTTGCAATCGAACATACTGGTGTTTACCACTCAGTATATATGAAGATTACCCTAGATGTTTCCACCACATCTACGATAGCCGGTGATGGCAGCTATGGTTTGGGAGTTAGAGCACACCAAGGGTGGGCGCTGCTGTATATTAAGATGAATGAGGAGGCTTGAAAAGTTCTTTATGTGCATAAAGTGTAGTCTCGCTCCTACTGCGGGTGGAGCAGGAGAGCGGCATGGAGAAGGAATCTCCGTTTGGCAAGTTTTTCTTTTCTTTTGATGAAGCAATCAGAATTCTAGTTAATAGCTTTCCTTGTTTCTTTTCGATCGAGAGAAACATGGGGAGATGAAGATCATAGTTTCTATTTATTTTTTTTCTCATCAAGGGAAGAGGGGAGAGGCTGGGGTGTGAGTGCGGCTGAGTTGAGAAGACGCCCCACGTCCGTGGCTCAAGAAGCATGCCTCATATTTCATCCAACGAATATAGATAAATTGTAAACTAATCGTACGGA
Organism: Triticum urartu; assembly: GCF_003073215.2. Lineage (NCBI taxonomy): Eukaryota > Viridiplantae > Streptophyta > Magnoliopsida > Poales > Poaceae > Triticum > Triticum urartu. The sequence goes on from NC_053027.1 coordinate 1,338,700, forward strand.
CGGAATTTCTTAACTTCTAGGATTAACATGATGCCTCGATTAGGGTTTTCAATTTGTATTTTGAGGCTCACGTAAAGTCGTTTTTCTACGAGTGTTCACAAACCATTGGTTCCACACAAAACAACACTAGGCCCCAATTTTTCAGTTACATCCATACCACTCGAGTGAATTTATTATATTAATCTTCATTATATTTTCTGTTTGTTTGTCTTATTTGAACAATAGTCCCACAAAATGATCAAGGAGAGGAGGGATGAGCTTGTGCAGACGGTGTGTTCCATGATCAAAAGGTATACATCTAGCAAGAATGATTTATCAAAGGGGATGAAGACAGTGGATGCCATTGAGCGCCTTGGTGTTGATTACCATTTTGAGGACGAGATCCGCAAGTTCATGGATGTCCTCATCAGCACATCGATCGATGAGAACGACCTGGCCGGAGTCGCCCTACGGTTCCGACTGTTGAGGTAGCACCACTATGACATTACCTGTGGTAATTATACAACATACTACACTAATGTAAACTGCAATTTTTCTCCAATTAGATGTTTCTGCAATTCTAGGTACTATCTGATTGATGGAAAGTACTAGTATTACATGATCGAAAAGTGGTAAATTAATTGCACTAATTAAAGTACTGCAGATGAAGTACTGAGGAATTTCAAGGACGAAAATGGTGAGCACTTCAAAGATGATGTGCGATCTGACGTTAGCATTCTACTTAGTCTGTACGAGGCAGCCCACCTCTGTAAACTTGCGGAGGACTCCCTCACCGATGCTATCAAATTCACAACCAGCTGCCTCAGTTCCATATCAGAAGCCAACCAGCTACCTCATCATGTCCTAGAAAGAGTACGACATGCCCTGGCTACACCATCACAGCGGAGAATGAAAAGGCTGGAGGCTAAGCTTTACATCTCCATCTACGAGAAGGATGATGAAGGTGACCAAGATATACTTGAGCTTGCTAAGCTGGACTTTCACATCTTGCAGGTGATGCACCGGGATGAGGTCAAGAGCATATCTCTGTGAGTAAACATATCTCATTGCAGTTCATATTTAATGTGATTTACACCACGCAACAACGAAGCTAGATATGATAATAGAAATGGTAATTTGTTTTAGATAATAAACGATGTCCATCCTTCTGCACTCTGTGGCATGCGTGGCCAATGAATTTATTCCATTGTGGATCCGGAAACAAGTCATGCCAAAATTATCAGAAAATATAGTCCATGATGTATAATTGGAAACAACATATATAGTTGGAGTGTATATTAAAGAGTTTTTCTCCAACCATAGTATATTGTGCTTACAAGAAAAACAGAAAACTTATCAAAACAGATAAGGATGTCGACGATGCACTTATTAACAAATTTGCTTATTTTTATTATTTAACTAAGGTGGTACAAGGAACTTAATCCTGGCAGCATGCTGGGTGAATACGTTCGAGAAAGACCGGTGGAGTGCTACTATTGGGCCCTTGGAGTGTTCCACGAGCCAAAGTATGCCAAGGCACGTATGATGTTTGCAAAGCTTATAAAGATGTTCTCATTTTTCGATGATACATTTGATTCTTATGGCACCTTGGAAGAGCTGCGTCAGTTTAATCAAGCGGTACAAAGGTAATTAAGCTCCTGCTTTTTCTCTGATTCCAGTATAACGACTGTCAAACTTTATAATCATATGCATGGTCAATTGTTAGCAAAAGACAAATTGTGTAAAGGAATCTCACAAGCTTCTTCTTTTGCTTAGGCCTCTGCCTGGCTTAAGACTAATTAAGAAAAAAATGGTAGAATTATCAAGCTTAGAACTTCCCTTCCCACCTGGCCCAAACCACACAGGACAGGGACAAGCTAATTTTCACTACAATGGTAAATTAAAAGTTCTAGTGTTCTGGATGAATTATATACAAATTTGACTAGTTTAGAGGAAAAAAAATAATCATTTCTTAATTTCGCTAGGATAGCATCGTGTAAAATCCGGTTACCAGTGGATAACAGGTTTACCCGGGAAGAACATCTGGTAGCATAGCAAAAACCCATGGGATTATCTCCAATTCCACCTGGCCAGTGCAAGAGATAAACGACATCGAGTCCTTTTTATTATCTTCCTAGCTACTTGCAAGTAATTGAGGTTTACCTCGTCCCCCGCGCGTCGCCTCTGGCGCACGGGGGAAACCCTAACCGCGCTGCCAGCCGCACCTCCCCGCTCCTCCGCCGCTTCGCCGCTGCCGGAGGGGAGACCGGCGAAACCCGCGTTGTCCCCAGGGAAGGTGGCGGCGGGGCATCCTCGTCGTTTCGCCATTGCCTCGCGGAGATCTCGCGGCGGCCGGTGGCGCACGGTGGTGTTCCGCCGGTGGCTGGTGCCTGCTGCCCATGGGGCGGCGGCCCTCACGGCGGCGGGGCTGCCCCTGAATGGCGCTTGGTGGTGGACACATGGCGGCGGGTGGGCGGGCCGAATCTGGGCTTCGGGTCTGCGTCCCCGTCGTGGCAGCGCTTGCCGTTGCCCTTGGCCATGAGGCGTGGTCCCGGACGGGCCTAGCGCCGGTGGTGCTGGCCAGGACGCACGCTGGCAGCACCCTACTTCATCTCGCATCGTCTCGCTGGCAAATGGTGGTGGTCATGCATCTTCTTCGTCAGAGATGGCCGGCCAGACGCTTGGTGACCGGATCTCGATCCATCATCTAGTCCCGGCTGCGAGTTGGGGAGACATGGTTGCCGGTGAAAACCGAGCCGTCGGTAGGGAGATGGCGGCGTTCTACACCGTTACCTTGATGGAGGCATCGTTGTGTAATTACTGTCGGGCCACTCGTGCTTCTTTGGGGTAACCGTAGGATCTGGTGTTCCAGATCGGACGATGGTGGCACTGCGGTGTTGTTTCTCTCTTGGGAGCATCGTTTGTGGAGCAGCGCTGGATGTCAGAGGCAGGAGGTGAAGCGGCTTCGTCTTGCACGGAGCTTCGGTGGAGATGTCAAGTCATGCCTGACCGACAGGTCCTACGCTTTGTCATGCCTGGTCAGCAGGTGCTACGCATGAAAGATCTTCCACAGACTTCAAGCTGTGTCGGCTGGTGCTACTTGGCAGCATGGTGCTGAGGTGTATCAGTGGTGACCGCGACGTGCTCAGCTGTTCGCAGGGAGGAGGTGTCGTTGGGCGCCATCGTGGCGTCAACGATAGCTGGACCGAGCAAGATTGATGCATCAGTACAGTTCTGAAGATGGAGTGGTGGCAGTTGGTGGCGGCGGCCTCTGAGAGCACGTCGGACCGGTGAGTGACCCATACCCGGCAGGCGTCCTAGATGGGACCTCAGGTCTTAGATGTTAGGTTTGGCTGCGAGATCTGTTTGGTATTAGGCCCAGACTATCAGCATCCCTTCATCAATTGGATAGGAGTAGCGACAGATGTTGCCTAGACGGTGGCTTTAGTCTTACTATTGTATTAATTTGTAAGGTCTTGTGTGAACAATTAATAAAGTGGTTGCATGCATCGTCCAGATGTAGAGGCCGGAGGTCTTCCTCCTATTCTAAAAAAAGCTTGCAAATTCAAAGGAATTATAGTACTCCCTGCTTCCCATAACAAAAGACGTTATTACAACTGATATACTCACATATTGCTTGTAGTATCATCTTATATTTCGGGAAGGAGGGAGTAGTAGTATCGTGGTTTCTCCCTTCTAATGCGCATCCTTTTTTTTCCCTTTCACTAACAGTAGTTACATATTTGAACAAGCTGGACACAGTTCATTTTATTGAGAAAAGATGCAATGTTAATTATATATAAAAAGGGTAAAAACACTGATGTTTTTATGTCCCATCTGTATCACCCTAATATTTTTTTTTGCGGGGGTATCACCCTAATATGGCTGAAGTGCTGATTAAACTTTTAAATCTACATATTAGATGGGATGAAGAAGATGCCAGACGCATCGGGAAGTGCTACGGGTATGTAATGTCACATATTTCCAACACACTAGACCAGTTTGTGGAGGACAGAGCTTCAGCCATAGGAATCGCCTGCACTAAAGAGATTGTAAGTAGTATGCCTTTGTGTGAATCTCAACCCAGTCAGTCTAGGCAGGCCTGTTGTTTTAATTCATGGTTCTATCTCCACTGATATTGTTTGATGCAAGGCATGGACCCTTGATCATGCCATGTTACTCCTATATATGTTCACACAAATATGGACAAGTAATCAGTAGTATGACACTTTTATGGATGTTTATGCATTCAGATCAAGCATGTGAGCAGATCTATGTTGCAAGAGGTGGTATGGAGAGAAGAAGGGCATGTTCCACCTGTTCATGACCATATCAGGACAACTGCAATAAGCACGTTCTACTGGGCATTGGCGTGCATTTCATTTACCGGAATGGATGCATGCGACGACGTTTTCAGCTGGGCAATCTCGTTCCCAAAAATCATAGAGAATGCAGCAATGGTGTCACGCCTAATGGACGATATTTCTGGACATGAGGTAACACACCCTCGACCTCATGACATGCTTGCGTCTACAGCATAGTTGACCCAGCATGCATGCCGGCAGCTAGCTCGATAGATAACCTTGTTTAACTTTGCAGTGTGAGAAGGAGAGGTCTAACGTTGCGACGGCAGTTGATTGCTATATCAAGGAGCATGGTGTGACCGTGGAACAAGCAAAGGAAGCGTTAGGCAGCCTCGTGGAGGAGCAGTGGAGAAGCATCAACGAGGAGTTCCTTACTAATACCACCGTGCCTGTTGAAGTGCTGACACGTGCAGTGAACCTTGCACGGGTCATGGAATGCATGTACAAGAACCTGGACGGTTACACCCACTCGTCGGAGACAGCAGACCCCATAGACAAGCTGCTCAACAGCTGCGTAAACCATTAATTACTATGAAGGTTGAAGGAACATGCCCGTATATACTGCTGGTTTCATATTGTACAACGGAATAAGCAATTCATCGCTGATGTTTTGATTACAAGAACGATCTTCTTATTGTCATCTGTTATATTTTTTACATGTACAATATTTGCAATACAACAAGCAAGGATTTGCGAGAGCATCGTCATGAACGTATTGAAAGTGTATGATATATAAAATTACGATACATCACTACTGGAATCACTGAAGATCCCTTGTTCGAGGGGCTTGCCGGGGGGCTTTCTATTGGGGGCTCGGCAATGTAAGCAGTTTGCAGCGACCTGCCTAATGGACTTAGCAATGACATGGAACTCGGCAAATAGGATAGTTTGACCCATGATGAGGAAAAGCAACTCGGTAATCAATCGAGATCTCGGCAAAGTCTTTTGTTTCAGTTGTCTTGTTTGGTTTCAGTTATGGATTAATTAATGAACAAATGTGCGCTGCGACATGCCTGCAACAAAAACTTTCAATTGGTTTCTCCAGTTTGTCCATGAGTTTCTATAGCTCAACTGGAGGTAGAAGAAAAAGGAAACTGGATGGATTCTCTTCTTTCTGGCGACGAACGCCTTGGCCGCCGAAGAAAAAGTTTGTCCCTGAGTTTCTTTCAGCACGAACTGTGGCTACAGGTTAACAACCTGCGAGCACTTCATACCGGGGCTGGTGCTCGTACACGCCGCAGCCCACCCGGCATGCTGCATGCGCACGACGTGGCCCTCGCAACAGATCGCCATGACCCGACGTTGACAGGCTAGCACTACTGTGGCGGAATCCGAACGTGATCCTAGCTCACGCACCACTATACCCCACACACACAACATATACGGAAGTAAAATAAAATAACTCCCCCGTCCTCTCTAAGTTCATGAGTGCCTTTACGTTGCTACGGAATACACACAAAAAAAATTGCATGCTGCTCACCATGGTCACTGACACCGACACAAGAATTTCTGCGTCGTACGTGGCTTATTATTACATTGCCACATATATGACTTCACGCTAAGATCCCATTTTGTGGAAAGCAGGATTACCCTGGCATCTACAACAGGACGATACATAAAACCATATGTTATGAAGAATGCAAAATTCAACAACATCGACGATACATAAAACCATATGTTATGAAGAATGCAAAATTCAACAACATCGACGCAAAAAAAGAAAAAAGAAAACATGATGCCACATGCCTAGCTACAATAGCTCCACCAGATAGCTACTAACCCTGTGTTACAAGGCGACATCAAAAACCAAAAATAAAAAACGACTAGGCTATGCCTTCAAGAAAAACATCAATGTTTTCACCCTTTTTATATATAATTAGCATTTCATCTTTTCTCAATGAAAACGAACTATGTCCAGCTTGTTCAAATATGTAATTACTGTTAGTGACATGGATAAAAAGGTTGCACATTAGAAGGGAGAAACCGGGAAGCTTGTTCAAATATGTAATTACTGTTAGTGACATGGATAAAAAGGTTGCACATTAGAAGGGAGAAACCGGGAAACTACTGCTCCCTCCTTCCCGAAATATAAAATGTTACTATAATCAATATGTTATTATTGCTGGAAATAACCACGACGTGTGTGCTCTGTGTCCGGTTCGTACACAGGACAATCATCGTATAGTAGTAGGATTAGAATTCGTAGCCGTCTCGGTTATCTTATGTCTGTCCTGACTACTATATATAGGTAACTACCCCTGTAATCTTAGTACCGCGACCATCAAAAGAAATAAAGTGCAATGGCTCGCCAGGAGCCTTATGGTTGGCCAACTCGGCGAGTCTCCGTATACTCGGCTAGCTAGACACAAGATCAATCAAGCTGGGTGCTTGTCTGCTTATTTGGTACATGCGCGTTGCGTTCTTAGTCGACCAGCGGCTCGGAAGATAATCGAGCTATGGCGCTGTGTATTGTCGGAAAGTACTCGACAACAGCGTCGTCTAGGTCAGACTTGGGCCAACAATTCGTATCAAGCTTTGTATATCGGTTGTAATGACATCTTTGATTACCGGAAGGAGGGAGTACTATAATTGGTTTAATTTTGCAAGTAGCTAGGAAGATAATAAAAAGGACTCATGGTCATTTATCCCTTGCACTGGCCTGGTGGAACTATAAATAATCCCGTGGGTTTTTCCAATGCTACCAGATGTTCATCCCCGGCGTCGGGTAAACCTGTCATTCACTGGTAACTTGATTTTGCCGGATTGTATCCTCCCAAAATAAAAATGTTATTCAGTTTTTCCGCTAAATTAATCAAATTTGTATATAATTCATCCAGAACACTAGAACTTTTGATTTACCATTGTAGTGACAATTAGCTTATACACGACCTGTGTGGTTTGGGCCAGGTGAGATGGGAAGTTCTAAACACGATAATTCTACCATTTTTTTTCTTAATTAGTATTCAGCCAGGCATAGGCCTAAACAAAAAGAAGCTTGTGAGGTTCCTTTACATAATTCGTCTATTGCTAACAATCGACCATGCGTACGATTATAAAGTTTGAAAGTCATTATACTGCAATCAAAGATAAAGCATGAGCTTAGTTACCTTTGTACCGCCACTAGTAGAAAACAGGGCTTTCGTCACAGCCGGATCGGAGCAATAGTCCCAGTCGCGTTACGAACCAGGACTAATGTGAGCATTAGTCCCGGTTCAAGCGGCGCAGGCATCAGTCCCAGTTCAAATGGGACCTTTGTTCCCGGCTGGAGATACCAACCGGGACTAAAGGGGCATCTCCAACCGGGACTAAAGGTCTATCTTTAGTCTTGGTTGGAGGTACCAACCGGGACTGAAAAAAATATTCTCATTTTTTAAAATTTCAGTTTGTTTCTCCCAGCCTTTTATTCCCGGTTGGTGTCTTTAACCGGGATTAAAGGTCTGTCTTTAGTCCCGGTTGGTGTCGGTTGGAGACACCAACCGGGACTAAAGCCTTTTGCCACATTAAACTTGGAAAAATCATAACTAAATCATCCGAATTCATAAAAATACAAATAATATATCAAAATTTGCAGAACAAAAAGATTGATCCGATGAACACCTATTACGAGTTGTGATCCACATATCCCAAGGTGACAATAATTGGAATTCTTTCCGGTGATTACCGTAGTTTGAGGAGTTCATGTATTCACTAAGTGCTAATGCTTCGTTCTGGTTTTCTATTCACTAAGATGTCATGCAAGTTCTTTTCCATAAGCACATATGACTATATTCGGAATACATGCCTACGTTATATTGATAAATTGGAGCTAGTTTTGTGTCACCCTAGGTTATAACTGTTGCATGATGAATGCCATCCGACGTAATTATTCATCATTGATCCATTGCCTAGGAGCTTTTCACATATTGATCTTTGCTAAGTTACTTTTCCATTGCCACTGTTACAATTGCTACAAAACTGCTACTGTTACTTTTCCTACAGTTACCGTTACTTCCATACTACTTTGGTACTAAATACTTTGCTGCAGATATTAAGTCTTTCAAGTGTGCTTGAATTGACAACTCAGCTGCTAATACTTGAGAATATTCTTTGGCTCGCCTTGTGTCGAATCAATAAATTTGGGTTGAATACTCTACCCCCGAGAACTGTTGCAATCCACTATACTTGTGGGTTATCACCCGCCCGTCCGTTCACCTGCCATAGCAGCTCACCAGAGCTGTTGGGCCGTCACCGGCCGAGGCCCTCCCCTGCTTCTCCTGTGTTCCCGATCGGGGGAGAGATAGGAGCCAGGTGGACCCCACGCGTAAGTGACCCAAAGCTCATCCCAGTCAGCATAAGTGAAAGCGTAATTTCAGAAATACACTTTCGTCTCTGGAAAGCGTATTCTCCTTCTTCTTCGACTAAAAATACACTTTCCAGGGACCCGGCTGTGAATATAATTTTTATAGAATAGTCCCTGACCTTCCACCTCTCATATCTTCGCGACCATAACTCCGAATCAGGTGATTCCAAAGCCCACCACTAATATCGTTGTTGGTAGTAGAATTTAATCTGCAGACCGCAGTGGGTGTGTGGTGGGAGGTGCATTGATTTTTCATTGTATGTTATGAGAATCGCATGATGTATTACTCAGGTGCAATTGTACGTATATATGATTTACAATGGTGGACCACGACCTCAACTATACAAGGAAACTAGGAGGTGGGCCCAATACACAATATGCACAACACATATAATCAACACCCCTCGCAGTTGAAGCGGCACCATAGCTGATGCAAAGACTGGACCGGAACTCCTGAAATGACGTCGTAGGCAAGCCCTTGGTCATGATATCTGCAAATTGTTGGGAAGTAGGAACGTGTAGAACACGAATATGGACAAGAGCCACCTGTTCCCGAACAAAATGAATATCTAACTCAATATGCTGAACCGGGTTGGCGGAGAGGTAGACCACAGAGACATTGTCGGAGTAGACCATCGTAGCACGGTCGACAGGACATAAGAGCTCTTGAAGCAGCTGGCGAAGCCACGAACACTCGATGATGACGTTCGCCACAGCGCGATACTCAGCCTCGGCACTGGAGTGAGAGACCGTAGGCTGCCATTTGGATGACCATGAGATGAGCGAAGGTCCAAGGAAGACACACAGTAGCCCGAGGTGGAGTGAAGAACACAAAGGTTACCGCTGTCTTGACTTACACACTAGACGGGTACACGTGTCTCGCCACGTAACATTCAACGAACATATTTTTCCTTTTGCTGAACACACCGACACACCATCCATCATCCCGACCTCCGTCGCCACCTTTTCTCCCCGTCCTTTCCACCTCTACACTCCTGTCACAGCAGCCCAACCTGCCGCACCTATTGTCACGGCAGCACCACCCAACCCGCCATCAAACACCCCGTCACCACCCAACCCGTAACCAAACAACTCACTGATGAAGCTATGTACCTAGGGTAGGGGCACGGACCAGTCCAAAGAGCCCTACCCAAGGACATCCCTAGAAGAAGTCACCTTTCAATCGACTTGAAGGTATCCCACTCGACGGATTCAAGACACTCGACCAAGAAGCTATCACTCGACCATGAAGCCAACCACTCGACTGCTAGGAGACCTAAAGTCACTCCACAGGCAAACGGTCGGCTGTTCAGTAGTCTTTATGGTCATTATAGCACTTTATTAGGGGCGTTACCAGTAACACCCAATCTTAAATGTACCTTAAACCCTGCATTACTGAGGGCAGGAGGGGGCCGGCGAACTCTATATAAGCCACCCCCCTCCTCAGTATGGAGGGTTCGCACCCCTGTAATCCATACACGCATAATCCAGTCGACCGCCTCCGGGCTCCGAGACGTAGGGCTATTACTTCCTCCGAGAAGGGCCTGAACTCGTAAACCTCGCGTGTAACAACTTCCCAATAGCTAAGATCTAGCCTCTCCATATTCACCCCCCTACATCACTGTCAGAGTTAGGACCACGACAGTTGGCGCCCACCATGGGGCAGGAATCTTAGCGCTTAGTTGGAGAAGTTGCGATCTTTTCCGATCCCGTTTGATCATGGTTTCTTGCGGAGTTCTGGTGGAGGGCCGCGAGATCCGTCTCGGCACGCTCACCTTCATCGCCGACGACTCCGCCTGGCTTCAGGAGGCACCGCTTGACGTCGACGCGCTCCCCGCCCGCGGTGCGACGCACTTCCGTGCATGCATTCGTGGCGTCCTCCTGCGGCAGCCGTCGACCCAGTATCAGTCGGCCCCTGCGTCGTCTCCCCGCCCTGTCTCCCACCAGCGCAAGCGCTCCGGTCGGTCGAGACTTCAGCGATGGGTGAGGCATGCCGTGGCCCGCCAGTCGGCAGCCCCACAAGTCGCGGCAATCGAGCCCGACGGATCCCTCTATGGCCTGTTCGACCTGTCGACTGGTTCCGCGGAGACCGCATCCGAGTGCGACAGCAGCGACCCAGCGGCTGAGGTCCTGGCGGTCGATGGAACACACAGTCCCCCCGGTTTCCCTCGCGCTGACGGAGGCGCGGGTGGAGGCGACCCGTCGCATCCCCACGATGAGTATCTCCCCGAACCTCTCACGTCATTGCAGCGAGAGGAGCTTCGCCGCCGGAACATGTACGCGCTCCACACTCCTATTGTTGGAGAAACCCCCGAGGCCCGGGCCTTGGAGGACGTGCGTTTGGCTAACCTGGCCGAGCGCACTCGACTGGAAAATCTCCAGCGAATACTCGACGAGCAAGCGCGTCAGCGAGCTCCCGAGCCCAGTCGGCGTCAACAAGCTCCCGAGTCCAGTCGGCGTCAGCTCTTCCCGCAGCCGCAGGTATACCGAACCCCAGTTTAGAATTTGGCCGCTGCGGCCCGTATAGTAGAATCAATTCAGCCCTCCCAGTCGGATGCTGGCAGAGGCTTGTTACAGATCAGAGCGTTGCTCCGGGCGGCGGGAAACCAGAATTCCGCTGTTTCTCAGTCGCGAGATAGGATCCACAGTCGATCTGTTGCAACAGATACAGTCCAGTCGGCTCACAGCCCGAGGTCGCCCCCGAGGCGTGAGGGACGTGGTGACCGGCATGATCAGTACAGAAGAAATGAGCAGTATGATCACCGATTCGATCGTGATGATCGACGTCGAGTGCCAACCCCTCCCCCGAGGAGTGGGTCATATGCGCCTCGACGGCAAGATGACAGACACCCTCACAGTGTTGGGCAGAGGATTCCAGTCGACCCTAGGGACCCAGGCTTTGATGCGAGATCTATCCTTGTTCAAGGATTGGTTGACATGAACAGAGCTCATCGGGAAGGCCACAACAGAGATGTGCCTGCCAGCAGCAGCAGAGTACATGCTTCAGGACCCGAGTGTTTCAGTCAAGCCATCAGAGCTGCAGTGATTCCTCCCAACTTTAGGCTGGCGACTGGAATCAGCAAGTTCACCGGTGAGTCTAAGCCGGACACTTGGCTCGAAGATTACCGAGTGGCTGTACAGATTGGCGGTGGAAATGATGAGGTGGCCATGAAGCATTTGCCTCTCATGTTAGAGGGCTCAGCCAGAGCGTGGCTAAATCAGTTGGCACCCGGCAGCATCTACACTTGGGAGGACCTCTCCCGAGTGTTTGTCACAACCTTCGAGGGAATATGCAAGCGACCCGCAGGCCTTACGGAATTGCGGTCTTGTGTGAAGAAGCCAAATGAAACCCTGGTGGATAACACTGCATCACAGGGTTGAGAATGTGCCAGACCATCAAGCAGTTTGTGCCTTCAAGGAAGGCGTCAAGTACAGAGAATTGAATCTGAAGTTCGGTCGAACTAGAGAGATGTCTCTGAATCGGATGATGGAGATTGCCACCAAGTACGCTAATGGTGAAGACGAAGATCGACTCCGGAGCGACAAGTACAAGGCAGTCGCCCAAGAAACCGGAGGGAACTCCAGTCGGAAACAGAAGCGGAAGGCCGAGCCCGCTGCCCCTGGGGAGGCCTTGGCCGTAGCCCAGGGAAACTTCTAGGGAAAACCCAAGGGCACCTGAAGCCCAGGAAAGTCAAGGATCAGGATGGAAATGATGTGTTGGATCTTCCATGTCACATCCACACCAAGAAAGATGAAGAGGGTAATTTTATTTACCAAAACATACCACTCGATAGTGCCGGCTCCTAATCCAGCAGTTTCAAGGCAAGCAGTCCAAGGACAAGGAAAAGGAGTCGGACAGGGTTGAGGACAAGGAAGACAGTGACGATGGATACCCCCAAGTCAATTCCACCCTGATGATTTTTGCCGATGTAGAAAGCAAAAGTCGACTGAAAGTCATTAACCGCGAGGTGAACATGGTTGCTCCGGCAACACCCATTTACCTGAAGTGGTCTCAGACTGCCATCACATTCGACCAGTTTGATCACCCGACGCACATTGCCACCCCTGGGAGGCAAGCTTTGGTGGTCGACCCAATTGTCGAAGGCACTCGACTAACCAAAGTCCTGATGGATGGTGGCAGTGGCCTGAACATACTGTATGCTGAAACATTGAAAGGGATGGGCATTCCGATGTCCAGGCTCAGTACCAGTAACATGAGCTTCCACGGAGTCATTCCTGGGAAGAAAGCCCAAACACTCGGCCAGATTGCTCTTGATGTGGTTTTCGGTGATTCAAAGAATTACCGCAAGGAAAAGTTGACATTCGAGGTTGTGGACTTCTAAAGTGCTTATCACGCCATTTTGGGCAGGCCAGCTTACGCACGCTTCATGGCCCGACCATGTTACGTGTATCTCAAATTGAAGATGCCTGGCCCCAAAGGTGTGATCACTGTTACAGGCAATCGGAAGAAGGCGGAAGAGTGCTTTCAGAAGGGCTCAAAGATTGCAGGTGCACAGATGGCAGTGGTCGAGCTGCAAGAGTACCAAAAGACTGCCGATCCGAGCGAATTCTCTCATGTTACTCTCAACAACATGGCATTGATTATGATGAAACATTCTCTCATGTTGTCAAGGCCAGCACCATTCGTACTGTTCTTAACATCGATGTTTCCTCCGCATGGCTCAGCCATCAACTAGATGTAAAAAATGCTTTCCTTCATGGTTCTCTTCAAGAGACCGTCTATTATCAGCAACCTCTGGGTTTTGAAAATCCTTCCAATCCAAATCATGTATGTCTTCTCCAGAAATATCCTTATGGTCTCAAACAAGCTCCACGAGCCTGGTTTCAATGTTTCTCTTCTTTCATCCAGACGATAGGTTTCACTTCTTCACTTTCTGACACTTCTCTCTTTGTGTACCACTACAATTCCGAAACTGCGTACCTCCTTCTTTATGTAGATGACATCATTCTCTCCACATCTTCTCAAACCTTTTTAGATCACAATATTACCCTCCTTCGTTCTGAATTCTCTATGACTCATCTTGGTACTCTTCATCACTTTTCGGGCATTGCGGTTCTTCGTGATTCTTCTGGCCTTTCTCTTTCCCAATGTCAGTATACTCTTGATCTTCTTAATCGTGCTGGTATGCTTGACTGTCAGTCCTCTCGCACCTCTGTTGATACCAATTTCAAACTATCAGCTGATGGTGAAACTTTCCATGATCCTACTCTATACCGTAGTCTAACACGTGCTCTCCAATCTCTCACTATCGCTCGTCCTGAAATTTCCTTTGCTGTTCAACAAGCATGTCTTCATATGCATGATCCACGGCTTCCGCATTTTAATCATGTCAAACGTGTTCTTAGGTATTTAAAAGCTACTTTTGATCATGGTCTTCACATCAATAAGTCCACTCCTCATTCTCTAACTGCATACTCTGATGCAAACTGGGCTGGTTGTCCAGATACTCGACGATCCACATCCGGTTTTGTGTTTTCTTGTTAACAATTTGATTTCTTGGTCCTCGAAAAGACGGGTTACGGTCTCCCGCTCGTTCGCTGAACTTGAGTACCGTGATGTGGCACATGCTATCGCTGATACTATTTGGGTTCGTCAGTTGCTCTTAGAACTGCATCGACCGATTGAGAAGGCTACTATTTTATATTGTGACAATGTTTCAGCAGTTTACATGTCTAGGAATCCTGTTCAGCATCGTCGGACCAAACACATTGAGATTGGTATTCATTTTGTTCAAGAGAAGGTGGCTCTTGGACAAGTTCGGATGCTCCATGTTCCTACTACGGCTCAATTTGGTGACATCTTCACCAAAGGACTTGCTATTAAGCCATTTCAAGACATATGTTCCATTCTCAACGTCATCGAGCCTCCCGTTCATACTGCGGGGGGATGTTAGACTATTTCTTGGATCACAAGTTTCCTAGTCCAAGTCGGTTTGTAGTACCTAGTCTAAGTTGGTTTGTACCGATATATATAGCCATGTACCCTGTACTAAACATAATACAAGCAATAGTTTTATTCATCTATTAACATGTTATGTGAGTAGTCCTTATGTGGTAGGTTTGTATCGGTTTTCGCCGGGTTTTCTAATAATTTAGTGAGCGACTCTCTTCTGCGTAATTAATCGATGAGGCAAATCTTTGCCTCCATTTCAAAAAAATAAGTAGTCCCGGTAGGAAGGTCGAGCTAATGCTTTGCGTCGCGTACTCGTTCCATTGAACTGTTCCTTCTCCTTTGTGAATCTGTGATATTTTCCTCTTTGATATGTAGGCGAAAAAGAAATGCATGCGAGAAAGGATTCAAAGCCGAGATTTTGGGGTGGACGCGAAGTGGATGGACCACTACGATATAGACTACTGGAAAAAAAATATCTTACATCCTCTCCCAAAGAAAACGTCATTGGTGTGGGCGGAGTGGAGCTTCCGGATAAGGAAAGAATGGCGGTTGATCGATTATGCATGCGTGAGAAAAGTCATCCTAGGTCGATTAATCGTACTTACAATTGACGGAGCCATTTTCAGAATTTTTTCATGGTTTTATGCTCTGGGTTGTCTTCTCTTTGCTTGAGACCAAAATGAGAAGGTCACGCCCACGAGTTGGTGTTAGTAGGTCCATGCTGTGTATCGTATCCTGTGCAGCTCGATACGTGTGGCTGAGATGGAGTGACCTGAGTTCTCTAGGTCTTAAATAGTTCATTCCCACTATCTTATTTCTCTCCCACTAATCAACATGCAAGCATCCTTCTCACTTCACCTAGGAAGTCTAGCCACGTCATCAATTGCAATACCCTTCCTATTCCGCACTGCGTCTCAATCTGCCTTACCTCATCGCCTGCCAATGCTCCACCAGCCCACCGGCGTCGCCGGCCGTTCCGCCCCCACAAACCTCGGCCATTCCAACGACCGAGAAGTCTTATTTTTTTTGGCGGCATCATGAATTCCCTAAACGACCAACCATCAATAAAATATGGTACCCACTTTAACGTTGGGGAGAGATGTGGTTTTGTAGCTACACCAGTTATCTAAACCATCCATTTTCCATCAAAATTTGTACGTATAAACCTGTCTATTTTTTGGTTCTCCCAGTTAAGATAATATTTGAACTTGCAACTTGCAGGTCAACTTGGGCAGAATTGTATTTATTTTTGCTGAATAGAAATATATAAAGTGATAAAGCTCAATGAAACTTCTAATTTTATAAATTTCTGATGCATCGAAATATTCGGAAAAGAATTATTCACAGATAGGTATACTTTTCTGGCTTCGAGATGCAAAATTTGAAGGATAAATGTTCTCTTGTTTGGACGAAACAGAAATGAGGGATTTCCATGTAAAAGCAACACATAAAATGGCATTGGGAAATGTAGTATCTAAGCACATAATACAGACTAACAAACAATATTAACAACCGAGAGGCACTGCGGGCGACCTTAGTAAAATCTTTTGGGGATGGTTCATTTGGGGAGTACTTTACACACACACACACACACAGACACACACACACACGCGCGCGCGCGCGCGCGCGCGCACACACACACACACACACACAAGAGGCCCAGGCAAAAAAATCGTACAAGAGGCTACACATTTATCTCTGTCAGTGTCTCACGTGTATATAGGAGTATATAGTACACCACAGACCTAGCAGCAACAAACACACCAGCTGGCCGCATTCACAATTGATCACCACTACCGCGGCTCATCCTCCTCTCGTCCCATTAGCTGAGAATCATCCTGACAAAGTGCCCATGTCGTTGAGCTTCACGGTGCAGCGGAAGGCGGTAGAGCTGGTGATGCCGGCGGGGCCGACACCG
Source organism: Triticum urartu (assembly GCF_003073215.2). Classification (NCBI taxonomy): domain Eukaryota; kingdom Viridiplantae; phylum Streptophyta; class Magnoliopsida; order Poales; family Poaceae; genus Triticum; species Triticum urartu. The sequence goes on from NC_053027.1 coordinate 1,355,214, forward strand.
CGGGAGCTGAAGCGGCTCTCGGACATTGACGACCAGGACGGCCTACGGTTCCACATCCCCGTCATCCAGTTTTACCGGCACGACGCGTCCATGTTCGGCAAGGACCCTGCAGCGGTGGTCCGGGATGCCGTGGCCAAGGCGCTCATGCACTACTACCCGTTTGCCGGCCGTCTAAGGGAGCTCGAGGGTCGCAAGCTTGCTGTCGACTGCACCGGTGAGGGTGTGCTGTTCATCGAGGCCAACGCAGACGTAAGTTTGAAGCACTTCGGTGACGCCTTGCAGCCGCCCTTCCCAGGACTTGAGGACCTCATCTTCGACGTCCCTGGCTCGTCAGAAGTCCTCGGCACCCCACTTCTCCTCTTTCAGGTAAATTTAACTTTCTATAATGTTAAAAATCTGACGTCAGACTTTTAACTATGGAAAATCGAACATCTATTCTTTTGCAATTTAAGTTGATCCGAGGATGACACATTTAGTTTGCAAGCACGGCAATTTGGTGGCAATAGAATAAACGCATGGATGGATTTTTCACGTTTGGCAACTAAACTGAATTGACATCTTGGGCAAACATAAACGCCATAAAAACGTTAAATATGCCATATGGTAAAAATATGACGTCGGATTTGTGGTTGAGTCGAAATTTTCATAAGCACACCACATGTTTACGTGACCAATATGTATTGTGGCACCAGCTAACCGTACGTGGCACATGCAGGTGACACGGCTAGCGTGCGGAGGCTTCATCCTAGCAGTGCGGATGATGCACACGATGGCGGACGCGCCGGGGATGGTGCAGTTCCTGGCTGCCGTGGCTGAGCTGGCACGGGGCGCCACGGTGCCATGCCGGTGTGGGGGCGTCGTCGCAGGCGCCTCCTCAAGCCTGTGTTTGATGGTGTTGATGTCGTCATCATCGCTGCTGCCGCAGCACCGTGAGGATGCCGTCGTCGTCGTCACCGCCGCAGCCCCGTGTCGATGTCGATCTCGTCGTCATCGTCGCCGTCACAGCCCCATGTCGATATCATCGCCGTCGCCGCCGCAGCTTCATGTCCATGTGTTCCCTACTAGGAACTCACAAATCCTGGAATTAAACAATGAACCAAGACAGTGCTAGGCATGACTACAAGTGAAAGGAGATAAGGAATTCCAAGGCAGTACGAAATCTTATTATAGATTCTGAATACAAGCTTTTGAGGCAAATTGCAACAAGCAAAGGTTGTGCACCAAGTAGAAATAATTCCCAGGTCATTCGCAAGCAAGCAAGCAAGCAAGAAGGCATCAGCAACAGCAGATTTATTACCAACATTGTACCCTTTACTGTCAGGTCATTTCAATTTAACTCTTGGTTGAAGATGTATTATTGCTGTAGTACCAGTAATCATCAGCAGTAACAACACTTGCTGTGTCAATCAATAAGCATCAGAACCAACAATGATCTATCTAGCTACACAATGGTACTAGTATTACGGTCTATTTGACTAGCAGAAAAACAGAGTTGGTCTAAAACTGAACAGAGGCGAGTTTGTAGGTACCTGGGTTTGGCTGTGGACGCCGAATTCAGGGCCGAGGTCTTCCTGAAGGCTATAGATAATTAATACACTGTAATTTGCATAGGATAAATTACAAAATGAAAATTACACTACAATTTGGCGTACACATTTACTGAACTTCTTTAGAATGGGGTGTACACATTTACTGAAAACAGACTTCTTTAGAATGGGGCAAAACAGAGACTTGCACCTTCACTTCTTCAATGTCACTTTGATCCTAATTTGCAAAACAAGACTGCTGACACAGTTCTTATATTTCTGTCATATCTAATTACACATTTCCGGTATAGCCATCGGCCATGGGCAACCTAAGATAACCCCAAACCTAGACCTATATTGCCAAGCGCTAACCAATTAATGTATTACATAATGAGTTATGTCAGAGGGAGGCTAGCTTGTACGTGTGAACTGCTGTACACTGATGGTCGATCAATAGTTTTTATAAATTATATTAGATGAGGTAAGAATGTTTCCTATTCAGAATGGCTAACACATACAGTACTAAGTGATTATGCATTACAGTAATCTGTGATTATGCATGTCAGTACCTTGAAAGCCCCAGCATAGAATTCATTCCCAAGCATGTCCTGAACCATCCCCCGGAACTGAATGAGGGTGTTGGGTTTGATCAATCCGAGATTTGATGCATCCAACAATGGAACCTGGAAAGGACAACACAGTGTAAGAAATCTCATTTCACCTAGTGAAATACAGTTTGAAATCTCCTAGCAGTCCAGTAGGATCTAATACATACGAAAATAAAACCATTCTCCCAACCATAAATCCGTAAATGCATTTGCTCTCAAGCATTCTTCTACCTTCTAGTATTTCATTTTGATACTAATCACTTCCCCCCAGTTACAGTGCGGAGTGCGGACTGTGTACATAAGATTATCAAATTTTGATAATTTATCTATGATGACGCCAATCAATCTATAACCTTATAGCCTGATACATAGGAAACTGGCAGACGCCAACCGGACCGCGAGTGGATAACCTAATCTCGTGCAGCATGCTAGCACACGACAGGGAAATGAAGCCAAGAACAGAAACAGGTGGTGCCACGGATTAAGCTCATTATGTATTACTTCATGCATTCATGGTTATTCATCTCTATTTTCCAGCAGATAAGTAAAACTAAGTACTAAACTGTAAAACATAATCTTACGATTATAGCAGCTCCAGGCTATAGGATGAGTTAAAATTCCCAATACATCTCAAGTGAGCCGATACTAGAGTCCCTGGCAGAGGACACAACAATCGTGTATATTACACTGACAGCTAACTTTAAGATCATCCTTTTGCGTCGGTCAATTTTCCCCCCTCTTCACAACAGATCAACCTAGACAAGTGAATCGCTAGAACTAGACCAAGATCCACATACAACAGTGCCAAGCCAGATCCACAAACCCTAGGATTCATTCCGTAGCCAGGCAAATCAGAACGGAAATGTGTCACAAATTTAACAGGACAGCACCCGAAATGCTTCGATCTAACCAATCACGGCACACGAGAACTGCAATCGCTCAGCGTGCTGGGAAGGAGGAGGAGGCTCTCACAGTGTGGCGGGCCGGTGTGGAGGTGCTGCCGCACGTCCCCGGCGGCGTCGAGCTGGCTTCGCGCGCGGCAGCCCCGTCGGCGGCGGCAGGCGGCGAGGCCGTGCGGGTCCTAGGGCGCGTTGGCGAGCGGATCCGGGCCGGGGTCCGCCGTGTCAGAGAGGCGGGGCGCGCGGGCGCAGCGGGCGGTGAAGAGTTCGGAGGCGCTCGTCATGGCGGGCCGTGCCAGATGCGAGTGCCATGATTTGGATTTGGAAGCGGGAGGGGGAGGCTGCTGGTAGAGGGGATCTCGTCTGGATCGGGGGTGGGTGGTGTGGGAGAGTGGAGTGGGACGATTGGTGCGATAGTGGTAGCGCGGCCTGTCCCACGGCGCTACAGCTATCTATCTACTGGTAGCGCAGGTTTTACTCCGCGCGCTACTATTAATGTCTGTTGGGAGGACATGGTGTAAATCATTTAGTAGTAGTGGGGGTTTTCAGTGCCCGCGCTAGTACTATTCCGTATCAGTAGCGCATTTTTTTGCCGGCGCTACTACTAATTAGCAGTAGCGTGGGCCAAATAACCCACGCTAGTACTAAGTGTCTGTCTATAAGCGTTTTCCTAATAGTGATATGAGGAGAATAGTAGTGCAGATATGTTGCTAAAAATCCTTTAAACCCAGTGGGGAAAATAATAAGGAGAAAATGATGCAACATATAATGATTACTGTTGCTTGATAACTCACATGAAAAAAACCTTTGAAGAAGGAGAAAACCAATCGATGAGTCTACAGAACAATTAATATGTCTTGAGTACTTTCTTTAAAAACCTCGATAGGTAAAATAGAAAGTATGACATATGATCTTTGAGAAGGTATTGCCTCATTAAAAACCATGATGAGAAACTTTGAGAGAAAACGCATAAGGGAAAAGAGTGCGATTTGATATGCCATTGAATACTCCTTTAAAACCCAGTGTGAAAAATATAAGGAGAAATAATATGACATATACAGGCACATGTGATCTGTGCGCGGCTCTATGATCTTGGGTTCGGCCTGCGAGGGCACTTTCTCAGCAGCTGTGGCGCCCGCCCGGGGCATTAACATGATGGGGTTGCCGGGGTGCGCATACCCCCTTCTTCCTCCGCACGGGCATCATCTCCAAGAGCTACCAACGTGTTGGGCCCGAACAACAACGGCCATTACCTGGCTGCGAAGGTGCTGCCGCACGTGACAGCCTGACAGGGCTCGTGGACGACATGCTCGGTAACAATCACGTGGATCACCGTCGATAGCGTCACAGCGTAGTCGCGGCTCAAACCGAGAGTGGTGCAGGTACAGACAACCCACTTTAGCGCCATTGCTTCCAGTACTCCAGATCGCGCTCTGCTCGGGACCGATTACCATGATATTGTATTGACCTGGCAGAGGTATTTAAGAGACGGGAAAGAACTCGGGCGTGAGATTTTGCATACCAACTCGGACGGACGGACGGACGTGTTGGGGATCGGCTTCTCTCAAACCAAACAATGAACAAAAGAAACGACAATCTAAAATGAATGCATAGGTTTTTGTTGTTGTTGAGAAGAATGAATGCACAAACTACATGGTGTCCCATAGGGGCACATCAACGCACAAACTACATGGCCCAGGTCCATCGTGTAGGAAACTTTTGCGTAACAATAAAGGAAACTTCATCAAAGCCGGACGAAATCAAGAATATCGTCTTGCTTTACTACTATTAGCAAATATGCCCGTGCTTACAAAGGGAGGGATAATTTGAAACCGAAACATTTCTTGAAATTAACTAACATTTTTCGAAAACATTAACCTTCCATGAAATCACGAATTTTTTCTTTAATTTATGTTTTTCATTGAAACAGGAACATGTTTTAACATTTGGAACAATTTTAGAAAATGTGTTTTTCAAACGCGAACATTAATTTCAATTTCTGAACATTTCTGTAAAACAAGAATATTTTGTTGAATCTTGAACATTTTTTAATACGTAACTTTTTTTGAAAAGCTCGAACAAATTTGGAAAAAAATATACTATTCCTAATTTTGCACAACTTTTGGAACGAGGAAAATAAAATAAAATTCCAAAAAAAAGAATTTAAAACAATATTTGTTTCAAAATTCTGAAAGTTTTTGAAAGTTTGACCAAAATGGAAATTCTGAAAATACTGAATGTACAGGAAAAGTGAAAAACAAGTTTAAAAGGAAAAGGGAATATATAAAATACAGAAATAATAACAAAATGGGCCGGCCTAGTCTTGGGTGCCATGTGCAAAGCCTTGACTAATATGCGGCACCGTGTGACAAATATGGTTTTCCCGACTACCTGGGCAGTAAATTAAGTGGGTTTGCTTCGCTCAGCCAAGAGCACGCGTGGCCCATATACGAAATTTGGGTGAAACCATTATTCTTTGTCTAAAAAAAGCATTATTCTTTTCTAACAGACAGGCGCACAAAAATTTAGTACCACTCGAATAAAAAAATAACTTTTCAGCGGTGATTAGATGAATTTTTTTGCTGCACTTTTTTGTCTCCAATTTGTTTGTGCGCCATTTTTTAAGGTTTCACTCTAAATAGAATTTTAAAAAGGTTAAGAGGTAAGAATAACATTATATTCGAATTCTACAAATTTTTCAAATCAAATTTCATATATAACATGTTAAAATTGGGGTCATGGTTTAAAAGATATTGATATTTCAAAAAAATATTTGTTGTACGTAGACTACGTGTTAATTAGTATAGAAGACATGGTGTTTTCTGTAAAACACAAAAAAGATTCAATTTATCACATAAAAAGAACTGCAGGTTGATTACCTGAAAGTTTAGGGGGTTTATGTAAAAATACAAAAAAGATTCAATTTATACGTAGACTACTCAGCATCGCTCATCGCTCACACCATTTGTTCTTGTCTGCAATATATATGTATGTAATACTTTGTTGAAGATCCTTTCGGAGCCACAACTAAGTCACTCGAAGGTGTTCATAGGAGGTAAGGTGTGCGTGTGTGTATTCATAGGGGTGAGTGTATATACATATGTGTGACCGTATAAGCATCTACGTCTGTACTGTGTTAAAAAAAATCTCAGATATCAATATCTAAAATTTACGGCCAATATAATTTAATCTATGTAGACGAATGTAATGCCTTGTTTGCCTCTTGCTAAAATTTACGGCCAATATTATAACAGATAGATAGATTAACATCACAATAAAGATGGTTGCGCTCATCGCTCGGTATTGAGTCCGGATATTATCCTACTTTTCGTAAAAGAAAAGGAGATTAACATCATAATTTGCAACGATTTATTAAAAAACATTTTATAGTAGTTTGGCTAACTTTTCTGTTGTATTTGGTCATTGCGCCATTGACGCAACGAATCATCTAGCAAGATCGGTATCCCAGGACGTTCCACCATAGGGAAGACAGAGATTGACACTTCTCCCTGCGCATACGTTCTTGTTTGTACAGCTCCAACGCCTCGTCCATGACTTCCTTTCGTGATAACATCCGTGATCTTGTCTCCAACGAAGGATGAGTGCCGATGTAGTCCATTAATTTCGTGTCTCCGATGATCTCTCCAATCTTCTTGCGGAATTCAGGGGCTACGCGTGGATCAAAACCAGCAGCGGCCATTATCATCAATCCGATGTGATCCGCCTCCAATTCGGCCCTAGAATGTATATACAGGTAAAACACACAAGAGATAAGATATACAGCCTCAACAATAAAATATTCGCAAAAAAAATAGAGCACCTAGTATTTGGTAAACCAACATGTTCCAATTTCCATACAGAATGCTATTTTTTTTAAGAGAGAATGCAATTATAATTTCAAGAGCAATGTAATTAATTATTAAATCAATGTACCTTCGTGAGAAGGGCATTAGTTTGTAGAACGGAATTGACCCCAACAACTCCATGCTATGCCTTGCAACAACATGTGCGGCCTGCAAAAAAATGGCGTTAATGACTGTCCCACTTGAAAACAACCAAACATCCGTCTGCAAATGCACCGATACTCCAATAAGGAAAACCTACCTCATGACCAATAACGGTGGCAATCTCGGCATCGGTCTTCAAATGCTTGAGGTATCCAGTGTGGATTACAATCTTCCCGCCCTTCAAGCAGAAAGCGTTTACTTTGTCATCTTCCACAACCATCACTTCCCAGTTAAGGTTATTGAGGTGCCCCGTCTGTGGCCGCACCACCACCTTCCCCTGCTTAACATCATCATCATGGATGCCGTTGTTGGGGAAGAGGCGGTGGACTCCGTGGATGATGTCTGAGGCGATGCGGCGGACGAGGACAGTCCTTGGGTCAGACGGGCCAAGGATGTCTTTGCCGCGCTTCTGCTTCCAATCGTTGAAGTCTTCGTCGCCAAACTCGCGCTCCTCTGACGAGGTCAGGAGGACACGATGGGCCCGGTTGGTGTAGGGAACGGTCTCTTTTTGGCATATCGCGGCAAAAAAACTGAACTTGACAGCGTAGGGCAGGACAACCACCGCAGCGGCCACCTTCCACGGGTTCGGGTACCACCGCGGTCGGCTCCATGAGACGACTCCCGGCAGTAACGGCGCGTGGCCCATATGGGAGGCGGCCGGCATGGCTTGGCGGAGAAAGAGCCGTCGGATTGATCCAGTGACATTGGAATTCGATCGAGGACCCGGCAGTGGCTGGGCAGGGTTGAAGTGGCGTCGGACGATCTGGAGCCTGGAGAAAACTAAACGCGCCTTCCTCACGCAATTCATGCTGGCGGTTTCTTGCGTATGCAGCGGAGGCGTCTGATTGATGGAGGGTTACGACGGGGGCTAACTTTTAAGTGCACAGCGCTTCATGAGAGTAGTACGAAGTAGACTCGGGTTCAATATTATAAGACGGTGTCCGAGACGGACTGCGTAGCTTTGGCTCGAGTTTAAGACGGACTGCGTGACTGCTCATCAACACTACTCCTGCTTCGTCCACGTCCCGGTTAGCTAGGATTATCCATCGGGTGATCCTTTTGAAGCCAGGAGACTGACTGATCCGTTGGCCGTGTAAACGCATGTCGTTGAGCCAGGGGACCATCAGGTGTTCGTTCGATCAGGAGCTCACATGCAGACTTAGGTGGAGTGGGAGGCACTCATCACACATGAAAGACTTAGGTGGATTGCAAGGCGTCGGGCAAACCTTATTGTAATAAACAGTCGTGAAATCGTCGTTCTAAGGCCTCATACATTAGAACAGCAACCGCCGTCGATGAAGAGAAGTGTAAATCGAAAGGATCCAATCTCTAGACACACAAGCACAGACAAACAATGTCAAGATCCATGTGGATCCACTGATGACAAACGCCGTCCGAATCCCGCGAGATCCGCCGAAATCAAACCTCCGCACGCCGTTCCACGATGCTAGAAACATCACCGGGATAGGGACAAGGCAAGGAGAATCTTATTCCATCTTCATCGCCCCTTCGACTCTCTGAGCATCACACAAACCCTAACAAAACTCAAAAGAGTATGAAAAAACGAATCTCTCCTGCTGGCAAGGGACGGGATCCACCACGCCTCCATGTCCGTAAGACCACAGGAGACGAGGTAGACCGACGGTGGCACCGGCAGGAGGCACAAGAAATCCTAGCCAAAACCCAAGATTATATATAAAGATAAAAAAACCAACAAAAATATAGCCGTACAGATATCCTATGCGTATGCTCTTTTTTCATGGTAATATATGTCTCATTAATAAAATGAAGATTCAGTTACAAGCCATGTAAACATCGATATTACCGGACTGAAAAGGTAGAATAATCCTACGCAAAAACCAACGACTATTCCTCTCCACCATGGAAAAGGATACATATCACCTCTTCACTCGTGTTCGACGCGGCTCCATCGCTGATCTAAAGCTTTATGGACCTCTAAAGTAGTTTGCTTGAAGCAAAAAAACGTTGTGATTGGAAGAATCATACCAAGGCAACGTGTCGCCGGACACGCCATCGAACTCCAGAACTAACACCTCCGCACGACTATGACATCGGAGGAGGAAATCAGAACTGCCAGCTTCAAACCACGAACCCGTCACAGGATGCACCTTCTTCTAGCTGTCACCTACGTACACAAATGTCTGCGCGTACTCCCAAATGACAAAACCTACCTGATATCAGAGACAACACCGCAACAACAAGAATAGAGCAGGTGGAGAGACACACCTGAAGGGGTCGCCGCCGCCGCCTCTCTACCTCGCCGCCATGAAGGACACCGTCGGTGTGGGAGTGGAGCTGAGGCAGACTTATTCGACCAGGCGCCGCTTCCACCAACCCAACAGTGCACCACGACCTACAAAACGAAACCCTATCTACAGAGCAGAGGAACGGGGTCCCCCCTGTAGGAGATATGCCCTAGAGGCAATAATAAATGATATTATTTATCTCCATGTTCATAATTATATTTATGATCCATGCAATAACTGCTATGGTTCTCGAGTCTGCAATAAAACGAGGCTCGGAGGAAGACTGATATGCACGTGTGGAATAATAAACGGTAAGAAGTATTCTTAGTCCGGCCTCTAAGACTAGCTCAAGTGTTGCATGATGGTTCTGTTTTCCTGATCATGGGCATGTCTATGCCAACAACATTGAGGGCACAATGTTAAGAGAACATTTGTGTTGAATCGACCCGGATTGATGTTATGCTATGAGATTCATCCGTCACAAGTTAACGGTACATAACACAGAGATGGTTAACGTTTGCATGATTTCTTAGACCATGAGATTATCGATTTTCTTCATGCTTGCTTCATGAACTTTGGGGTTTGTTAAACGTCATCCGTAAATGGGTGCTTATTACTGCGGCATACGGGTTCATGGAAAAGTATGTCAAGTAACTTGTTAGCTCAAGATTGGGATTTGCTCCTCCGATGGTGGAAAGATATCTCTGGGCCCTCTCGGTGTTACGGTATCCATCATCTTCTGGCCAGACACTTTGTGATTTGATCACGGGGATGCCGAAACACGGGAACGAGAAAAGAGAACAATACCGGTAACGAGGTAACTGGCATAGTGGACAAGTTGTTGATCCACGGGGATGCCAACATGTCTCACCTCGGGTATTTGAAACATATCACGAAGCAACAGGAATAGCACACGGCAACTGGAGGTTCGCTCGAATATTCATTCGTGTGGGTATAGGGGTCAATATCGGTGTCCACGGCTCCGATGTTGATCATTGATCGGAAAGTGTTCTGGTCATGACTATGCTTCACCGAACCTATAGGGTCACACACTTAAGGGTCACCTATCTGCTGAATTCTAGCAGGGAGTTTGAGAGAAAATCACCGAAAAAGTTTCGAACACCGAAATGTTTCGGACAGCGGAAAAGTTCCACAGAGAGAGGTCATCGGATGAGTTTCAGTGAAACCGAAAAGTTGTTTCGGGATATACTATTAAGTCAAATTGGTTTCGGCACATGCCCGATAATTCTTGGAGGGGGCCAGAGTCATTCTGAAAACTTTCTGGAATTGTTCCGGAGCAGTCGGTACCGGTTTGGTTGCTTTTCGCAGATGAAATTCTCTAATCTAAATTGTTTTGGAATGAATCCAAAATCTTTTTAGTGGGTAATGGAATTATTCTAAGACCCACAGAAATATTTTCGGATTTAATGGACGCGAAAAATTGTCTTCATGAATAGTGAAAACACATTCTTGTTTGCTTTTCGCAGATGGAATTCACTAAACCGAAATTGGTTCCGAACGCGATGAAAATTATTTTAGTGGGTATTGGAAATGTTCTGGGACAACATAAATATTTTCAATTCGAACGGACGCTGAAAAATGTCGTCGTTAATAGTGAAAGTGCTTTTTGCTTGGCTTCTTGGAGAAGCCACCTTGAGGGCCTTTTAGTATTATCCTCTTTGGCTTCTTGGAGAAGCCACCCTTGGGCTTGGCATATAAATAGGGGTGGGGGGATGCCTAAAGACACACTCTTGCTCTCATACAAATGCCATGCATGATCTGGCTCTCTCTCTCTCCCTCCCAGCGAAATAGTTTCGTAGAGCCGAAAGGCTGTCTGGGTTCCGGCAGGAACTAGTTCTGGACGGCGAAGCCCTGCCAGATAGATGACACCGTATGTGTGCAACCCCATAGAGAGGTCGTAGTTTCGATCATTTTGCCCGAGGGGATGTTTTGAGAGTGCCTCCCGAAGGGCTGACCAAGTGACGGTCCGAGTTCTGTGAGTCCTCCCGAAGGGCTGTCCAAGTGACCGTCCGAGTTTTGAGGGTCCTCCCGAAGGGCTGTCCGCGACACCGTCTGAGGGACTGTCCGACCGCCTCCCGGAGGGCTGTCCGTGGGGCGGATGAGGGTATACATCCTCGCGGTTGGGAGGTTGTAAATCCTAGCTGCGGGAATCTGCACCGCCGTTCGTCACCGACTCTACTTCCGCTGCGCTACGAGTCGGTAACGAAAAAGATCAAACCATGTATGCAGTCTCCATAGTGGTCCTGGGCTGGTGCGTAGGTCGTAATTTTTTTGTTTTCTGCTGCGTTACCCTACAGTGGCATCATGAGCCGTCTATGCGTAGATGCAGGTTGCGATCTAGAATACATAGAGATGTATGGGTGTTGCACAATATAATTTGTAGTAGATGAGTTCCATTACTGAAAATTATTTGTGTGGGTAGTAGATGAAATCTGTTACCCGATGTTCTTGTTGCTTCCTTGGAATTTGCATATTTCTGATCTTGATAACGACATGGTGGATTTTCAATGTTCTGGCAATCCGCGATCCTGAGTGATCAATGAAGTGCTAACAGTTCGTTGAAATCCACCATAGTTAGAAAGAAAGATGAAGTTTCACAAACAAAAGGGCAACGCAGATATGATCTGTACGGGGGTCATGCGTATGACGAAGTTCAGTATGGGGCTCGAGATTTTATTATCTCGTGTTTCATACACCCCGCAAAATTGATCTAGCGACTTGAATTATCATACTTGACGATGGACGTTGGCAGCTTCGGTTTGTTTCGAAACCTTAGAAAGCCACGAAAAACAAGTTTTTGCATGAACCGATTAGAGGCGTCTAACTTGGTTTTGCAGGAGGGTTTGCATGTGCATGTGATGTGGTATAGAAATGCTCAAAATAATTTCATTATGTTTGAGATGACTATATGATTTAATTAACATGACCTGCATGTCATGATTCGGCATGATGGCTGGAGCCATATGATTGCACTTTAATGACCTGCATGTCAACCTTAAGTAATGCATTTATTTTATCCGCTATGGAGATAGCGATATTATCTGGTGCGTCGACAAGGTGGTGGAAATCTTCGCGAAGGTGAACACCGACGCGAATGCCGAAGACGAAGAAATACTTGACTTCTCCGTCAAAAGAGGCTATACCATATCATGCTATTATGAATTGCCTGAGATGTTTATCCCTCTTGATGCAGCCTTCTTGATTGCGGGGTAGTCGCTTTTATTAGGGTGATCTCTCAAAAAAATATCAAGTAGTTTGTGTTCTCCCAAGTGTAGCACAGTCACGGTGTTGGGGAACGTTGTAGAAAACAAAAATTTTCCTACGGTTTCACCAAGATCCATCTAGGAGTTCATCTAGCAACGAGTGATTAGATGCATCTACATACCTTGTAGATCGCGAGCGGAAGCGTTCAAAGAACGGGGATGATGTAGTGGAACACGACGTGATTCAAATCACCGATGATCTTAGCACCGAACGGACGGTACCTCCGCGTTCAACACACGTACAGAACGGATGACGTTTCCTCCTTTCTTGATCCAGCAAGGGGGGAAGAGAGGTTGATGAAGATCCAGCAACACGACGGCGTGGTGGTGGATGCAGGGCGTCACAGTAGCAGGGTTTCGCCTATACTGCGAGAGAGAGACGTAACGGGGAGAGAGGAAGCACCAAAGGCTGAGGTATGAAATCCCTCCTCTCCCCCACTATATATAGGAGGGCCAAGGGGGGGTGGTGCGCAGCCTAGGAGATCCAATCTCCTAGGTGCGGCGGCCAGGGGAGGGTTTCCCTCCCCCCCAAGGCACCTCGGGGTGCCTTCCACCACTTGGACTCCTCCATGGTGGAAACCCTAGGCGCATGGGCCTAGTAGGGCTGGTGCCCTTGGCCCATGTAGGCCAAGGCGCACCCCTACAGCCCATGTGGCCCCCCGGGACAGGTGGCCCCACCCGGTGGGCCCACGGGACCCCTCCGGTGGTCCCGGTACAATACCGATAACCCCGAAACTTGTCCCGATGGCCGAAACAGCACTTCCTATATATATATAATTCTTTACCTCCGCACCATTCCGGAACTCCTCGTGACGTCCGGGATCTCATCCGGGACTCCGAACAACATTCGGATTACTGCATATACATATCTTCATAACCCTAGCGTCACCGAACCTTAAGTGTGTAGACCCTACGGGTTCGGGAGACAAGCAGACATGACCGAGACGACTCTCCGGTCAATAACCAACAGCGGGATCTGGATACCCATGATGGCTCCCACATGCTCCACGATGATCTCATCGGATGAACCACGATGTCGAGGATTAATCAACCCCGTATACAATTCCCTTTGTCAATCGGTATGTTACTTGCCCGAGACTCGATCGTCGGTATCCCAATACCTTGTTCAATCTCGTTACCGGCAAGTCACTTTACTCGTACCGTAATGCATGATCCCGTGACCAACCACTTGGTCACCTTGAGCTCATAATGATGATGCATTACCGAGTGGGCCCAGTGATACCTCTCCGTTATATGGAGTGACAAATCCCAGTCTCGATGCGTGTCAACCCAACAGACACTTTCGGAGATACCTGTAACGCACCTTTATAGTCACCCAGTTACGTTGTGACGTTTGATACACCCAAAGCACTCCTACGGTATCCGGGAGTTACACGATCTCATGGTCAAAGGAAAAGATACTTGACATTGGAAAAGCTCTAGCAAACGAACTACACGATCTTTGTGCCATGCTTAGGATTGGGTCTTGTCCATCACATCATTCTCCTAATGATGTGATCCCGTTATCAATGACATCCAATGTCCATAGCCAGGAAACCATGACTATCTGTTGATCAACGAGCTAGTGAACTAGAGGCTTACTAGGGACATATTATGGTCTATGTATTCACACGTGTATTACGATTTCCGGATAATACAGTTATAGCATGAATAAAGACAATTATCATGAACAAAGAAATATAATAATAATGCTTTTATTATTGCCTCTAGGGCATATTTCCAACACACGGCACCTAACTTTTCGGGGTATCGCAGGATCTCCCTAGATACGAACGATTAGGGATGTGTGAGGCGGGTGAGTTGAGACCTCACAGCAAGATCACTTGCTTGTCTTGACGTTCTGGAAGGATCTCCCTGAGCTTGGAACACGCCCATCGAAAGATGAACAAGAGTCACATAGACATATGATCGGCAAGTTTGCCTACCGATTGAATTTCGCGCCATCAGTGTTCATCTCGTTCAATGGCGTTGAATGGATATGCGGGTCTTGTGTCACTCATAATCAATTTTGAGAGATATTGATTTGAGTGGGAGCGCACTGTTGAATTAGCATGTTTAATTCTCAGTGCAGTTAATTATGAACAGTGTCTAATTGTTTTTTGCAAAATAGTTGTAGAATAATGGCTCGCGTTTCCATCTTCCCTGTTAAAATTGAATAGCTGTTAAATATCTGGTTAAAACTTTATGATTGGTAACGTAATGTGAGGATTGTCCTCAAAAGTGCCGAGAAGGACTTTGTCCTATCGCATGCTTTCCGTATACTCCCGCTAAATGCAATGGACGATGAGACTCTCGTCCTTCGATCCAAAAGCTAGAATTCCATTACGGTCAAGTGCAATATGTTTGCTTCCATGAAACCCGAACTTCGAAAGTTTTGGGATAGTTATGTGATATGCATGGAACTGAAAATTAATTTTCAGATACAAACAAAGGTTGAAAGATATGAAATATCCAAAGCAATGTTTGTTTGAAAATTCTTAGTAAAGTGTTTACTATGCATTAGACTGATAAGAGAGGGATCCAGAAGAACGCCTGTCATATGATGAAAGGTGAATAAAACAACAACTTAAGGAGAAAGGAAGTGTCCAAAGGGTGTCTTTTGTTGGGTGCTTCTTTTGCGAGTAGGAAATACTAAAAGTTAAACTATTAGAAGTATAAAGGCAGAAAGAAAGATGACTAGAATATGCAGCTCATGTATGGATGTCATACAAGTTTTTGATGTATAGAAGGCTGGTCAAAGATATAGTTCTTGGGAGTTATGGTTAAACATGTTAAACACTAATTCTAGGGTATTGTGAGTTAATCACAAAGATACCCGCTCGACTGCATTTTGTTGCAACTCAATGTGAGAACTACTATGGCCTAAAATATTGGCCATGAATGAGGTTCTAATACATGCTGGGAACATAGTAAAAGTTACTATACCTTCCATCGGTGTATTACCTATGTATTTTCTTTCATAATTCATTTTAGAGTTTCTCACACTCTAGCCCTTTGCATATGGTATCTTGCAAGAAGGTTGTTCATAAGAGAACTTTTGATGTTCAGTATTATGAATAAACATAAGGGTCATACTTTCATTATGAATGAGATGTATGTTATGAATAATGATATTAATATATTACCTCTATGTTTACTTTCGTAATTCATTTTAGAGTTTCTTACACTCTAGCCCATTGCACAATATTTATTGCAAAAGGGTTGTTCATAAAAGAACAATTGTTGTTCAGTATTATGAATAACATGAAGGTCCATACTTCCATCCAAGATTGGATGTATGTTATGAATATTGATGGTAAAATGATACATCCATAACACTGACGCTAAATGTCACAAAACTATGAGAATACCACACATGTGTGGCACTGCATTTGGTCACATTGGAGAAACCCGCATGGAAAAATTCCATTATGATGGATTTTGAAGTCGTTTGATTTTGAATCATCTGGCACATGCAACTTTTCTCCGAAATGTGAAGTGACTGAAATACGGTTCAAAAGCCATAAGGAACAAGCAACGAACTTATTGGTGATCATACATTTTGATGTCTGTAGTTCAATAAATGTTGTTGCAAGTAGTGGATTTATATATTTTCAGAAATGACTCAAGTAGATGTAACGCCCCAGATATACTTTCCATATTTGTATCCAACTGTTGCCGTTTCCGGTGTTAAGTTATATTTATTTCTCGGGTTCGGGTTTTTGTCTTCGTGTGTTGTTTTCGTTTTCATGCATCTCATATCATGTCATCACGTGCATTGCATTTGCATACATGTTCATCTCATGCATTCGAGCATTTTCCCCGTTGTCCGTTTTGCATTCCGGCGCTTCGTTCTCCTCCGGTGGCCATTTCTAGCTTTCTTTCGTGTGTGGGGATCAAACATTTCCGGATTGGACCGAGACTTGTCATGCGGCCTTGGTTTACTACCGGTAGACCGCCTGTCAAGTTTCGTATCATTTGGACTTCGTTTGATACTCCAACGGTTAACCGAGGGACCGAAAAGGCCTCGTGTGTGTTGCAGCCCAACACCCCTCCAATTTGGCCCAAAACCCACCTAACTCTGCTCCATGTCCTAGAGCATTCGATCACGATCGCGTGGCCGAAAACCGCACCTCATTTGGACTCTCCTAGCTCCACTTATGTCTATTTATACCCCCTCCATTTCGGATCCCGTCTTCCACCTCGAAACCCTAGCAAAAAAAAAACAGCTCCACCGCGCCAACGGACGTGTCCGCCCCGGCCAGACAACGTCCGCCGCCGCCCCGCCTCCGCCACGTGGCCCCGCCCCGTCGCGCCCACATCGCCGCCGCCGGGCCCGCCTGGCCCGCGCGCCGGCCCCCTTCCTCCTCCTCCCGGGCCAGAGGTGGCCGCCGCCACCGACCGCCGCCGCCCGAGGCCACCGGCCTCCGCCGCCGCCCGTAGCTCCGGTGGCCGGAGCCACCACCGCCGCCATCGCCGCCCGCCGCCTCGCTCGGCCCCGCCTCGGGCCCCGCCGCCTCTTCGCCGCGCCGCCGCCGCC